>NW_021703785.1:22097691-22098233 GCF_005190385.1 Monodon monoceros | reverse complement strand
ACGGGGACGGTTTAGGGTACAGGTTACGTATCACAACGGTTTAGGGTTAGCTTACGTGTTAGGGTACGGGTTAGTGTTAGTGTACGGGTAAGGATTAGGAGATGGGTTAGAAAAAGGCTTCGGGTAAGGGTTAGGGATAGGATTCAGGTTAGGATTAGGGTTAGGGAACTGGGATGGTTAAGGGTACAGGTTAGGGTACGACAACGGTTAAGGGTTAGCGTACGTGTTAGGGATCGGGCTCGTGTTCATGTACGGATTAGGATTAGGGGACAGGTTAGCGTAAGGCTACGTGTAACGGTTAAGTTTAGGGTTTGGGAATGGGGACGGTTTAGGGTACAGGTTAGTGTACGACAACGGTTTAGGTTTAGCATATATGTTAGGGTACGGGTTACTGTTAGTGTATGGGTTAGGATTAGGGGAGGGGTTGGGAAAGGCTTCGGGTAAGGGTTAGGGGTAGGGTTAGAGTTAGGAGACGGGGACGGTTTAGGGTACAGGTTAGGGTACGACAACGGTTTAGGGTGAGCGTACGTGTTAGGGTCCGC
>NW_021703785.1:22096563-22097591 GCF_005190385.1 Monodon monoceros | reverse complement strand
GTTAGCGTACGGGTTAGGTTTAGGGGACGGGTGAGGGTAAGGCTACGGGTAAGGTTTAGGGTTAGGGTTAGGGTTAGGGGACGGGGACTGTTTAGGTTACAGGTTAGGGTACGACAACGGTTTAGGGTGAGCGTACGTGTTAGGTTACGGGTTAGTGTTAGCGTACGGGTTAGCATTAGGGGACTGGTGGGGGTAAGGCTTCGGGTAATTGTTAGGGTTAGGGTTAGGGTTAGGGTTAGGGGACGGTTTAGGGTACATGTTAGGGTACGACAATGGTTTAGGGTTAGCGTATGTGTTAGGGTAAGTGTTAGTGTTAGCGTACGGGTTAGGATTAGGGGACGTGTGAGAGTAAGGCTTCGAGTAAGGGTTAGGGTTAGGGTTAGGGTTAGGGGACGGGGACTGTGACGGGGACGGTTTAGGGTACAAGTTAGGGTACGACTATGGTTTACGGTGAGCGTACGTGTTAGGTTACGGGTTAGTGTTAGCGTACGGGTTAGGATTAGGGGCCGGGTGAGGGTAAGGCTTCGGGTAAGGGTTAGAGTTAGGGTTAGCGGTAGCGTTAGGGTTAGGGGACGGGGACGGTTTAGGGTACAGGTTAGGGTACGACAACGGTATAGGGTGAGCGTATGTGTTAGGGTACGGGTTAGTGTTAGCCTACGGGTAAGGAATAGGGGACGGGTGAGTGTAAGGCTTCGGGTAAGGGTTAGGGTTAGGGTTAGGGTTAGGGTTAGGGTTATGAGACGGGGACTGGGACGGTTTAGGGTACAGGTTAGGGTACGACAATGGTTTAGGGTGAGCGTACGTGTTAGGGTACGGGTTAGTGTTAGCGTATGGGTTAGGATTAGGGGACGTGTGAGGGTAAGGCTTCGGGTAAAGATTAGGGTTAGGGTTAGGGTTAGGGTTAGGCGACGGGGACGGGGACGGTTTAGGGTACAGGTTAGGGTACGACAACGGTTTAGGGTGAGCGTACGTGTTAGGGTACGGGTTAGGATTAGGGGACGGGTGAGGGTAAGGCTTAGAGTAAGGGT
>NW_021703785.1:22067237-22096463 GCF_005190385.1 Monodon monoceros | reverse complement strand
TTAGTGTGAGCGTACGTGTTAGGGTACGGGTTAGTGTTAGCGTACGGATAAGGATTAGGGGACCAGTGAGTGTAAGGCTTCGGGTAAGGGTTAGGCTTAGGGTTAGGGTTAGGGGACGGGGACGGGGACAGTTTAGGGTACAGGTTAGGGTACGACAACGGTTTAGGGTGAGCGTACGTGTTTGGGTACGGGTTAGTGTTAGTGTTCGGGTTAGGATTAGGGGACGGGTGAGGGTAAGGCTTCGGGTAAGGGTTTGGGTTAGGGTTAGGGTAAGGGTTAGGTTTAGGGGACGGGGACGGTTCAGGGTACAGGTTAGTGTATGACAACGGTTTAGGGTGACCGTACGAGTTAGGGTACAGGTTAGTGTTAGCGTACGGGTTAGGATTAGGTGACGGTTGAGGGGACGGCTTCGGGTAAGCGTTAGGGTTAGCGTTAGGGTCAGGGTTAGGTTTAGGGGACGGGGACGGTTTAGGGTACAAGTTAGGGTACGACAACGGTTTAGGGTGAGCATACGTGTTAGGGTACGGTTTAGTGTTAGCGTACGGTTAGGATTAGGGGACGTGTGAGGGTAAGGCTTCGGGTAAGGGTTAGGGTTAAGGGTTAGGGTTACGGTTAGGGGTTAGGGGACCGGGGAAACGTTTTAGGGTCCCAGTTTAGGGTAACGACAACCATTTTAGGTGAGACGTACGTGTTGAGGTTACGGGTTAGTGTTATCGTACGGGTTATGTATTAGGGACGGGTGTGGTATGGGCCTGGGTAAATGGTAGTGTTAGGTTAGGGTTATTGTTAGGTTAGGTTAGGGTTAGGCGGGGACGGTTTTTGGGTACAGGTTGGTACGACAACATTTAGGGTGATCGTACGTTGTTAGGTATGGGGTTAGTGTTTAGCGTATACGGTTAGAATTAGGGGAAACGGGTGAGGTTTTGTTTACGGCTTTTGGGTAAGGGTTAGGGTTAGGGTTAGGGTTATGGTTAGGAGTTAAGGTACGGAGACGGTTTAGGTCAGGTTTGGTACGACAACGTTGAGGGTGACAACGATCGGTTGGGTACGGTTTGTTGTTAGCGTAACGGGTTAGGATTAGGGACGGTTGATGGTAATGCTTCGGGTTAACTGTTAGGGTTAGGGTTAGGGTAGGGTTATGTTAGGGGACGGGGACGGTTTTTAGGGTCACGGGTAGGGTACTACACGGTTTGTGATCCGTACTTGTTAGGGGTTGGGTTAGTGTTAGCGTACGGGTTTAGTATTAGGGGACGGGTTGAGGGTAAGGCTTCGGAAGTAAGGGTTAGGGTTAGGGTTAGGGATCGGGTTAGGGGACGGTACGGTTTTTATTGTACTATTTAGGGTACGACAACGGTTTTAGGTTGAGCGTACGTGTTAGGGTACGTGTTAGGGATTAGGGGACGGATAGGGTAATGCTTTCGGGTAGGGTTAGGGCTAGTGGTTAGGGTTAGGGTTAGAGGATGCGGGGAACGGGATGGTTTAGGGTAACAAGTTAGGGTACGACAACGGTTCTAGGGTGAGCGTACGTTTTTAAGGTACGGGTTCGTGTTACGTACGGGTTAGGATTCGGGGGCCGGGTGAGGGTAAGGCTCGGTAGGGTTAGGGTTAAGGGATAATGGTTTATGGTTTGGTTAGGGGTAGGTGCCACGTTTAGGTAGCGCTTTAGGGTTAACGACAAACGGTATGGGTGAGTGTACTGCTTAGGTACGGGTTAGTGTTAGCATGCGGGTTAGGAATCGGACGGGTGAGGGTAAGGCTTCGTAAGGCTTTAGGGTTAGGGTTTCCGGGTTAGGGTTAAGGACGGCGACGGGGACTGTTTGGAACAATTGAGGGTACGAAACGGTTTGGGGAGGTACGTGTTTGGGTACGGTTAGCTGTTAGCGTACGGGTTAGTTAGGGGCCGGGTGAGGGTAAGGCTTAGTGTAAAGGGTTAGGGTTAGGGTTTAGGGGTTAGGGGAACGGGGGAAACTGTTTTAGGGTACAGTTAGGGTACGACAACGGTATAGGGTTGAGGCGTACGTGTTAGGGTACGGTTTAGTGTTAGCTAACGGTTATGTTAGCGGTACTGGCTGAGGGTAAGGCTTTCTTCGGGTAAGGGTTAGGGATTGGTTTAGGTTAGGGTTAGGGGACGGGGACGAGGACCGTTTTGGTACCGGTTATGTACGACACGGTTTAGGGTGATCGTCCGGTTAGGGTACGGGTTAGGATTAAGGGGACGGGTAAAGGGTAAGGCTTTCGGGTAAGGGTTAGTGTTAAGGGTTTGGTGTTAGGGGACGGGGATGGTTTTAGGTGTAGCAGTTCTTGTACGACAACGATTTAGGGTGAGCGTAGTTTTCGGGTAGGGTTAGTGTTTAGCGCACGGGTTAGGATTAGGGGACGGGGAGGTTAAGGCTTCGTGTAAGGGTTGGGTTCGGGGTTAGGGACTGGAACGGTTTTTATGTACAGGTTAGGGTGCGACAGCGGTTTTAGGGTGGAGCCGTTAGCTGTTAGGGGTAGCGGTTTTAGTTTAGCGTACGGGTTAGTATTATGGGACGGGTGAGTGTAAGGCTTCGGGTAAGGGTTAGGGTTCGTGTTCGGGTTGGGTTAGGGTTTAGGGTTTAGGGTTAGGGTTAGTATTATGGGAGGATGATGGTTTAAGGGTACAGGTTAGGGTCCGACACACCGGTTTTAGGGTGAGCGTACGTGTTAGGGTCCTGGTTAGTCTTAGCGTACTGCGTTAGGATTAGGGGACGGGGCAGGGTAAGGCTTTCGGGTAATGGTTAGGTTAGGGTTTTAGGGTTAGGGGGACGGGGATTGGTTTAGAGTACAAAGTTAGGGTGCGAAACGTTTTAGGGTGAGCGTAAACGTTTTAGTGTACGGGGTTTATTGTTAGCGTACGGGTTAGGATTTGGGGCCGGGTGAGGGTACGGCTTCCGGGTAAGGTTAGGGTTAGGGACGGGGACGGGGACGGTTTTTTAGGGGTAACAGGGGTTAGGGGTACACAACGGTAATAGGTGAGCGTCGTGTTAGGGTATGGTTAGTGTTAGCGTACCGGGTTAGGTTTAGGGACGGGTGAGGGTAAGGCTAACGGGTAAGGTTTCGGGTTAAGGGTTAATGGTTTAGGGGACTGGACTGTTTAGGTTACAGTTCGTGTTACTACACCGGTTTAGGGTGAGCGTACGTGTTAGGTACGGGTTAGTGTTAGCGTACGGTTAGCATTAGGGGGACTGGTGTGGGGTCAGGCTTCGGGTAATTGTTAGGGTTAGGGTTAGGGTGAGGTTAGGGGACGGTTTTAGGGTACATGGTTAGTGTACGACAATGGTTTAGGGTTGCGTATGTGTTAGTGTTAATTGTTAGTGTTAGCGTACGGGTTAGGATTAGGGACGTGTGAGAGTAAGGGCTTCGAGTAAGGGTTAGGTTAGGGTTAGGGGTTAGGGACGGGGACTGTGACGGGGACGGTTTTAGGGTCAGTTAGGGTACGACTATGGTTGTGTTTACATACGGTGGCGTCCGTGTTAGGTACGGGTTCGTGTTAAGCTTACGGGTTAGATTAGGGGCCGGGTGAGGGTACTGCATCGGGTAAGGGTAGAAGTTAGGGTTAGCGGCTAGCGTTAGTGTTAGGGAACGGGGACGGTTTTTAGGGTCAGGTTAGGGTAACACAACGGTCTAAGGGTGAGCTATGTTGTAGGGTAACGGGTTAAGTGGTAGCCTACGGGTAAGGAAGGGGACGGGTGAGTTGTTAAAGGCTTTCGGGTAAGGGTTAGGGTTAGGGTTAGGGTTAGGGTTAAGGGTTCTGAGACGGGACTGGACGGTTTATGGTACAGGTTAGGACGACATGGTTTAGGGTGAGTCGTACTGTTAGGGTAACGGTTAGTGTTAGCGTATGGGTTAGGATTAGGGGAACCGTGGATGGGGTCAGGCTTCGGGTAAAGATTAGGTTGGTTAGTGTTAGGTTAGGAGGCGACGGGACGGGGGACGGTTTAGGGTACAAACAGGTTAGGGTCCGACAACGGTTTCAGGGTGAGCTTACGTGTTAGGTACGGGTTAGGTTAGTGGACAGTAGTGAGGAGTAAGAGCTTATAGTAAGGGTTAGGGTTAGGGGTTGGAATTAGATGACGGGGAGCGGTTTAAAGGTACAGTTTAGGGTACGACAAACGGTTTAGGGTGAAGCGTACGTGTTAGATCTGGTTAGTGTTAGCATACGGTTTATGATTAGGGACTGGTGAGGGTAAGGCTTCGGTTAACTGTTAGTGTTAGTGTCTAGGGGTTAGGGTTAGGGTTGGGGATGGGGAACGTTTTGGGTACAGGTGTAGCGTATGACAACGGTATAACGGTAGAGCCGTCTGTGTTTAGGGTAAAACGGGTTTAGTGTTCGCGTACGGGTTAGGATAAGGTGACGGGTGGAGGGTAAGGCTTTCGGTAACGGTTAGGGTTAGGTTTAGGGTTAGGGTTATGTGGACGGGGACGGTTTTATCCGTACAGGATTATGGTATAGATCAAACGGTTATAGGGTGAGACGTACGTCCTTAAGGGTATGGGGTTAGTTTTAGCGTACGTTGTTAGGAATTAGGGGACGGGTGAATGTAAGGCTTCGGGTAGGGTTAGGTTAGGGTTAGGGTTTAGGGTTAGGTTAGGGGCTGTGGACAGTTTTTTGGGGTACAGGTGACGGTACGACAACGGTATAAGGGGTGGAACGGATGTGTTAGGGTACAGTTAGTGTATCCGACGGAGTTAGAATTAGGGGACGTGTGAGGTTACGAGGGCTCAGGTAAAGAGGTTAGGGTTGGGTTAGGGTTAGGGTTTGGTTACGGGACTGTTTAAGGGTAACAGGTTAGGGGTCGACAATGGTTTACGGTTGAGCATCCGTTTAGGTAGGGTTTAGTGTTAGCGTTGGGTTCGGATTAGGGGACGGGTGAGGGTAAGGCTTCGGGTAAAGGTTATTTGGTAATTGGGTTAGGGTTAGGGTTTAGGGGTTTGGGTTAACGGGGACTGTTTAGGGTACGGTTAGGGTCGACAACGTTTTTAAGTGAGCGTATGTGTTAGGGTTTGGGTTTGTGTTAGCGTACGGGTTAGGATAGGGACGGGTGAGGGTAAGGCTCTCGGGTAAGTGTTAGGGTTAAGGGTTAGGGTTGGGTATAGACGGTTTATGGTACAGGTTAGGGTACTCCAACGGTTTTAGGTGAGCGTACGTGTTTAGGGTAACGGTTAAGTGTTAGCGTACGCTAAGAGTAGGGGACCAGTGAGTGTAAGGCTTTCCTGGTAAGGGTTTAGGGTTAGTGTAGGGTTACGTTTAGGTTTAGTTTTAGGGGACGAGGACGGTTTATGGGTACAGGTTAGGGTACGACAACGGTTTAGGGTGAGCGCACGTTTTAGGGTACGGGTTTAGAGTTGTGTACGGGTTAGGATTAGTGGTGTGTGAGGGTAAGCTTCGGGTAAGGGACGCTTAGGGTTAGGGTTAGTTTTAGGGTTAGGTTAGGGAACGGGGATGGTTTATGTTTACATGGTAGGATACGACAAGGTTTAGGGTGATCGTACGTGTTAGGGTACTGGTTACTGTTTAGCGTTCGGGTTGGATTAGGGGACGGGTGAGGGTAAGGCTTCGGTAAGGTGTAGGGTTAGTGTTAGGGTTAGGGTCAGGGTTAGGGTACGGGGTACGTTTATGGTACAGGTTAGGGTAATGACAACAGTATAGGGTGAGCGTACGTGTTAGGTAAGGGTTATGTTACGTCGTACGTTTTAGGATTGGGGACGGTGAGGGTAAGGCTTTCGGTTACCGGTTGGGTTCGGGTTCGGGTTTAGGGTTGTGGGGCCGGGGACGGTGGACGGTTTTAGGGCACAGGTTTAGGGGTAACGACAACGGTTTAGGGTGAGCGTACGTGTTAGGGTACGGTTATGTTATCCGTACGGGTTAGGAATTAGGGGGAGGGGTGAGGTAAGAGACTTCGGGTAAGTTTAGGGTTAGGGTTAAGGTTATAGAGTTCGGGTTAGGGGATGGGGACGGTTTAGGGATCGTTGTGTACAGCAAATGTTTTATGGTGAGCGTAACGTGTTTTAGGGTACGATTTAGTGTTCGTGGTTCGGTTAGGATTAGGGGAACGGTGAGGGTAAGGCTTCATTCGGGTAATGTTAGGGTTAGGGTTAGGGTTAGGGTTTAGGGTTAGGGTAATACGGGACGGTTTTAGGGTCCAGGTTAGTGTACACAACCTGTTTAGTGTGAGCGTACGTGTTAGGAACGGTACGGGTTCGTGGTTAGCAGTACGGATTAGGATTAGTGAACCAATGAGTGTAAGGCTTCGGCTAAGTGTTATGCTTGGATTCGGATTAGGGGAACGGGGACAGGGACGTTAGGGTGCAGGTTGGGTACGACAACGGTTTTAGGGTGAGCGTCCGTTTTTGGTACGGTAGATGTTAGTGTCCGGTTAGGATTAGGGACGGGTGGGGTAAGGCTTATCGGGTAGGGTCATAGGGTTAAGGGTTAGATTAAGGGTTAGGGTTTAGGGGACGGGGCGGTTTAGGGAATACAGGTTTAGTGTATGGACAATGGTTTAGGGGATGACCGTACACGATAGGATTACAGGTTAGTGTTAGCGTCACGGGTTGGATTAGGTGGCGTTGAGGGGAAAGGCTTCGGGTAAGCGTTAGGGTTTAGCTGTTAGGGTCGGGGTTAGGGGGTTTTTAGGGGACGGGGACGGTTTTTAGGGTACAAGTTATGGTCCAACAACGGCCTTAGTGGTGATCAACGTTTAGGGTACGGTTTGGGTGTTAGCGTACGGTTAGGATCGGGGACGTGTGAGGGTAAGGCTTCGGCTAAGCATTAGATTACGTTAGGTGAGGGTTTAGTTTTAATAGGGTGAAGGGGACGGTTAGGAGGGACAGGTTAGGGTACACCCGGTTTAGGCGGTGCATACGTGTTATGGTACGGTTTCGTGTTATCGTACGGGTCGATTATGGGAACGTGTGATGGTAAGGCTTCGGGTAATGTTAGGGTTAGGGTTAGGGTTAGGGTTGGTTAAGGTTAGGGACGGTTTCTGGTACAGTTTTAGGGCACGATAACGGTTTAATTGTGAGCGTACGTGTTAGGTATTTGTTGTGTTAGCGTAGGGTTTCTATTCGTGGACGGGTGAGGTTAGTCTTCGGGTAAGGGTTATGGTTGGTTAGGGTTTTGGGCCGGGGAAGGTGACGGCCGCGGTTTAGGGTACAGGTCGTGTACCCAACCATTTTAGGGTGAGCGTAAGTGTTAGGGTCGGTTTAGAATTAGTGTACGGGTTAGATTATTGTATGGGTGAGGTAAGGCTTCGGGTAAGGGTTGGCTTAGGGTTAGTGTTAGGTTAGGGTTAGGGTTCGGGGACGGGAGGTTTTGTTACAGGTTAGGGTACGACAAAACGGTTTAGGGTGAGCGTAACGTGGTAAGGGTAATGGCTTCTGTTAGTGCGTATGGGTTTAGGTTAAGGGACTGTGAGATGTAAGACTTCTGGTACGGCTTGTGTTCGGGGACGGGGACGTGGACCGGGGACCGTTTAGGGTACATGTTAGGGTACGACAAAGGTAGGGTGAGCGTACGTGTTTATGTTACGGGGGTTTACTGTTAAGCGTACGGGTTAATTATGGGACGGTGAAGGTAAGGCTTCTGTTACGCGTTAGGGTTAGGGTTTAGGGTTAGGGAACGGGGCGGGGACGGTTTTAGGGTACAGGTTAGGGCACGACAATGTTTCGGGTGGACAGTACGTGTCGGTTACGGTTTATTTTCAGCGTACGGGTTAGGAATTATGGGACGAGTTGGCGGTCCGGCTTGGTATCGTTCGGGTTTAGGGTTAGGTTAGGGTATGTGGATTGGACGGTTTATGGTACAGGTAATGGTACGACCACGGTTTAGTGTGAGCGTACGTAGTAGGTACGGGTTAGTTTTAGCCTTTACGGGTAGGATTAGGGGAACGTGAAGGTAAGGCTTCTGGTAAGGGTTAGGGTTAGGGTCCGGGATAGGTTACGGTTAGGGGAACGGGGACGGTTTGGTACAGTTTAGTGACTACAATTGTTTAGGGTGAGCGTACGTTGTTAGGGTATAACTGGGTTAGTGTTAGCGTACTGGTTAGGATTAGGGGACGGGTAGGGTAAGGCTTCGGTACAGGTAGGTTAGGGTTGGGTTAGGGACTGGGACGGTTTATGGTACAGATTAGGTTACGACACGGTTTTGAGGTTGATCGTCTGTTTTAGGTTTATGGGTAGGATTAGGGCGGTTGAGGGTAAGACTTCGGGTAAGTGTTACGGTTAGGCGGGTTAGGGACGACGTGGACGGTTTTACGTACAGGTTATGGTATGACAAAGGTATATCGTTGAGCGTACGTGTTAGGGTATGGTTAGTGTTGCGTACGGGTATCATGATTAGGGACGTGTGAGGGTAAGGCTTCGGGTAAGGGTTTAGGTTAGGGTTAGTGTAGGTTAGGGTTAGGGTATGGGCGGGGACGGTTTATATTTATCGTACAGTTTAGGGTACGACAACGGTTTTTATGGTGAGGTTACGTGTTAGGGGTATGGGGTTAGTTAGCCGATACGGGTTAGGCTTAGGGGACTGGTGAAGTTAAAGGTTTTCGGTTAAGGGTTAGGGTTAGGGTTAGGGTTGGGACGGGGACGATTAGGGTACAGGTTAGAGTCCGACAACGGTTTAGGATTTTTCGTACATATTTAGGCGCATGGGTTAGTTGTTAGCGACTGGTTAGGATTAGACGGGGACGGGTGAGGGTAAGCTTTCGGGTAGGTTAGCTTAGGGTAAGGGTTAGGGTTAGGGTTAGGGACCGGGGACGGTTTGGGTACAGTTAGGGTTACGACATGGTTAGGGTGAGAGTACATATGTGGGTACGGGTTAGTGTTAAGCGTACGGGTTAAGGAATAGGGGACGGGTGGGGTAGGCTTCGTGGTAAGTTTAGGGTTCGGTTAGGGATTCGGGTTAAGGGGACGGGGACGGGGACGGTTTTTTAGGATACATTTAGGGTACTACAACGTTACGGTGAGCGTACGTGTAGGGTATGGTTAGTGTTAGCGTACTGGTAGGATTATGGGAAGGTGAGGTTAGGCTTCGGGTAAGGGTTCGGGTTAGGGTTAGGTTAGGGGACGGGACGGGACGGGGACGGTTTAGGGTACAGGTGTGGGTACGACAACGGTTTAGTGTGAGCGTACGTTTAGGGGTACGGGTTAGTGTTAGCGTACGGATTAGATTAGGGGACCAGGAGTGTAAGGCTTCGGGTAAGGGTTCGGCTAGGGTAGTGTTTAGGTGCCGGGGACTGGACGTTTATAGTCTCGGTTAGGGTACGACACGGTTTAGGGTGAGCGTACGTGTTTGGGTACGGTTTAGTGGTTAGTGTCGGGTTAGGATTGGGGGACGGGTGGGGTAGGGCTTCGGTAAGGGTTAGGTTGGGGTTAGGTTAAGGGTTAGGTTTCGGGGACAAGGACGGTTTAGGGTACAGGTTAGTGTATGACAACGGTTTAGGGTGACCGTACGAGTTCGGGTACAGTTTAGTGTTAGCGTACGGTTAGGATTAGGTGGGGCGGTTGAGGGGAATGGCTTCGGGTAAGTGTTCGGGTTTAGCGTTAGGGTCCGGTAGGTTTAGGGGACAGGGACGGTTTTAAGGGTACAAGTTAAAGTGTACGACAAACGTTTAGGGAAAGGGTGAGCAATACGTGTTGAGGTACGGTTAGTGTTAGCGTCGGTTAGGATTGGGGGACGTGTGAGGGTCAGGTCTTGCGGGTAGGGTAAGGGTTTAGGGTTAGGGTTTAGGTTAGGGGACGGGACGGTTTAGGCTACAGTTTAGGGTACGCATGGTTTATGTTGAGTGTACGTTTTAGGGTACGGGTTAGTGGTTAGCGTACGGGTTTAGGATTAGGGACGGGGTGAGGGAGGCTTCGGGTAGGGTTAGTTTTTTAGGGTTAGGCTTAGGGTTAGGGTTAGGGGAACGGGACGGGTTTAGGGTCACAGGTTAGGGTACGACTGACTACGGTTTAGTTGAGCGCTCAACGTGTTGGGTAAACGGTTTTGTTAGGGTTAGGGTTGCGTTAGGGTTCGGGACGTGGACTGTTTAGGTTTGAGGTTAGTGTCGACAACGGTTTAGGTGAGCGTGAACGTGTTTTAGTGTACTGGTTAGTTTAGCGTACGGGTTATGAGTAGGGGACGGTGAGGGTAAGGCCTTCGGAAGGGTTAGGGTTAGGGTAAGGGTTGGGTACGGTGACTGGGACGGGAAGATTTAGGTACAGGTTAGGGTACGGACAACGGTTTTTAGTGTGAGCGTACTTGTTAGGTCGGGGTTATGTTAGCGTACGGGTTTAGGATTATGGGAACGGGTCTAGGGTAAGGCTTCCGGTAAGGGTTAGGTAATGGTTAGGGGTTAGGGGCGGAGGACGGTTTAGGTACATGGTTAGGTACGACCACGGTTTAGGGTGTGCGTACGGGTTAGGGTATGGGTCAAGTATTATGTACTGTTTATGATTAGGGGACGGGTGAAGATACGGCTTCGGGTATGGTTAGGGTTAGGTTAGGGTTAGGGTTAGGTTTAGGAGGAACGGGAACGGTTTTAGGTACAGGTTGTGTATGACAAAACGGTTTATGGTGTTGCGTACGTGTTAGGGTACAGGTTAGTGTTAGCGTACGGGTTAGCTTAGTGACGGGTTGAGGTAGGCATTCGCTAAGCGTTAGGATTAGCGGTCGGGTGAGGGTTGGATTTAAGGGAAGGGGACGGTTTAGGGGCAGGGTTAGGGTACGACACGGTTTAGGTAGCATAAGTTTTAGGTAACGGTTTAGTTTACGTACGGTTAGGATTATAGGGGACTGTGAGGGGAGCCTTCGGTAGGTTTAGGGTTCAGGGTTAGGGTTAGTGTTAGTGTTAGGGAACGGTTATGGTACGTTTTTAGGGGGCACGACAACGGTTTAAGGCGGTGATAGCGTACGTGTTAGGGTATTTGGTTAGTGTTGCGTACGGTTACTATTAGCGGGACGGTGAAGTTGAAGGCTTCGTGTAAGGGGTAGGGTTAGGTTAAGGGTTTGGGGGACGGGTACGTGAACGGCGACAGTGTTAAGGGGTACAAGGTTAGTGTCCGACCACAGAACGTTTAGGGTGAGCGTACGTGTTTAAGGGTAGGTTTAGAATTAGTGTAACGGGTTTAGGATTATTGTTTGGGTGAGGGTACCGGCTTCGGTAAGGGTTAGGCTTAGGTTAGGGTTAGGTTTAGGTTAGGGTTAGGGGACGGGGATGGTTTAGGTTACGTTTAGGGTCGACAACGGTTAGGGTGAGCGTACGTGGTAGGGTATGGCTTAGTGTTCGGCGTACGGGTTTAGGAATTAAGGTACGGTGAGAGTAAGACTTTTCTGGTAAGGCTTAGGGTTAGGTTAGGGACGTGGACGGGGAACGGGGCCAGTTAGGGTACATGTTAGGGGTATGACAAGGTTTAGGGTGAGCGTACGTGTTAGTTTACTGTTTACTGGTTAGCGTACGGGTTAAGATTATGGACCGGGTGAGGTACGGCTTTAGGGTAAGCGTTAGGGGTTAGGGTTTAAGGGTTAGGGGATTGGGACGGGGACGGTTTAGGGTACAGGGTTATGGCAACTACAAGGTTTAGGTTGAGAGTCCGTGTCAGGTACGGGTTTAGTTTCAGCGTACGGGTTAGGATTATGGACGGGTGAGGTCGGCTTTGGGTAAGCGTTAGGTAGGGTTAGGGTTAGGGGATGGGGGAACGGGGGAACGGTATTTAGGGTACAGGTAGGGTCGACAACGTTTAGTGGGAGCGTACGCTATTAGGGTAAAACGGGTGTGTTAGCTTACCTTACGGGTTAGGTATAGGGGACTGGTTTTTGAGTGTAGGCCTTCGTGGTAGTGTTAGGGGTTAGGGTCAGGGGATAAGGTTTCGGGTTAGGGACGAGGACGGTTGTTCGGGTACAGTTTAGGAGAGTGTACGACAAGGTGGTGTTGGGTGAGCGTACGGTGTTAGGGTACGGGTTAGTGTTAGCGTACGGTTAGATTTAGGGGACGGGTGAGTGTAAGGCTATCGGGTAGGTTAGGGTTCGGGTTAGGTTAGGGTTAGGGACGGGGCACGTTTTAGGGGGGTGACAGTGTTAGGGGTACGACAACTTTTAGAGAGGTTGAGCGATAGTGTTTTTCGGGTACGGGTTAGTGTATCGTAACGGGTTAAGTATAGGTGCGGGTGACAGTAAAGGATTCCGGGTAAGGTTTAGGGTTGGTTTAGGGTTAGGGGACGGGGACGGTTTAGGATAAACTTTTCGGGTACGACAACGTTTAGGGTGAGCGTATTTGTTAGGTTGGGTATGGGTTAGTGTTAGCGTACGGGTTAGGATGGGGGACGTGTGAGGGTGAAAGGGCTTCTGGTTAAGGGTTAGGGTTAGGGTAAGGGTTACGGTTATGTTGTAGAGCCGGGGACGTTTAGGGTTAAGATTAGGTACGACAACGGTTTAAGGGAGCGTACGTGCTTAGGTACGGGTGAGTGTTAGCTTACGTGTTTAGGTTAGGGTACAGCGGTGAGGTAAGTGCTTCGGGTAAGGGGTTAGGGTTATTGTTAGGGTTATTGTAGGGGACGGGTGACGGTTTTAAGGGTACAGGTTAGTGTACGACAGGGTTTAGGGTGAGCATACGTGTTAGGGGACGGGTTAGGATTAGGAGGAGGGGTGAGGGTACGGTTTTCGGGTAAGAGTTAGGGTTAGGGTTAGGGGTTGGGTTAGCGTTAGGATTAGGGAACGGGGACGGTGTTATGAACATGTTAGGGTACGACAACGTTTAAGTGAGCGTACTTGTTAGGGTACAGGTTTATGTTAGCGTACGGGTTAGGATTAGGGGACGGTGAGGGTAAGAGGGCCTCGGTACGGTTTTTAGGGTTTAGTGTTACGTTAGGGTCACGGGTAGGGGACGGGGATTTTAGGGTAAAGGTTAGGGTACGACCCAGTTTAGGTTTACCGTACAGTGTTGGGTACGGGTTGTGTTAGCGTATGGGTTAGGATTAGGGGACGGGTGACGGTAAAGGCTTCGGGTAAGGTTTAGGGTTCGGTTAGGGTTAGGGGCGGGAACGGTTTATGGTAAAGTTTATGGTACGACAAAAGTTTTGGGTGAGCGTACATGTATGTTACGGGTTTACTTTTAGGCGTACGGGTTAGGATAGTGGGACTTTTGAGGGTAGTCTTCGGTAGGGGTTAGGTTCGGGTTGGGTTTAGGGGCGGGGCAGTTTAGGGTACAGGTTAGGGTACGAGAACGGTTTTAAAGTGAGCGTACGTGTTGGTACCGGGTTTAGTGTTAGCTAAACGGGTTTAGGATTAGGGGCTGGGAGGGTACGGCTTCGGGTAAGGGTTAGGGTTAGGTTAGGGTTCGGTTAGGTTTAAGGTTTAGGGACGACAGGACGGTTAGGGTAACAGGTTATAGGTACGACAAACGGTTTTAGTGGGTGAGCGTACGTGTTAAGTTGGGGGTAGGGTGGGTGTGTGTGGGAGTGTTAGCGTACGGATTACGCTCTAGGGGACTGTGAGGTAGGCTTCGGGAAGGGTTAATGTTTATGGTGTCGGTTTGGGGGAACAGGGGAACGGGACGGGGAGGGTTTTAGGGACAGGTTAGTGTACGACCCAACGTTTTAGGTTGAGCGCACGTGTTAGGGTACACGGTTAGAGTTAGTGTCGGGAGGATTGTGTATGGGTGAGGGTAAAAGGCTTCGGGTAAGGGTTACGCTTAGGGTAGTGTTAGGTTTTAGGGTTTAGGGGTTAGAGGGACGTGGCTGGTTTATGTTTACAGGGTAGGATACGACCGGTTTAGGGTGAGCTTAACGTGTTAGAGGGTAACGGGTTACTGTTACCGTTCGGGTTAGGTGAGGGGACTGGGGAGGGTAAGGCTCTGTAATGTTTAGGGTTAGTAGTCGGGTTAGGTCCGGGTAGGACGGGGCGTTTAGGTACAACAGATTTTAGGGTATGACAACTTTTAGGGGTGATCTTACGTGTTTAGAGTACGGTTAGTGTTTAGCGTAACGGTTTAGGATTGGGGCGGGTGAGGGTAAGGCTTCGGGTAACGTTTGGGTTTGGGTTAGGGTTAGGGTTGTGGGACGGGGTACGGGGACGGTTTAGGGCACAGGTTAGGGTATACGCAACGGTTTAGGGGTGACGTACGTTTAGGTACGGTTTATTGTTAGCGTCCGGGTTAGGATTCGGGGACGGGTGGAGGGTAGGGCTTCGGTAATTTTAGGGTTCTGTTAGGTTCTAGGTTCGGGTTAGGGGATGGGGAACTGTTTTCAGGTACAGGTTAGTGTACGACACGGTTTAATGGTGAGCTACGTGTTAGGGTACGATTTGGGTGTTTACGTGTTCGGGTTAAAAAAAAAAAACGGATTAGGGGAAACGGGTGATGGTAGCTTTCGGGTAGTGTTAGGTTAGGGTTAGGTTAGGGTTAGGGGACCAGGGACGGTTTAGTGTCGTTAGGGTACGACAATGGTATAGGGTGAGCGTATGTGGTTAGGGTATTGGTTAGTGTTAGCGTACGGGTTAGGATTCGGGACGGGTGAGGTTCAGGCTTCGGGTAAGTGATAGGGTTAGGTGGGTTAGGGACGGGGACGGGGACGTTTAGGGTACGTTTAGGGTACTCAACGGTTTTAGTGTTGACGACTGGCAGGGTATGTGTTAGTGTTAGCGTACGGTTTAGATTGGGGGACGGGTGAGGAGGTACGGCTTCAGGTAAGGGGTTAGGGTTAGTGTTACGTTAGGGTTAGGGTTTAGGATTACGGGACGGGACTGTTTAGGGAATACAGTTAGGTACGACAACGTTTAGGGTAGCGTACGTGTTAGGGTACGGGTTAGTGTTAGCGTCCCGGGTTGGATTAGGCCGGGTGAGGGTCAGGCTTCTGGGTAAGGTTAGGTTTAGGGTTTAGGGTTTAGGGTTAGATGATGGGGCACGGTTTAGGGTACAGTTTGGGTACGACAACGGTTTAAGGTTGAGAGCGTACGTGTTAGGGTAACGGGTTATTGTTATCGTACGGGTTAGGATTAAGGGGACGGGTGGTGTAATGCTTCGGGTAGGGTTAGGTGTTAGCGTTTAGGTTAGGGGGCGGGGGGACGGTTTTATGGTACAGGTTAGGTACGCACGGTTTGGGTGAGCTCGTGTTAGGGTACGGGTTTGTGTTAGCGTATGGGTTCAGATTAGGGGAACGGGTGAGGGTAGCTTCGGGTAAGGCGTTAGGGTATGGGTTAGGTTAGGGGACGGGGAAAGGTGCCGTGACGGTTTAGGGTACAAGTTCGGGTCGACAACTTTAGGGTGAGGCGTACGTGTTAGGGTACTGGTTAGTTTTTAGCGTACGGTTAGATTAAGGGGCTCCTGGTGAGGGTAAGGCTTCGGGTACGGGTTAGGGTTAGGGTTAGGGTTAGGTTAGGGTTGGGGACGGGGTACGGTTTAGGGTAACATGTTTTAGGGTACTACAACGGTATAGGGTGGAGCTAACGTTTTAGGGTACGGGGTTATGGTTAGCGTACGGTAGGATTAGGGGCAGGGTGAGGGTAAGGCTTCGGGTAGGAATTAGGGTTACGGTTGTGGTTAGGAGACGTGGAGCGGTTTAAACGTACAGGTTTAGGTTACGACAAAGGTGTTATGGTGAGGCGTACGTGTTAGGGACGTGTTAGTGTTAGCGTAAGGGCTAGGCATTAGGGGACGGGTGAAGGGTAGGGCTTCTCGGGTAAGTGTTAGGGTTCTGGGTTAGGTTTTAGCGTTAGTGTTGGGACGGGGACGGTTTATGTTACAGGTTAGGATTAACAACATGGTTTAGGGTGAGCGTACGTGTTAAGGTACTGGTTATTGTTATCGTTGGGTGTAGATAGGATTAGGGGACGGGTGATGGTAAGGCTTCTGGTAAGGGTTTAGGGTTGGGTTAGGGTTTAAGATTAGGGGGCCGGGGACGGGGACGTTTTAGGGTACGTTTTATGACGACAACGGTTTAGGGTGAGCGTACGTGTAGGGTATGGGTTATGTTAGTGTACGATTAGTGGTTAGCGTCGGGTTAGGGATTAGGGGACGGGGGAGG
This sequence comes from Monodon monoceros, assembly GCF_005190385.1. Taxonomy (NCBI): domain Eukaryota; kingdom Metazoa; phylum Chordata; class Mammalia; order Artiodactyla; family Monodontidae; genus Monodon; species Monodon monoceros. Next base: position 22,080,449 of record NW_021703785.1, on the reverse strand, counting down.
TAAGGCTTTTCGGGTAAGGTTGGGATAGTTAGGGTGGTGAGGGTAGGGGACGGTATTAGCCGACAGCTGGTAACACAACTGTTTAGTGGAGCGTAAACGTGTTATGGTACGGGTTATTTTTAGCTCCAGGTTAGGAATTCGGGGACGGGGGAGGGTAGGCTTCGGGTAAGGGTTAGTGTGAGGGTTATGGTTAGGTTTAGGGACGGGGACGGGGACGGTTTAGTGTCATGTTAGGGTCCGAAAAGGTTTTAGGGGAGCGTACGTTTTATGGGTACGTGGTGTTAGAGTACAGGTTAGGATTCGGGACGGTGAGGGTAAGAATTCGGGTAAGGGTTAGGTTAGGTTAGGGTTGGGTTAGGGTTAAGGGGACGCCAGATGGTTATAGGTACGGTTAGCGTACGACATGGTTTAGGGTGAGCGACGTGTTAGGGTACTGGGTTAGTTTTAGCATCTACTGTTAGTATTGGGGACGGGTGTGGTAAGGCTTAGGCTTCGGGTAGGGATTAGGGTTAGGGTATTTTTAGGGTTAGGGTTAGGGGACGGGACGGTTTGAGGTACGGTTAGAGTACAACACGGTTTTAGGGTGAGTGTACGTGGTAGGGTATGGTTTAGTTTTAGCGTACGGGTTTAGGATTGGGGACGGGTGAGGATCCGGCTTCGGTTAAGGGTTAGGGTGGGTTAGGGTTAGGGGGCGGGACGGTTTAGGGTACAGGTTAGGGTACTACAACGGTTTACAAGGGTGAGCGTACGTGTTAGAGGTACGGGTGTGTTAGCGTACGGCATTAGGATTAGGGGACGGGTGAGGGTAAAGAAGTGCTTCGGTAAGGTAGTGTGAAGGTTACGGGTTAGGTTACTGGGAAGGTAACGTTGACGGGTTAGGTTCAAGTTATTGTCACGACACGGTTTAGAGGTTAGCGTACGTTTTAGGATACTGTTTAGGTTAGCGTACGGTTAGGATTAGGGGCCGGTGATGGGTAAGGCTTTCGGGTAAGGGTTAGGTTAGGGTTACAGGGTTAGGTAGGGAAGGGACTGTTTAGGGTACAGGTTAGGAGGGTACGACAACTGTATCGGGTGACGTACGTGTTAGGGTAACAGTTTTAGTGTTAGCTTACGGGTTATAATTAGGGGATGGGTGAGGGTAATGCTTCGTGTAAGGGTTTTGGTTAGGGTTGGGGTTCAGGTTAGGGGACGGTGATGGTTTAGGATACAGTTAGGGTACGACACCGGTTTTAGGCCTGAGCGTACGTTTTAGGGTATGGGTTTAGTGTTAGTCGACGGGTTATGATAGGGGACGGTTGAGGTTAAGGCTTTTGTGAAGGGTTAGGGTTTAGTGTTAGGGTTAGTGTTAGGGTTAGGAGACGGGGACGGTTTGGGTACAGGTCAGGGTACACAACAGTTTATGGGGTGAGCGTACGTGTTAGGGTACGGGTTCGGGGTGTAACTGTTCCGGTTTAGGAGATTAGGGGACGGTTGAGGGTTTAGGCCTTTCGGTAGGGTTAGTGTTAGGGTTCAAGGGATAAGGTTAAAGGGGATGGGACAGTTTGGGTACAGGTGAGTGGGTCGACAACAGTTTTAAGGGTGAAAGCCGTACGTGTTATGGCACGGGTTAGTGATTAGTGTAGGGTTAGGATTAGGGGACGGGTGATGGGTAAAGCTTCGTGGTAGGGGTTACGGTTAGGTTCGGTTAGGGTTGGTTTAGGTGACTGGGAACGGTTTTAGGGTCCAGGTTTAGCCGGATACGAACAACGGTTGAGGGTGCGCGTGCGTGTTAGGGTAGGTTAGTGTAGCTTACCGGGATCGGAGTAGGGGACGGGTGAGTGGTACGGTCCTTCGGGTAAAGGGTAAGTGTTAGGGTTAGGGTTAGGGTAGGGTTAGGTTTTAGGGGACTGGAAGGTTTATGGTACAGGTTAGGGTACGACACCGTTTAGGGTGTGAGTGGTACATTTTAGCGTGGGGGTATGGCAGTTCGTGTTAGCGTCGGGTTAGGATTAGGGGACGAGTTCAGGGTACGGCTTCGAGTAGGGTTAGTTTTACGGGTTTAGGGATAGGTTTAGGGCTCGGGGTCAGTGGACGCTTTAGGTACAGGTAGGGTACGACAACTGTTTAGGTGTCGTACGTGTTCGGGTACGGGTTCTGTTAGCGTACGGTAAGGATCGGGGACGATTTTTTTTTGAGGTAAGGCTTCGGGTAGGTTTTCGTGTTAGGGTTAGTATAGGGTTTATTGGGAAAACTGGGACAGGGACGGTTAGGTACAGGTTTAGGTATTACGACAACGGTAATACCCACTGGAAGTAACGAGAAGAAATTGGGATTGTGTTGACGACCAACTCGAGAGGAGGAAAGGGGCTTGAAGTGCAAGGGATAGAGGCATATATAGTAGTAGATAGGAAATGAAGGGTAAGGGGTGGAGAGACTATGAGGTGGGATAATCAGGGGAAGGTTAAGGGAAGTATGTGGGCATTGGCAGAGAGGGTGTGCGCTCCCTGCTTCGTGTCCCGGGTTCGTGTCGTGTCTGGTTTCGCTTAAGGGATGGTGAGGGTAAGCTTCGGGTAAGGGTTATGCTTAGGGTTACGGTCAGGGTTTGGTGTTATGGACGGGGTTGCTTTGGCTCCACGGTAGGGTACGACAACGGTTTAGGGTGAGCCGACGTGTTTAGTGTAAGGGGTTAGGGTTAGCGTACGGGTTAGGATTAGTGGACGTTGAGGTTTACGTTTCGGTGTAACGGTTAGGGTTAAAGGTAGGTGTTAGTGTTAGGGGCCGTGGACGGTTTAGGGTACAGGTTAGGGTACGACAGTTTTCACGGCGAGCGTACGTTTAGCTTACGTAACGGGTTACTGTTAGCGTACTGGTTAGGATAATGGGACTGGTGAGGGTAAAGGCTTCGGGTAAGGGTTAGGGTTAGGGTTGGGTTGGTTATGGTTATGGGACGGGGATGGTTTAGTGTTACAGGTTCTGGCACGACAAATGTTTAGGGCGAGTCGTACGTGTTAGGTATTAACTGTTTAGTGTTAGCGTAACGGGTGTGATTAGGGGACGGGTGATGGTTAAGATGCTCTCGGGTAGGGTTGGGGATATTTTTTAGGGTTAGGGTTAGGGTTAGGGGGAAGGGGAACGGTTTAGGGTACAAGTTAGAGTACGACAGCGTTACGTGTTAGCGTCCTATGTAAAGGTTACGGTTTAGGATTAGGGGTACGGGTGAAGGGTAAGACTTCGGGTAAGGGTTAGGGTTTGTCTTGGTGTAGGGGACGGGGAATGGTTTAACGGTACATGGGAGGGTATGACAAGGTTTAGGGGAGAGCGTACGTGTTAGGGTACGGGTTGTGTTAATCGTACAGGGTTAGGATTGGGGACGGGTGAGGGTACGCCTTTGCGTAGGTTAGGTTAGGGGTTAGGGTTAGGGTTAGGGGACGATACTTTTATGTACGGTTAGGTAGCGGGTTAGTGTTAGCGTACGGGTTAGGATATGGGACGGGTGAGCGTAAGTCTTCGGTAAGTGATAGGGTTAGGTTAGGGTTAGGTTTGGGTTTGGTTTATGGGGACGGGCAAGGTATGAGGGTACAGGTTAGGGTAACGACAACGTTTCAGGGTGAGCGTACGTGTTAGGGTAATCGAGGGTTATTGCCTAGCGTACGGTTAGGGATTTAGGGGACGGGTGAGGGTAAGGCTTCTAGTAAGGGTTAGTGTTAGGGTTCTGGTTAAGGTTAAGGGATAGGGGGACGGGGACGGTTTAGGGTACAGGTTAGGGTACGCAACATTTTAGGGTGAGCGTACGTTTTTAGGGTACGGGTTAGTGGTTTAGCGTACGGGTTTAGGATTAGGGACGGTTTGAGATGTAAATGCTTTCGGGTAAGTGTTAGCATTAGGGTTCGGTTAGGGTTAGGGGATGGGTAACGGTTTGTGGTACGGTTAGGGTAAACGCAACGGTTAGGTGTCGTCTGTGTTAGGGGTACGGGTTGTGTTAGCGTACGGGTTAGGATTATGGATGAGTGATGGTAAGGCTTCGGGTAAGGTTTTAGAGGTTAGGGTTAGGGTTAGGGGTACGGGGACGGTGTATGGTACAGGTTAGGGCACGACAAATGGTTAGAGTGAGCGTACCGGTTAGATACTGGTTAGTGTTAGCGACGTGTTAGGATTAGGGGACGGGTGGGGTAAGAGTGCTTCGGAGTAAGTGTTAGGGTTCGGTTAGGGTTAGGGTTCGGGGACGGGGATGTTTGACTACAAGTTAGGGTAACGACAACGTTTTAGGGTGAGCCAGAACGTGTTGGGGTACGGTGTAGTAGTAGGGACAGGTGAGGGTAAGATTTTGGGTACCGGTTAGGGTTAGGCTTGGGGTTAGGGGAACGGGGACTGTTTACGTACAGGTTAGTGGTATGACAAAGGTTTTTAGTGTGTAGCGTACGTGGTTAGGGTAGCGGGTTAGTGTTGCGTACGGGTTTGGATTATGGGGACGTGTGAGGTAAGGTCTTTTGGTGTAGGGTTAGGGTTAGGGTTAGGGTTAGTGGTACGGGGACGGTTTAGGGGTACAGGTTAGGGGACGACCCGGTTTAGGGTGCGCGTACGTGTTTAGAGGGTACGGGTTCGTGTTAGCGTATTGTTTAGGCTTAAGGGACGATGAGGGTAAGGCTTCGGTAAGGGTTAGGGTTATGGTGGTCTGGTTAGGTTTAGGGTTGGGTTATGGGACGGGGACCGTTTTAGGGTACGGTTAGGGTAGGTTAGGGTTAAGGATTAGGAGACGGGTGGGTATAAGGCTGCGGTTAAGGTTAGGGTTAGAGTTAGGGTTAGGTTTAGGGTTAGGGGAACGGGTCGTTTAGGGACGTTTTCAGGGTACACAACGGTTTTGTTCGCTTGAGCGTACGTGTTAGGGTACGGGTTAGTGTTAGCGTATTGGTTAGGATAGGGGAGGACGGTTGATGTAGGTTTCGGGAAGGGTTAGGGGTTCGGGTTAGGGTAAGGGGCAAACGGGGACGGGACGGTTTATGGTACAGCTTAGGGTACGATCAAACGGTTTAAGGGGGGATCGTACCTTTTAGGGGGTACGGTTAGTGTTAGTTTACGGGTTAGGATTGGACCGGTGGAGTGTAAGGCGTTTTGGGTAAGGTTTTAGGGTTAGGGTTGGGTTAGGGTTAGGGTACGGGACTGTTTATACGTGTACAGATTAGGTGTAACGACAATGTTCAGTTGAGCGTAACGTGTTAGGGTACGGGTTAGTGTTCGTGTACGGGTTAGGATTAGGGGTGGGTGACGGTAGACTATCGGGTAAGGTTAGGCTTAGGGTTTAGGGGTCAGGGTTTAGGTTAGGGGACGGGATGGTTTAGGAATACAGTTAGTGGTACGACAAGGTTTTAGGGTGAGCGTAACGTGTTTGGGTATGGGTTAGTGTTGCGTACGGGTTAGATTACGGACGGGTGAGGTTAAGGCTTCTGGTAAGCTTTACGGTTTAGGGTTAAGGGTTAAGGGTTAGGGGACTGGGACTTTTTACCAGGGTACAGGTTAGGATACGTCAACGTTTTAAGGGTTGGGTACATGTTAGGAGTCCGGGGTTTAGGGTTAGCGTACGGGGTAGGATTAGGTGACGTGTCAGGGTACAGGCTTTTCGGGGTAAGGGTTAAGGGTTAGGGTTCGGGAATAGGGTTAGTGGACGGAGACACGGCGACGGTTTAGAAGGGTACCGGTTCGGTATCGACAACGGTCCAATAGTGTGAACGACGGGTGAGGGTACGGGTTGGTCTATGTACAGTTAGAAATTACGGGATGGGGGTGAGTGTTAAAGGCCTTCGGGATAAGGGTTAGGCTTAGTGTGATGGTCATGGTTATGGTTAGTGGACGGGGATGATTTAGATAACAGTTAGGGAACGACAGACCGGTTTTAGGGTGAGCGTAACGTTTTAGGGTCTGACATTAGTGATTAGCGTACGGGTTAGATTAAGGTGACGGTGAGGTTAGGCTTCGGGTAGGGTTAGGGTAGGGTTAGGTTTAGGGTTAGGAGGGACGGGGAACGGTGTTTAGGTAACAGTTAGGGTATGACCAAGGTTAGGGTGGGCGTACGGTGGTTAGGTTACGGAGTTCCTGTTATCCGTACGGGTTAGGATATGGGACGGGTGAGGTAAGGCTTCGGGTAAAAGGGTTAGGGTTAGGGTTAGGGTTAGGGTTAGGGACAGGGATGGTTTAGGGTACCGGTTCGGGCACGACAAAGAGTTTATGTGAGCGTACGTGTTAGGTTACGGTTCCTAGTGTTAGCGTACAGGTTAGGATTAGTGGACGGGTGAGGTCAGGCTTCGGGTAAGGTTAGGGTTTAGGGTTTGGGTTAGGGTTAAGTGGAAGGGGGACGGTTTAGGGTAGAAGTTTAAGGTACGACAACGGTTTAGGGTGAGCGTACCTGTTAGTGTAACGTTTAGGGATTAGGGGAAGGGTCGGGTGAGTGTAAGACTTCAGGTAAGCGTTAGGGTTAGGCTTTGGGGGGTTTTTTAGGGACGGGGACGGTTTATGGTAGCAGGTTAGGGTATGAAAAAGTTTAGGGTGAGATACGTGTTTATGTACGGGTTTATTTGTTGCGTAGGGTTAGGGCTTAGGGGACCAGGGTGCGGGTAAGCCTTTGGGTAATGGTTAGGGTTAGGTTAGGGTTAGGGGAACGGGACGGTTTTAGGGTACAGGTTAGGTACGACAACAGTTTGGGTGAGCGTAAACGTGTTAAAGGTACGGGTTAGTGTTAGCTACGGCTTTAGGATATGGGGGACGGGTGAGACTAAGGCTTCGGGTAAGGGTTTAGTGTTGGTTAGGGTTAGGGTTAGGTTAGGGATGGGGACGTTTTGGGGTTCAAGGTTAGGTAACGACAACATTAGCTGTTGTGAGCGCCTGTGTTAGTATGGGTTGTGTAGCAATACGGGTTAGTAGAAGGGGAACGGGTGAGAGTAAGGCTTCGGTAAGGGTTAGGTTAGGGTTCGGGTTACATGCTACAAGATGGACGGGGACGGTTTAAGGTACAGGTTAGGGTACGACTACACGGTTTTAGGGTGAGCGTGAATTTTAGGGTAACTGTTTTGGTGTTAGCGACGGGTTTAGGATTACGGGACCGTTGAGTGTAAGCTTCGGGTACGGGTTAGGCTTAGGTTAGGGAATAGGGGAGGGGTACGGGGACGGTTATAGGGTACATGTTAGAGTATGACGCGTTTATGGTGAGCAAGTGTTTAGGGTATGGGTTAGTGTTAGCGTACGTGTTAGTATTAGGGGACGTGTTAGGTTACGGCTTCGGTAGTGTTTCGGGGTTTAGGGTTAGGGTTAGGGTTAGGGTTAGGGATGGGGACGTTTTAGGGTACGTTTAGGGTCCGACAACGGTTTAGTGAGCGGACTTGTTCGGGTACGGTTAGTGTTAGCTCGGGGTTTAGGAATTAGGGACGGGTGAGTGTAAGGCCTTGGGTATGGGTTCGTGTTAGGGTTAACATAGGGTGAGTGTTAGGGTTAGGTTTAGGGGACTGGCACTGGTTTAGGGGTAAGGTTTAGGGTACTACAACGGTTTTATGGTGAGCGTTCGTGTTTAGGGTACGGGTTAGTGGTATATTGTACGGGTTAGGATTAGGGGACGGGTGAGTGTCAAGGCTTCAGGTAAGGGTTAGGGTTAGGGATTAAGGGTTAGGATTTTAGGGGACTTGGACGGTTTTATGGTACACGTTAGGTCGACAACGGTTTAGTGTATCTTGTGTTATGGTAATGGGTTAGTGTTAGCGTACGGCTTAGGATTAGGGGACGTGAGGAGTAAGGCTTCGGTAAGTGTTAAGGTTAGGGTTAGTTAGGTTTATGGTTAGGGTTTAGGGGACGGGGGACAGTTTGTTAGGACCGGTTAGGGTACGAAACTTTTAGGTTGCGCGTACGTGTTATGTACGTGGTTATGTTAGCGTACGGGTTAGGATTAGGGGCGACGGGTTACGCTAAGCGGCTTCGGGTAGCGTGAGGGTTAGGGTTATGGTTAAGGGGAACGGTAAGGTTTTAGGGTCATTTTATGGTAAGAAAAAGGTTTAGGGTTGAGCGTACTGGTAGGTAGCGGCCTTAGTGTTAGCGTACGGCTTAGTAATTAGGAGAAAGGGTGAGGGTAAGGCTTCCGGTAAGGGTTAGGGATAGGGTTTCTGGGTTAGTGTTAGGGACGGGGCCGGTTAGGGGTCATTTTTAGGTACGACACGGTTTTAGGGTGAGCGTACCGTGTTTGGGTAAGGGTTAGTGTTAGCGTACGATTAGGATTAGGGGAGACCGGGTGAGTGTAAGCTTCGGGTAAGCGTTAGGGTTAGTGTTTGCGTATAGGGTTAGGGTTAGGATTTTGGACGGGACGGTTTAGGGTACAGGTACTAGGGTCGACAACGGTTTAGGGGTGAGGCGTACTTGTTAGGGTACGGGTTAAGTGTTACCAGTACGGGGTTTAGGATTGGTGACTGGGGTGAGTGTAAGCTTCGGGTCACGGTTTAGGGTTAGTGTTAGGTTAGGGTCGAACTAGAAGAACTGTGAGGGGGGGAGAGTAAAACAAGTCAAGTGGAAGGGCAAGACGTGGGAGAGAAGGAAGGAAGTGAGGGTGGGTGTCGAGACAAGGGGCAAAGAGGGGGTAGGCGCAGAATAGAGGAAGGGGATAGGGCAGGAAAAGGAAGGGGAACTGGTGTTTTTATAGAAGAGGAATGTAATTTACAGGAAGGTTTAGGGTTACAGGTTAGGTATGACAACGGTTTTAGGGTGAGCGTACGTGTTAGGGTACGGGTTAGTTTTAGCGTACGGGTTTAGGATTACGGGGACGGCTGCTAGGCTACGGGTACTGGTTAGGGTTTAGGGTTAGGGTTAAGGGCAAGGGAACGGTTTTTGGGTACCGGTTAATGGTACGACAACGGTTTTAGGGTGAGCGTCGTGTTAAGGGGTACTGATTAGTGTTACGTACTGTTTAGAATTAGGGGACGGGTGAGGGTAAGCTGCGGTAATGGTTAGTGTTTATGGTTTAAAGGTTTAGGGTTAGGGTTAGGGTTAGGATTATGGGACGAGGACGGTTTTTAGGGTACAGTTTAGTGTACGACAACGGTTTTAAGGGGTGAGCGGCTTTAGTACATGTTAGGGGTCCTGGTTATGTTAGCGTACGGGTTAGGATTAGGGGAGGGTGAGGGTAGGCTTCGGGTAAGGGTTTGGGTTACAGGTTGGTATAGGTTAGGGACGGGGACGGGGACGGTTTTAGGGTACAATTAGGGTGCGACAACATTTAGGGTGATCGTACGTTTTAAGGTTACGGGTAGTTGTTTAGCGTTGCGGGTTAGGATTAGGTGCACCAGGTGAATGTAAGGGCTTTTCGGGTAAGGGTTAGCTGAGGGTTTGGTTAGGGCCGGGGACTAGGACGGTTTATGGTACAGTTTAGGGTAACGACAACGGTATAGGGTTAGCGTACGTGTTTCGGCGGTACATGTTCAGTTTTTTAGGTACGGGTTAGATTAGGGCACTGGTGAATTTACGGCTTTCGGGTAGGGTTTAAGGGTTAGCGTTAGGGTTAGGATTAGGGGACGGGTGAGGTTAAGGCGTCGGGTACGGGTTAGGGTTCAGGGTTAGGTTTAGGGTTCAGGGGACGGGGGACAAGGGACGGTTTAGGAGGTCCAGGTTAGGGTACGACAACAGTTTTTTTTTTTGGGGTTTTTTTTTTTTGGGTGAGCGTACGTGTTACGGTACTGATTAGGTTTAGGGGGGAAACGTTTTGAGGGTAAGAACTCGTGTAAGGGTTAGGGTTAGGGTTGGGATTAGAGTACGGGGACGGTTTAAGGTACATGTTAGGGTACGACAACGGTTTATGGTGCGCGTACGGTTAGGGTACGGTTAGTGTTGCGTATGGGTAGGCTTAGGGGACGGTGAGTGGTAAGGCTTCGGGTAAGTGTTATGTTTAGTGTTAGGATTAAGGGTTAGGGAACGGGGATGGCGAGGGTATTAGGGTACAGTTTAGGGTCTCACAACGGTATTTAGGGTGAGCGGACGTGTTAGGTACGGGTTAGTGTTAGCGTTGGGTTAAAGGATTAGGGGACCGGGTTGAGGGAAAGGCCTTGTGGGTACGTTTAGGTTAGGGTTAGGGGTTAGGCTTAGTTTAGGGACGGATTAGGGGTACATTAGGGACAAAAAAGGTTTAGGTGAAGCGTCACGTGTTGCTTACGGGTTAGTGTTAGCTACGGGTTAGGATTGGGACATTAGGTTAGGCTTCAGGTATAGGCTGGGTTATGTTTTAGGGTTAGGATTATGGTAAGGGGACGGGGACGGTTTAGGGTACAGGTTAGGGTACGACCACGGTTTAGGTGACATACTGTTATGGTACGTGTTAGTGTTAGCGTACGTGTTAGGAATTAGGGGACGGGTGAGGGTAAGGCTTTCGGGTAAGTGTTAGGGTTAGGGTTGGGTTAGGGTTAGGGGACGGGGAACGTTTTCGGTTTACAGGTTAGGGTCGACAAACGTTTTCGTTTTGAGCGTACGTGTTTAGGGTACGGGTTATTGTTTGCGTAGGGTTTTTTCCGATTTAGGGGACGGGTGACGATAAGGCTTCGGGTACGGGTTAGTGTTAGGGTTACGGTTAGGGCAACGGGGACGGTTTAGTACAGTTTAAGGGGTCGAAAAGGTTAGGGTGAAGCATAACGTGTTAGGGTATGGGGTTAGTTGTTAGCGTTCGGGTTAGGATAGAGGACGGGTGAGGGTAAGCTTTCGGGTAAGGTTTAGGGTTAGGTTATGGGACGGAACGTTTAGGGTACCGTTTAGGGTACGAACCGGTTTTAGGGTGAGTGGTACGTGTTAGGGAGGGTACGGGTTTACGTGTTAGCGTACCGGTTTGGATTCGGGGAACGTGAGAGTAGCTTCGGCGGTAAGGGTTCGTGTTAGGGTTAGGGGACGGGGTGTTTAGGTACAGGTTAGGGTACTACAACGGTTTAAAGGGTGAGCGTTACGTGTTGGGTCTGAGTTAGTGTTAGCGTACGGGTGAGGATTGGGAGGGTGAGGAGTAAGGCCTTCGTTAATGGTTAGAGGTTAGTGGTTAGCGTAGGGTTAGGGTTTGGGGACATGTGAGGGTAAGGCTTCGGTAAGGGTTAGGGTTAGGGTTAGGGTTAGGGGTTAGGGACGGTGACGGGGACGGGGACGGTTTAGGTACAAGCAGTTTATGGTACGCCAACGGTTAGGTGAGCGTACCGTGTTATGGTCCTGTGTTAGTGTTAGCGTACCGGTTGGATTAGGGGACGGGTGAGGTAAGGCTTCCGGGTTCAGTGTTGGGTTAGGCGTTTCGGGTTAGGGTTTTAGTGGGATCGGGGAACGGTTTGGGTACAGGTTAGGGTACGCAACGTTTTAGGGGTGATGACATGTTCGGTCCGGGTTAGAGTTAGTGTCCGGGTAGGGGCAAAAAAAAACATTAGGTATGGTGAGGCTACGGGGCTCGGGTAAGGGTTTAGGCTTCGGTTTAGGTAGGGTTAGGGTTGGGTTAGGGGACGGGGATAGTTTAGGTTACAGGTGAGGGTACGACAAAGTTAGGGTGCGCGTACGTGTTAGGTTACTGGTTACTGTTTAGCGTACGGGTTGGCTTATGGGACGGGTGAGGGTAAGGCTTGGGGTAAAGCGCTCTAGGTGTTAGGGTTAGGGTTAGGGACGGGGACTGGACGGTTTATAGGGTCAGTAAGGCCACATGGTTTAGGGTGAGCGTACGTTTCAGGTTACGGGTTAAGGTGTTCGTACGGTTAGGATTGGTATGGGTGAGGCCTAAGGCTCGTTAAGGGTTAGGGTTAGGTTTAGGGGACCGGGGAACGGTTTAGGGTACAATTTAGTGTACGACCACGGTTGAGGGTGTCCAGGAACGTGTAGGGTAGGGTTAGGATTAGGGATACGGGTTAGGATAAGCTTCTGGTTAAGGGTTTAGGGTTAGTGTTAGGGTAGGTGGGGGGGGGGGTAGGGTACGGGGACGTTAGGTTCCAGTTTAGGGCACGACAGGTTGACGGTGAGCGTACGTTTTAGGTCCGGGTTAGGTTAGCGTACAGGTGAGCGCATTATGGGACGGGTGAGTGTAGGCTTCGGGAGGGTATGTGTTGGTTTACGGTTGGGTTCGTGTTAGGGGACGGGACGTTTTAGGGTACAGGTTAGGGTAGACAACGGTTTGGTGAGCGTACGTGTTAAAGCGTACGGTTTTGGCTTAGGAGGGACGTGTGAGGGTAAGACTTTGGGTAAGGGTTAGGTTTAGGCTTGGCGTTAGGGGACGGGGACGGTTAACGTACAGTTTTTAGGGTATGACAATGTTTAGGGTGAGCGTACTGTTAGGGGTACGTGTTTAGTGTTAGCGTACGGGTTAGGCTTAGAGGAACGGGTGATGGTAGGCTTTAGGGTAAGGGTTAGGTTAGGGTGAGGTTTTAGGGTTACGGGCACGGGCCTGTTTAGGGTACAGGTTAGGGCACGACATGTCTTCGGGTGAGCGTACGTGTTAGGGTACGGTTAGTGGTTAGCGTACGGGCAGGATTTAGGGGACGGGTGAGTGTAAGGCTTCGGGTAGGTTCGATTAGTGTTCGGTTTAGGTACGGTTGGTTATGCGCTTGTACGGTTTTTTTAGGGTACAGGTTAGGGTAGCACAACGTTTCAGGTAGCGTATGTGTTAGGGCATGGTTTAGTGTTACTAACGTGTTAGGATGAGGGGCGGTTGAGTGTAAGGCTTCGGGTACGGGTTAGGGTTCAGGGTATAGTGTAGGGTTAGGGTTGGGACGGGACGGTTTAGGGTACCGTTGGGTATGGGGACAACGGTTTTTTGGTTGAGCCGTACTTGTTCGGGTATGGGTTATGTTAGCACGTGTTAAGAGGATAGGGGACGGGTGGAGGGTAGAGCTTTGGTAAGGTAAGGGTTAGGGTTAGGCGACGGGACTGTTTATGGTACGGTTCAGGGTACGACAAAGGTTTAGGGTGAGACGTACCTGTTGGGTATGGTTAAAATTAGCGCTACGGGTTAGGCAGTAAGGGGACGGGTGATTGTAAGGCGTCGGGTCAGGGTTTAGGGTTTATGGTTAGGGTTAGTTTTCGGTTAAGGGTATTGACGGGGAACGGTTTAGGGTACATGTTCGGGTAGAAACGGTTTCGGGGTGAGCGTATCCTGTATTAGGTAGGGTTAGTGTTGCGTACGGGTTAGGATTAGGGACGGGTGAGGGTAAGGCTTTCGGGTACGTTAGTGTTAGGGTTTCGAGGTTAGGGTTAGGGGATGGGTCCGGT
>NW_021703785.1:22061855-22067212 GCF_005190385.1 Monodon monoceros | reverse complement strand
ATCTTCTAAATAAAATGAAGCAAATGACATCCTCAACCATCAAACACAACTTGAACTTGATGTTTTGCCTTTATTTGATTAACAATTTATTATTTAACTAATTGTATACTTTCTGTCACCCATGCTAAGTGCTTTATATAGTTTCTTCTTAAAATTTATTTCTCATAACAGTTTAAAAGTAGGTACTATCATTACTGCTATGTTATTATCATCACTACCTCTTTTACTACCACCCACTTTTACCTAATTTATCATAGTCTGGTCAATTTTAGGATTTCTATCTGTCTGACTTTGAAATCTGGACAAACTCATTCCTCATTAGTTTTTTAAGCTAAGTACGATCCTCCATTTTTGATTGAACTGTTGCATAGATGCATATGACTGTCGGGGGCCTGTGGCTTTTGTGTGTCAATTCTGGGATGAGGGTGGATTATCATTGGGATTTTTCTTCAAGAAGGATTATATTGAGATGTAATCAAATATCGAGAGAATAACAGTAAAACATCTACCACCTCCAGTCCCAACTTTGATGATTGGCCAGAAATGTTGTTGTAAAACATCTGGTCTGGAATGGAGGAAGAATATTTTCCCTCTAATTGAGGAATAGATAGGCTTGTCTCTTGTTCCCTTTTCAAAGTAACATTTTAAGATTCTTTACTCATTAGTAGATATTCTTTGGAGAATCTTTTGAAAAGAAAAACACAAAAGTAAAAATTATCTGTAATTACACCAGTAAATCATTCTTACCAAGTTATATGCATTTCCTGTCTTTTCTCGAATGTATGTTAATCAAAACCTCATCATGTTTTACACATGATTTAAAATTATAATTTGATAATATTAAAACAACTTGTAAAAATGCTCTTTGATGATCTTAAGAATTCAACCATAAGAATGTACTGTAATTTGTCCAATTCAGCAAGATTATGGAAAGTTGGTGGAGAGTGAGTCTGACACTCAGAAATAAAAGCAAAAGGCAGAAATTCAAGGGTACTTGCAGTTACCTTTTTTTTTCTACAAATATCAGGAATATCTTACCATAATTCTCATTTACTTATTTTTATTTCTTCCCTATTTTATTGTAGAATCTTAATTTTCATGATTATTCTGTTCAATGGTGTATAACATATAGTAGTAATATGTGAGATAAAATGTTGAAGCAAAAATTGGACAAAATTTTAAAAAATGTTCTTTCCTGTCATTTTTCTTATAGTAATAATTCATAGTAAAACCCCCAGAAAGCTACAGAATGGAGACAGTAGTCCTCATTGCAGCATTTCATGTAGTTGATCTTGAGGAAGTCTTGAGTGTTCAAGTTCACCACTGCAACCAATAAAGTGACTGCTGCCTGACATGTTGGGGGCACCAGGCTTGCTGTGACTTTGGTGCTTTGACTATAATGATTTGTGCCCTTTTTGAGAGAGTGTCCTCAGTGGGAATGACCCCAGGTATGAGCAAAGCTGGAGAAACTGACACTGCAATCCCATTTGAGCAGTTAATTCTCAAAATTTTTGATGACAGAAATCAGACATTTCTCTAAGGATTTATGTCTAGGATGTGATGTGAAACTATGGGGAGTAGTAACTGATCTGTTGAGTAAAGTTCCTTCTGTTTGTCCTCTGAAATACTCTATATGATCCATCTGGTGATGACATTGCTTGTAGACACCCTTCCTGAAGGTGCTCTAGTCATGGCTCTGTCCCTGGATGGTCATGGCCAATGGTAGTCTGGGTTAAAAGCTTTTCCTTACTGACAGGAACAAAACAGTTCTGGGAACCCAACCTGTTTAACTGATGGGATGTGATCCTTCACTTTCCAGAGCATAGCTGGTGACTCTTTCATAGGTTTCAAGGGCTTCCTCTTTCTATTCCTCTCCTCCTCATTCTCCTCTTTTTCCTCATTTCCCATTATAAAACCACAGTCCTGAAAAGTTTCCTGATTATTTGGCCAAGACAAGGAAGAGCATTTAGCAACATCACTTTAAACTTTTAATTTGCAACTAGTCAGCTCTACTGACTGCAAGAATTTTTAAAAATATGAAAGAACTAATCACTAAATGAGTTGACATGAAAATGTACAAAATTGGACAGTTAGGAGTACACGCTGGGGAGCAAAGGGTAATATGGAAGGTTGAGGAGACTGGAGGGCTGAAGGAGAAGACAGAAAATGAGCATGAAAATACATTTTTAAAGTTACTGTCTTTTAAAGACTTAAAACATATCTGGAAAGAGTAAAAGAAAGCAAATAGATGAGCCCTAAGTTTGTAATTCACCTAGATTTCAGACTTTTAGTGCTCTGATCCTCTCTCCCCTCCACAAACCTACTCTCAGTCACATATATGTGATGGTTTGAGTCTTAAATGGTATCTTACATTTATTTTTGGTTTCACACAATTTAAATCTGATATTTATTGGTGGAATAAAAAATATTTATTTTCTTGATAAAGGAATTTTAAGCCTATGACAGCAGTCTAGGGGAGTGTTGGGGTCAGGTGAGATGGGACATCCTGATTCTATTAAAAATGTGTTACCACATTCTACAGCAACATAAAGCCAGTATTAAAAATTTTTCTTAAATGAGACAGGGCCACTCACCAGCCATGACCCATAAGAAAAGTTTCAGTGCCCAAGGGGATAGAGGGTACTTCAGGTCCAGGACTGAAAAGGCAGAAATGAAATCTTTTGCCAGGGTTGGAGAACATACTAGGGCATTGTTTTCTGAACTTCAGTTATTCCCTAAAGGCTCATTATATTTGTTATAATTACACATCACAAGTATCATGTAATATTAATATTTTTTACTTTAAATTCACTTTAAACTAACCTTTTGAATTTTTAATCAGCCATAGGGAATCAAGTGCATAAAATGGAAGAAGAAATATTCAATTTACATATATGTATGTATATATACATATATATATGAATAGAGAGAGAGACATACACACACACACACACACGCACACAGCAAGAGAGAGAGACAGAGAGAAGAGACAGAGAAAAAGACAAATAGAGAGAGAGAGATTAGGAAGGCTGGAATGAGGCCTTCCAGCCTCATGACTATATGAGGCCTACCCACTTACAGAGGGCAAACTGCTTTACTCAGGGCACTGATTTAAATATTACTCTCATCCAAAAGAATCCTTAGAGGAAAAGCCCGAGTAAAGATTGACCAAATATTTGAGAAACCTGTTCCAGTCAAGATGACCAGTAAAAAATTTCAAAAATTCCTTCCAGCACACGGACAAATTGTATGAAGAAAGTAGAGCACAAAATAGGTTAATTTCACTTATATTGTGCTGTGATCAATATGGAAGAATCTAAACATCGGATAAAATTATAATAAAATTATTATGAATGATTAAGAAGTAGTGTATGAATGGCAATTAACATCAAACACTGAATTATTAATAAAGTGATTTCAACTATCCCTTGAATTTACCCCTAGATTTGATGTGAATCAATGTGTTTAAATAATTCATAACTAATAAATAGATTTAAAACTAGTTATTTGAATGGCATTGCATATTAGATCGGGTTTCCAATGATTTCAAAGGGACAGGAAGCCAGAGAATTTAAACATTCCTCTGAGCTTTCCTCAAAAGTTGAAGAATCCGAAGACGTCCTTTGGGAGAAATTAGGAAGGAGCCGGTGCTATGTCATGTTTGGGAGGTATGAGTAAAAGGCTTGGTTTCTATTGTAAATCCAGGTTCTGATCTGCCAGCTGATTGGAATTATGGTAGGTGATGTTATGCTTTTAGTGAAATCCTTGTGGCTGGAAGTGAAACAGATTTATAAAGTTCATAGGAATCTGACTGTTGGATGTTCTTAATTTGAAGGAGCAAAGCAGTGAAAGGAGGACCCTAGAGGTCAGCACTTTACTAAACGTATCTAAGTATCCTGTTGGGAAGTCATCTGAGATCATCTGCAAACTTCCCTCAGTCCATTTTAGGAGAGTAGAAGAGATTTCACTTAGCAAGCTGTGGATCAAGACGAAATGTATTGTAAGAAGAACTTGAGATAAAGAGGAAGGTGTCACCATGTAGCCAGGCCATTTTCAAACCAGAATGGACTACAAAATGGCGACATGTTAAAGTGCAACTAAGCAGACAGTTTTAGAAGTCAAGGAAGGTGAAAGATAGAAAAGGGTCATCTTCCCCAATCAAGAAACGGAACACTTGCCTACAAGTTAGAGAACCACCGAAATTCTTCCACTACCATATACCACTGAAATGGAGAGCTAAGGCAGGGACTCAGTGAGTCACGAGAACATAATCCATTGAGGAGATGCTGGCGCAGGACATTTCCTGTTTCAGAGTCCCTGCCAAGCCAGTTATGGATGGATTTGCATTTGGGTTGGGAAATGACTGCACAAGGCCAGTTTGGACAACTCCGCTTCCCCTTGGGTGGGGCAGCAAGACCCAATAAAAAGGTCCTCTGCTGCACGACAGCTATCCTCCTGCTACTCGAGTTCCGATTGACTTTGGAGAACCTGGTGAGTCTGATTCTTCAGTTCAACTTTGCTCTCGGGCCCCCAAATGTTGAGTTTATGCTGCAAATATGATGGGTTCAAAGTTATGATAATGGGTATAATGCTACATAGTGGATGGGAACTTGGAATATGGGCACAATGTTATATTGTATTTACTAGATTTCTGATACATAGCTTGAATTCCTCTATTGAAAAAGAAATTAAGAGGAAATTTTGACATGAAGGGATAAAGAGCAAATGATTTACCTTTTTCTATGCCTATCTCTTGGACCTCTGTTGTGATTTCAGAGGCATATATCTTGGAACGTGTGAGGCTCTTACATTCATCCTGATTGCACTTTGCTCTGTACAGTCATTCTGTCGGGACCTCATGAGAGAAAATTGTGGTAGGAGTTGCTAGTGAGCTTGCCCAGGATTTTAGAACTTCTGATGGTGTGTTTTGAAGATGTTGTTTTCATAAAAATAGCAAAACAAAATAAACAACACAGAAAACGTCTCTTGTTTCTTTCAAACAAAGATAGTTTCTTTGGAAATGTTGTATGAGAAAAGAGAAGGTTGTCTCTGGGCTGATGAATAGATTTGCTAAAGAACGAGAGAGAAGTCAGAAATTCATTAAAAGGTATTAAAGAGATTAAAACCCATTCTTAGAGATTGGAGAGATACTGCCTATTTGAGCTTTAAAAGCTTTGGGTCTTCTCTGAAGGAATTCCTTCTTGTGAACACGGTCATATACTTTCTTTCAGATATTAAGATTCCAGAAAGATGTCTTCTCAAGAGAAGCAGTGCAAGCAGCAGTGCAAGATACCTCCAGTGTGCCCAACAAAGTGCCCTGATCCTTGCTCACCTAAAAAGGGTACAGACCCTTGCCC
>NW_021703785.1:22053697-22058855 GCF_005190385.1 Monodon monoceros | reverse complement strand
TTAGGGTACGGGTTAGTGTTAGCGTACGGGTTAGGATTAGGGGACGGGTTACGGTAAGGCTTCGGGTAAGGGTTAGGGTTAGGGTTAGGGTTAGGGGATGGGGACGGGGACGGTTTAGGGTACAGGTTAGGGTATGACAACGGTTTAGGGTGAGTGTACGTGTTAGGGTACGGGTTAGTGTTCGTGTACGGGTTAGGTTTAGTTTTATTTTCAGGGTTAGGCTTAGTGTAGTGTTTAGCATACAGGTTAGGGTATGGCAACGGGTTAGGATATGAGTTAGAGTACAGTTTAGTGTTTGGGTACGGGTTAGGATTAGGGTACTGTTTAAGGTACAGGTTAGGGTTAGTGTTAGGGTGCAGGTTAGTGTTAGGGTACAATTTAGGGTATTGCTATATGTTAGCGTTATGGTACGTGTTAGGGTACAGGTTAGTGTTAGTGTATGGGTTAGGATTAGGTTACAGCTTAGGGTATGGATTAGTGTTAGGGTACAGGTTAGGATACAGGTTAGCATTAGGCTTAGGGTACGGTTTAGGGTACATTTTAGGGCATGGCTACTGGTTAGGGTTAGGGTATCTCTTAGGGTACGGATTTGTGTTAGGTTACGGGTTAGGATTAGGATACGGTTTAGTGTACGGGTTATGGTTAGTGTTAGGGTACGCTTTAGGTTTAGGGTACGCTTTAGGGTTAGGGTATTTATTAAACTTCTCCCACTCTCCAGATATCACTTAGCGTGTAAAAGTATATTATTTGGGGTCCAGCCATGGAGAAGACTTCAGACTCTAGGATAAGACAAAGAACACACACCTTATAAATAAGTCACATTAGGATTTTGTTTTTAACCTGGACATTAAAACACTAGTGCTTTGGAAATCTAATGGAGGCAGAAGCAGTAAAGGGTAGTTTTATGGGAATAACATCACAGATATTTTGTAGAATACATAGATTTTGACTGGTTAGAAAGTCAAGGAGGCATGCTTTCGTTCTGAACATATAAACCCTTTTCTAAATTGAGCTGTTATTGGAAGTTAGAAAATTTTTGTTGCTTTTGTATTGCTTTGTGTTTTCATGATTATTCTGCTTGCATCTCCCTTGTTATACCTTTGATTTGGGGAAGTATGCCCTACTGGAAATGAGTTTACAGAATTATTCTCAAAAACAGAAGGAAATGGTTCTCACCTAAATATTAAGAAATAATCTCTATACTGGTATACTAACAGAATTCTGATTCAGGGATAATAATTCTATGAAATGTAATTAAACACACAATATATATCTTTTTCTTTTAAATTTCCATTGTTATTTTTTAAAGTACAATTATAATTCAAGTTCTTTGTAACAAGTGAAATTTAAAAAGATTAAAGGAAAAGAAAATATTTTATCACTTACCATCCTTTCCCACTCCCTGAACCGACCAGCATAATGTGTAGCTTTCTCATTTTATCCAGGTGTTCCTTACATCTGGAGCATCATGTTTCTCACTGTCGAAAAACAGATTTAGCTCTCACACTTTTTATAGGCTACATAACAGTCCTCAGAACAGAAGTACCAAGTATTTCAGACTTAGTTTTTTGAGGGACACTCAGGTTACTTTCTGTTTTATTTTGTTGTTCTGCTAATTTGTTTTAACCCCAGAAAAACATTTTTTTAAATACAAAAAAAAAATTAAGTTAGGGGTAAGGATTAGGGTGTAGGGTCCGGGTTAGGGTCCGGGTTAGGCTTAGGGTACAGGTTAGGGTTAGGGTATGGGTTAAGGTACAGGTTAGGGTATGGCTGTGGGTTAGGGTTAGGGTACGGGTTAGGGTTAGGGCATGGGTTAAGGTTAGGTTTAGGTTTAGGGTTAGGGTTAGGTTTAGTGTGCGGTTTAGAGTACACGTTAGAGTATGGCTACGGGTTAGGGTTAGGATATGGGTTAGGGTACAGTTTAGTGTTAGGTTATGGGTTAGTATTAGGGTACAGGTAAACCTCAAGTCTACAGTTGTTCACATAGTCCACCGCCTCAATTTTGGGATGATTCGTTGTCTATTCAGGTATTCCACAGATGCAGGGTACATCAAGTTGATTGTGGAGATTTAATCCACTGCTCCTGAGGCTGCCCAGAGAAATTTCCCTTTCTCTTCTTTATTTGCACAGCTCCTGGGGTTCATCTTTGCTTTTGGCCCCACCTCTGCATGTAAGTCACCCTCTGGCATCTGTTCTTCGCCCAGACAGGAGGGGATTAAAAGAGCGGCTGATTAGGAGGCTCTGGCTCACTCAGGCGGGGGGAGGGAGGGGTATGGAATGCGGAGTGAGCCTGCAGTGTCAGCGGCTGGTGTGACATTGCAATAGACTGAGTTGCACCGTGTGTTCTCCAGGGGAAGTTGTCCCTGGATAACGGGACCCTGGCAGTGGTGGGCTGCAGAGACTCCCGGGAGGGGAGATGTGGATAGTGACCTGTGCTTGCACACAGCATTGTTGGTGGCTGCAGTAGCAACCTTAGGGTTTCATGCCCGTCTCTGGTGTCTGCACTGATAGCCATAGCTCACGCCCGTTTCTGGAGCTCATTTAGGCGGTACTCTGAATCCCCTCTCCTTGTGCACCCCAAAACAATGGTCTTTTGCCTCTTAGGTAGTTCCAGACTTTTTCCTGGACTTCCTTCCAGCTAGCTGTGACACACTAGCCCCCTTCAGGCTGTGTTCACTCAGCCAACCGCAGTCCTCTCCCTGGGATCTGACCTCTGAAGCCCGAGCCTCAGCTCCCAGCCCCCACCCTCCCGGTGGGTAAGCAGATAAGCCTCTCAGGCTGGAGAGTGCTGCTCTGCACCAATCCTCTGTGTGGGAATCTCTTCGCTTTGCCCTCCGCACCCCTGTTTCTGTGCTCTCCTCTGTAGCTCCAAAGCTTCCCCCCTTGCCCCTCCACTAGTGAAGGGGCTTCCCAGTGTGTGGAAACTTTTCCTCCTTCACAGCTCCCTCTCAGAGGTGCATGTCCCATTCCTATTCTTTTGTCTCTTTTTTTTCTTTTTCCCCACCCAGGTATGTGGGGAGTTTCTTGCCTTTTGGGAAATCTGAGGTCTTCTGCCAGCGTTCAGTAGGTGTTCTGTAGGAGTTGTTCCACATGTAGATGTATTTTTGATGTATTTGTGGAGAGGAAGGTGATCTCCACATCTTACTCCTCCACCATCTTGAAGGTCCCCCACACATCCTTTTTAAAAAAAATATTCACCACCTCCTCACTCTCCGCTTATGAGCATGATTCTTCTTTCACTAAAAATAAAAAATCAGGACAGAATTTTCTAATCCTACTATAACAGTTCTATCTCCATCTCTGCCCCCTTTTAATATGATAGCATTCTCTCCAATTTAACATCAGCTATCCCATGTCTGTGCAGATTCCATCATGTCTTGCTTCCTTAGGGGGCAAGTTTCACAAATGTCTCAAGTTATTTCCTCTCCTCCTGATTAAAATATAATCTCTCCTCAGTACAATTATGCAGGAAAATTAGATGAAAGTCTTTCATTTTATATCAATCTCTAATGGCCATTTCTTTGTTCCCCATTTTAGCCAGTGCCATCAAAAGAATATTCTCAACTCAGCGATCCACTTCAATGTTGTTAGCAATCCAATTAAACAAGGTTATTATTCCCAGTATTCATTTTAGTATTTCAGTTCTCAGCTTAGTGTACCCTCACCCTCCTTGTGGTTAGCTGATTAACTACTTATTCTTGAAGTACTCATTTTACCGTGTTTTCACTATTTTCCTGCTTTTCCTTCTACTTAGCTGGTTCCTTCTTTAAGGTATCCTGTTGTTAAACCTTCTTTATCTTCTAAAGTACTGGATGTTGGAAATGTTGGCAGAAGTTCTAAGGCTTTTTTGTAAGAGTGATTCATAATGCTGTAAGTAAAGAGAAGGGCTTTGGGAATGTAGGAAGATGGAGGAAAGAAAAAGAACAGAGTTATGAAACTGGGAGACATCTTCCTTAGTTTGCAAATAATTTGATTCTGAATAATAGAGTTAAAGGGACTGAAAGTAGTAAAAAATTTGCCTAACAATCTCCCTCAGTTTCATTCACTTCAATTTATGTTGATATCCAGTAAACAGGTAATACCTCCTCTACAATCCCTTACCATTTTACATATGTCAAGATTAATTTTTCTTTAAGTTCTTAGAGTTCTCATTCTCTCCCCTTAGTCCCTGCACAATATTAAAGCTAATTGTCAGAATTAAGTTAATCTATTTCCCATAAACTCTTCCTGTGAATATAAGAAGATTGAATATGTGACTTGCATTTTTGAGGACCTGGTCCCGAATATAAAGAAGGCAAGCTGTACAGGATGTGCTCATTTTCAGAATCTGTCTGATGGAAACATTGGAATGTTTTACTTCTGAAATGCAGTTTTACTTCTTCCACATTCCATTTTCTTTACTAGTTAACAATTGAATTATTTAATAATAAGGTCTACTAGTCCTCTATTCCATTCTCTTGAACTTGTGACTGAGCAACATTTATATACTTCTATTATAGAGTTCAACTGATTATTTTATAATGTCTGTTTATGTGATTTTTTTCTTCTCATTTAAAAGCATTTTGAGGGAAGTGCTTCCTAGAATAGATTCTCTTATGATTCTTTTTAATAACAATGCAATAGAAAGTTCTAGAAACTGAAGAGGAACAAACTTAAGTATTCCATTGGTTTCTTTAAGATATTATTAACACTGTTTCCAGTCCTCTGTCTCAAGGTGAGATTTTAAATCACTTTAATATTCCAGCACAGAAGTAGTGCTGATCATTCGGTAATTTGATATACAAGAGACAGTTTGCTCCCCAAAGCAGTCTCTGCAGATTATACATGACTGGTGTCCTAGATAAAGAGAAAGGGTCCACTCAATGTTTTACTAGTCTCTGTGGGCAGAAATTTGGGGTCCATTGTGAAATTCAGTCACAACTGCTTTTTGCTTTATATTAGTTAAAAAGGTATCAAAATTATTACTTGACTGTATGCCAGAAATTCTCGGCCTTATTTGGAGATTGCTGACAGTTTTTTCTATATCCAACAGGAATTGAAATCAATCATCTTTTCTATGTCTATTGCTAAATATAGGATGCAGACATAGGCATTAACAAATATTTTGTTGATTGAATAAATAAATGGCTAACGATTACCTATTACAAACGGGACAATG
>NW_021703785.1:21689569-22053597 GCF_005190385.1 Monodon monoceros | reverse complement strand
CCACAGTTATATAACTGTCTCTTGCAAAGTAATTCGTGATATTTTACATGTATTTATGCATGCATATTTAAGCTTATGGTCATGCTTAATAAAACAGAAGATAAGTGATAGATAGGTAGATAGATAGACTATAGATAATAAATTAACAAACTCTCTACCAATCACAGGGAAAAGCTACTAAATTTTATTAAGCACAATTGAAATTCAGTGTTAGTTCAGCAAAAATTAAAATATTAACTCAAACTCTTTAATCATAAATTTTTAATTAAATACTTCAAATTATGAATCATTCTAATTCACAAGATTTTATTTTATTTTGTACAGTTTTGGAATTTTAAATTAGAGAGTGAAATTTCAGGAAATACTGACAAATTCATAGCTTCAAAATGGACTTTATGAAAATATATTTTAAGATGGAATTCTACTATTATCTACTACTACTACTATCACAAGGTTCAATTTTAAATATATATATTTATGTGATCTCTATCTTCAACAACTGCTGTTCTGGCTAATTGAGGGACTGGTTGGTGTCTAAGAAATAGCACTGAATTGGAAGCTAAACTTAGAATACAGCAGGCATATATTCTCCTAGATTGTAACTTTGTGAAAGAAATTTGACCATTCTGGGCTTACATGTATTAACCATATGTTATAGGAAGATATATAAATATTAAGGGTTTTTTCATTTCTATCACAATATAATTCAATTTTTTTCATATCTTATACTGCCAAAGTAATAGAAAAATAGGAAGATATTTTATATCATATAAAACTGGTCTCTAATTTTTCAAAATTTCACTTATATATTAAATAAAGCATCGAGAATCACTCTTTAATTTTTTAATTTATTTTTTAATTAATATTATTGGAGTATAGTTGCTTTACAATGTTATGTTAGCTTCTACTCCATAGCAAAATTAATCAGCCATACATATACATATATCCCCTCCCTTTTATATTTCCCCCCTATTTAGGATACCACAGTGCATTAAGTAGTTCCCTGTGCTATATGGTATGTTCCCCTAGTTGTCTATTTTATACATAGTATCAATAATGTATATGTGTCAATCCGAATCTCCCACCCCACCCCTTTCCCCCTTGGTATCCATACATTTGTTCTCTAAGTCTGTGTCTCTATTTCTCCTTTGCAAATAAGGTCATCTATACCATTTTTCTTGATTCCACATATATGCATTAATATACAATATTTGTTTTTCTCTTTCTGACTTACTTCACTCTGTATGACACTTTCTAGGTCCATCCACATCTCTACAAATGACCCAGTTTTATTCCTTTTTATGGCTGAGTAATATTCCATTGTATATATGTACCACATCTTCTTGCTAACTCATTTTTTAAAGTCATTTTTTAAACAACTTAAATTTAATGAGTTGCATCCAAATTAAACAAAATATATCTGCTTTTTCATTTTCTAAAAAGTTTTATCATTTTTTTAAATTATGCTGGACTTTATACATTATCATTTGTTGTTAAACTTTCTTTTGCTTTGTTTTCATATAAAACAACATTTATTTCAGGAATATGGATTATCTTTCATATGTACAGAAGTCATCTATCTGATTTATTAGTGTGAGGGTCAGAATGAATCTGATTGTTTAGCTTATCAACTAGAATCCTAATGATTATTAGAATCACAAAATATCAAGAGGGACTGTTCAGTTGATTAAATTGTCAATTCAATGTAAGTACTCTAATTTTTACTCATTTCATTTTTTCTGATTATTCAAACTAAGCCATTTTTCACCTTTTGCAGCTGCTATGAAAAATAGCAACATAGTGCTAGAACATATTTGCTATAATGTAATTTGCATTTTCACTCTAACTGAGAAAATATTCTTTCATGTTTTTCTTCTTAACAAGCTATTGGCTATTTGATAGGTTGGTGTTACCTAATGACTCATCTCTGAGAAAGTAATAAATTTCTCATTTATAGATGTATTTCTCAATTTTTTTAGTTAAACAGAATAAAATCTTCTTAAAACTTTTCCATATGCAACATTTAGCTGTGATTCATTTTATTTTTAAACTTTTCCACAGTTTACATTATTTCCAGTTTATAATTTACTAATAGTAACTTAAGATAATAAATATTTGTTAAAATTTTAAACATTTAATGCAAATCTTAAATATTAAGTCTTTTTTCATTTCCTTCCAATATTTGTCTTTTATACTTTTGGTTAATACCCAATAGATTATAATAACAACATACATTTAAGGTAAATATTTATTTTTAATACATTTGCTAAATATAAAAAGCTACATCTGTTTTTATACTTTTGTGATGCACATTTACCTGGGTGAGATACGTGAATGGTGCTTAGCTCTTAGAAATGTTTCAAAATGAAGATTCTTTAAGGCACCTTTTCCCTTGTTCTTAAAACCCACTTCAAATTTCTTTTGTGAAAATATATTACCGTCTTAAGTAACTTTAGCGATTACATCATAAACATTTTAAGTAAGATATGCTACACCTCTGACGTAAATCTTTCTTTGTAGTTGACATAATAATAGCTAACACTTTCATAGCCCTTACTGTGCACCAAATATTTCTAAGTGCTTTAAATATATTACCACACTCTTCTTAATTACTATATGAGTTAGTGACCATTTTGAAGTTGAGGAAACCAAAGGACAAAGAGGTTAAGTAACTCAGTATTACAGAGTTTGTGAGGGGAAAAACCACTAAAACCATTCTAACCTAAGTATTTTGGCTCTTTCTTACAGCTTGCTCTTAGTTGGTAACTATGTTACTATTTTTCTTTTTCTGTCTCATATTTTTTGTATCTCATCATATTTTAATCTATTATGTTCCTGGGATAGAGAAAAGCAAAGAAATCTACCATACAGTTTTTTAGTTTTAGATAAGGAAAACAATATTTCCATGCTACTAATGACAGAATTGAACATTTTCAATGATGAGGTTAAGACTAAAAATCAAGGACAAATGCTTACCAAGAATTTTTAACTCTGTAGGAAAAAAGGATTTAAAAACATGAAAGTGCCAAAGTCAGAAAGAATTTTACTGATAGTGATGAATTTTGGAGATACTGTGGCTTGATATGTTTTAAGGAATGGAAAAACTTAATTTCAGCAAACAAGTGAACCATAAAAATTATGTGCTTCAAAATTTTGAGGGAAATCAATCAATATAATATTTAATGGCAAATTCTATAAAGAGAATAATAAGCTTATGTATGCAATAATGTGCATATTTTATTGAAATAATGATCACCATACACATATATGTGTCATATATACAGCAAACATTCTTTATCCAACAATATAATAAAATTTTTATGTGATCAGAGTGGATGTATTCATCTGGATAAATTCTTATCAAAAAATCCTGAAATTAATTATTTAAGTAAATGTATTCTATTCAACTTCCTGAAAACTTCTGTATTTTATCTACTAGTATTTTACATTAAACTTTAATATACAATCCCTTTTAGAACCAAGATATCATAAGGGAACTTGGATACAGCAAAAACAAGTGAGTAGTTAGTCCTTGATAAAATGCTATAATTCATGTAAAATAATTTTCCCTTAAAATATCAATATATCCAGATATGATTAAACTCTTCAGAAACAGTTTGAGATATTCATTAGCTTTTTTCCCAATTATTAGAATTATTAATTATTAGATTTAATTATTAGAATTAATTTCCAATTATTAGTCAGTTTCCATTTGTCTCAAAATATTTATTTTCTATGTGTATTATTGTGTTCAAAGTGCAGGCAAAAACCACAGCAGCTATTTTAACTTAGAAAATTTATTATTAACAGTGCTTAATTTGATATTAATGTTTTAGTTAGGTAACTATAAAAGTAAATAAAAAAGACTAAGGTGTTCCTTAGGAAAGGGGGGACAAAGGGAAGAGTTTGGGATTCTTAAAATTTTGAAGCTTGGAAGGGGGACCTTAAAGAACTGAAGCTCAGATCTGTGAGGTGTTGTGTCTGTGCTTTGAGAAGGGGCTCCATGGCCCTGAGTCTGAGACTTCTTGGATGCTCTTCCAATAGAGAGGTGAGATCTATGTCCCCTTTCTTTGAATCATTATTGTACTAGTAACCAAGAAAATGCATCAGAAGTGATGCTGTGTAATTTTTAAGGCTAAGTCTGAGAATCTTACTTCCCCTGTTTCTCATGGAACACTTTTGGGGCAGTCATCTGCCATGTAAAAAGTCTGTCTACCCTGACACTGTCATGGTGTAGAGACCACTTGTATGTATTGTAGTAAGTAGCCCAGCTGAGCTTCCAGCTGACAGCATCATTTGCTAGGAATAGAAATGAGTCATCATGGATGAAGGACAGATTATACCAAGTGATGATTGCTTGATTGAAGCTTTAGCCAATAGCTGACTGCAATTGCACTGGGGACCCCAAGTCAAGCCCATACTGAGTCCCTGACCTACTAGTCTATTATATTAAAAAAAATGGGAATTCTATGCCTACACTACACTACATTTTGGGGGTTGTTTGTTATGCAGCAGTAAAAAACTAGAGCAGAAGTAACAGTAAGCAACCAAAATATAATATAAAGTAACAGTAAACATACAAAAAAGCAGAAGCCCCTTCTTCCTCCTCCAAACTTGCAGCCTCCTTCAGGTGCCCCCTGTTGGCAATGCCTGGTTGGGTGGTAGCTGGTAAAGCAGAAATGTGTTTTGTAAGATTTTAGTTTCTGCACCACAAATCAGAATATAAAATAGCAGATTCAGAGCTGAGAGACAATAGGTGGTGCTGAATATTTACATAAAGGATGAAAATGATTTCAGACTAAAGCTAAAATTTTAATTACATTTAATAATATTTACAGTATAAATGTTGTAGGTATTAGAAATGATGCCAAAATAGAAAACTAGGATACGGATTTGAGAAATGGCACATAGATTAATATTAAGTGAAACTAATCTGCTTAATAGAATCAGCATACATTGAGACTTAGCCATCTCTAGAATTAAACTCCATCTCTGTTACCACTGTCATGAATAATAATTAACTCATTATTAGAACAGCTTTCAGATAAACTCATATTGTCAGTAAAAGGAATAACACACATGTAGCCTGCCTCTTATCACTCTTGATAATCAAACCATGTTAACAATATAACTACTTGAGTTAAAAAGAAAAATAACAAAAATAAAAATCAAGACAGATTACATATTTCCATTTTGCTATTCCCTCCTTAGACAGGGCTTATTATAGAGTGTTTGCTCCTATGAATATTATTGCTAGCAAATTACCAATAACATTTTCACAGAACTAGAACAAAAATATTCTGAAATTTGTATGGAAACACAAAAGACCATGAATAGCCAAAGCAATCCTGAGAAAGAAAAACGAAGCTGAAGGAATCAGTTTCCCTGACTTCGCTACTATACTACAAGGCTACAATAATCAAAACAGTATGGTACTGGCACAAAAAACAGAAATATAGATCAATGGAACAGGATACAAAGCCCAGAAATAAACTCACCACCTATGGTCAGCTAATCTATGACAAAGGAGGCAAGAATATACAATGGAGAAAAGACAGTCTCTTCAATACATGGTGCTGGGAAAACCAGACAGCTACATGTAAAAAAATGAAATTAGAACACTCTCTAACACCATATACAAATATAAACTCAAAATGGATCAAAGATTGAATTTCAATATAGGAGTTCAAAAATTTACCTCCTCCACATCTTTGTTACAATTATTGATAAACAGAAAGTTTATGTCATTAAAATCTATGAAAAAGAAAGAATTGCAAGTTAATAAGATTGCACTTTGGTTGCATCTTCTAGATTGAAACATCACTAATATAAACTAATATAAATAACACTCTGCATTTTGGATTTATCTGGAAAAAGAGGAGCCAGTTAAAAAGGCAATTTGATTTTGGAAGTATATATATCAAGAAAACAACTATTGGACAGTTATATCTGATTAAAACAAAATATGAGTTCTGGGATATTAATATTATTAGTAGTCTTGTTTAAAACAGTATTAGCTATTAAATATCAGTAAAATTAGATAGTTTTATGTGGTCATGTTTATCATCAAAATATTTTCCTTTTTTCTTTCTGTTATTATTCTAAATGGAAAAAAAAATGCAATAGTTTGAGCAAAAAATATTTTTCTCCTTATGTTCAGTTCTCTGGATTTCTCCAGAGATATCCAAACATGAGTGACTTCTTTTTCTTGGCAAGAGAATAAGCAAAGTTGTTGTATGTTTTAAGGTAAAGTTTTGTGTTGGTAAAAATCCACATTTTGGTGTGGTTCCAGACATTTCAAATTAAGCATCTTTTAGACAACAACAACAACATCCAATATAATAAAAACAAAAGCAACAAAAATCCATATGGTCCAGAATGGAGCAATAAAACATTTCCTTCCAGCTTTGTTTGTTTATGCATCCATTAGCTAAATTCTTACCACAGAAAAAGCACAATGCCTTTTTCATCCCTTTGTGCTGAGCAATTAGAGTAAAACTGAAAAATACACAATATGCACCCTACATTCTTTCTTTGACATTTTCTATATTAAGCTGAGATGAATATAAGCAAAGACAGATGACCATAATCATAATGTCAAGGTATGTTTTCATTAAGTCTTCTCAAAGGGAAATAGTGTTGCACATTGTAGTGTGTGGGTGATGAAAATTATACACTCCTTGAACATGTCATGTAAAGCCCCATGGGCTCCAACATTTTTTGAAATGAAGCGTTATCTTAACAACATGACTTCCTATAAATAGTTTGACATAGGAGCTTTTAAAAGTAAGTGACGATATAATTTTTTAAATAAAGTTTTGATTTAATTATTGACTCTGCTGGCAATTTAAGAATCTAATGACCTCTGGGTAAAGGTCATGTAACAATACAAATTCTTTTCAATAAAGTCATCTGTGGCATATAGTCATTTTGCATTCCCAACTGTAAAGACTTTCAGATCTGTGACTCTGCCTTATTTCTTTGACTACTTCACATGTTTCTATGAATAAACTTCTAGTGACAAACATGGTATTTTGTAATTTTGTAGTTGATGATATTGTTGTAGCTATTATTTTTCAGTAAAAAATGGGAAAGTGGGAGACCTACTGTTTAATGAATATCTATTATCTACTATAATCACCTTGCATATAATATTTTCCAAATTATTGTAATTAATTAATTGTTTTATTATAGAATATCACCAAGAGTGACCCAGATATCACTGATATTCATATCAATGATTAATTATAAACTGTTAGTTCCCACCTGTTTTCTATTTAACCTTAGTGAGCTTATTCTGGAGTCTACGGAAAAAGTACTCTGATAATTCCAACTCTCATGCTCGCTTCAGCAGCACACATATACTAAAATTGGAACAATACAGAAAAGATTAGCATGGCCCCTGTGCAAGGATGACATGCAAATTCATGAAGCGTTCCATATTTGGGGGCATATATCCAGACAAAACTAAATTCAAAAAGATACATGCACCCCTATGTTCATAGCAGCACTATTCACAATAGACAAGACATGGAAACAACTTAAATGCCATCTACAGATGAGTGGACAAAGAAGGTGTGGCACATATATACAATGGAATACTACTCAGCCATAAGAAAAAAGGAAATAATGCCATTTGCAATAACATGGATGGACCTAGAAATTATCGTACTAAGTGAAGTAAGTCAGCAAGAGAAAGACAAATACCATATGATAACATTTATATGTGAAATCTAAAATATGACACAAATGAACCTAACTATGAAACAGAAAGAGACTCACAGACATAGAGAACAGATTAGTGGTTGCCAAAGGGGGGGTGGGAGGGGAAAGGATGGATGGGAGTTTGGGGTTAGCAGATGTAAACTATTATATATACAATGGATAAACAACAGTGTCCTACTGGATAGCACAGGGAACTATATTCAATATCCTGTGATAAACCATAATGGAAAAGAATTTTAAAAAGAATGTATATAGAGGTATAAGTGAATTGTTTTGCTGTAAAGCAGAAATTAACACAACATTGTAAATCAACTACAATTAAAAAAATATAACAATTCCAATTCTTTCTCTTCATCTCATTGCTACACCATGACCTTTGTTGCCAGTATTCTCTTTGACAACAGACCTTTACCAGATGTTGTTATACTCCACTAGTGTCACCAAAGTTCCACACCTCTGTCAGT
The DNA here is from genome assembly GCF_005190385.1 of Monodon monoceros. NCBI lineage: Eukaryota > Metazoa > Chordata > Mammalia > Artiodactyla > Monodontidae > Monodon > Monodon monoceros. The sequence continues at coordinate 22,045,408 of NW_021703785.1, read as the reverse complement.
GGCGAAAGATTTTCTGCAGAGCTCTGTCACACATGGCCACCTGTGACCTAAGCAGCAAAGTTTATTCCAGGACCAGCAACCTGAAACCAATAAGCAAAGATGAGACACTGGAAAGAGCATAGGAGGATAGGAATGGAGCTGCAATACAATTACAAATTGTTGGATTATACCATTTATCTATTTATATCCATTTACTATATAAGGGAATCATGAATTAAAAGTATAAAATGAAGATACAATGTTTAATTATGAAAATAACACTTGTTCAAAATGTGCATGCTAACTTTGAGGCAATAAATTTTTACCTATATCAACTTATCCATTTAAATAGAATTGTCTTAATGAAATTAGGACAATTTTTCTTTCCAAATTGATGCATTCCCGTTATGTTTAGCCATTATAATAAAGTATTCCTCTGTCTCTTCTAGAATTTTTCCTCCATGTCTTGCTTCTCCTAAGCTCCAAAGGAAAAATGAATATAATTTTCTAAAATATTTCTCAGAATCAAGTGGTAATGAAGACAAAAATGAAACTCTCCTTTGAAATTTAAAAATACTTTTTTTTCTACTTAAGGCACTATTTTCTTTTGCTTCTTAACAAAACAAGTATGCAACGATTTTAATTAAAGAGCATAGCTCTGTGAACCATCAATTTAGATACTCAGAGTTTCTTGTCAAAGAGTGTGGATAATAAAGTATCCATGAGCCTCATTTTCAAATAACTTTCAGACTAGCAGAGTGTGGTGATGGTGATGATGGCAGCAATGATGCTGGCAGCAGTGATGGTGGTGATGGTGATGGCAGTGTTAGTGGTGTAGTGATGTGACTTTGATGTATGCTATCAAAGTAGATTTCTCTGCTCATGAAGGACCTTTTTGGCTCACTTCAGATTGTAGAATAGCTATTGAAGATTCCATAACCCTTTAGAAAAATATTGAAAGTAAATGAACAGTTGCCTCCTGATTTCTACTAGACAAATGAATATGTAGTAATAAAACATCTTAGAAAATACTTGTGAATGAGGTGTCCAGAAATATGGACGTTTGTGTAGTATGGTGATTAGAAGTTTGTCCTAAAATTAGAACCTCTAAATAAAAAAACAATTGCACCATTTACCTGCTTTATGACTCCTGACCAAGATACTTAATGAAGACAAACTTAAATTTCACCGTCTCTAAAAAGTGGGTGATAATATCTGTAACATTGATTTAACGATTTAATTAGATAAAACAGGCTGCGTAAAAGGGCCTAACCCAATTCCAAAATATATTAATATTCAATAGCTATTATTGTAATTCTTGATAGTATTAATGCTGTATTATTGTTATTGTTGTTATTATTATTTAATTTTAAGAACTAATTATGATGTTGAAAGCCCAAAAGAATATATAGATACTAATCTCTTACTGGGAAGAATTTCTAATAGATGTAAAATGTTTGAAAGATATTCATTATCTCCTAAGACAGGAGCAGAGACAACTGAAAATGTGCAAATTTCAAAATATTTATTATAGTTCAGATAGAGCAGAGACTATGGAAGTGGCATTGCTGTATGAATACAGTGAAATAATGATAGAATGAGGACATTAGAATATGTTTTTGGCTGCCCTTTGTTTACAAAAGACTTCAGGGGAAAAACGTGGATGAAGAACAAGAAAAATAGTAATATATTCATGACAGGTTTAGTAACAAAACACATCATAAGATGTGAAGTGTACATAGTGTAGAGCAAACTAGTTCATCGAATTCCCTACAGTGGAAATGTGATTTACCAAATAAAAAAAATATATATAAGAAGCTTTACAGAGCTGTTCAATTTAAGTTAACCCATTTATTTTTCATTAAAGGATATGCCAGTAGGAAAATTAAGATTTTAATGCCCTAATTGTAAAAGTGTATCTTTTCTTTTTTTTCAAATTTCACAGATAAATTGTTATCACAAGTATTATACCTGGGCAAGAAATGGCCCTGCCAAGACTATATATAATAGCAAATTACTGTAGATAAAACATTTTATAATGTAAATGCAACCAGAGTATGATATGGCACTTAAAATTACATTTCATAGGGAGCGGAAGAAGCTATAGCCTAATAAAATTGTATGTTTCCTGTCTGAAGACAATTTTAGCAAATATTTAAGGAAGAAATAATACTAATTCATTCTATGGGGAAAACATTACGATAATACCACAACCAAAGATATCACAAGAAAAACTACAGACCAATATTTTCCATGAACATAGATGCAAATACCTTTAGCAAGATATTAGCAAATTGAGTCCAAAAATGTATAAAAAGAATTAACATCACTGTCAAGTAGGTTTCTTTCCAGTTATGCATTTCTGATTCAGAATTCAAAAATCAGTTGATGAAGTTCATCACATCAATAGAGTACTGAAGAAAAATCATATGATTATATCAATATATGCAGAAAAAGGATTTGACAAAATCCAAACACATGCATATAAAAGTTCTCATCAAACTAGGAGTAGAGGAGAGCTTTGGCAGTGTTGCTTGCCACTTCTTCAATTTGTTAACAACATCTACAAAAAACCATATAGCTGACATCATATTTAATTGTAAGAAACTTGAAGCTTTCTAATGAAGATCAGAAACAATGCAAAGATATTCACCCTCAACAAGTTTTTAATATCGTACTGGATATCCTAGCTAATGCTATTAGACAAGAAAAGGAAATAAAATCTATACAGATTGGGAAAGAAGAAATAAAACTATCTTTGTTCATAGATGACATAAATGTCTATGTAGAAGATCCCAAAGGATAAATGACAACAACAACAACTAAAACCCTGGAACTAATAAGAATTTAAAGCAAAATTGCAGGATACAAAGTATATATTTAAAAAGTCAATTGCTTTCCTATATGTCATCAACAAATAAGTTGAATTTGTTATTCAAAATACAGTATACTCACATTCTCACAAAAATTGAAATAGGCATAAATCTAACAAAACATGTACAAAATATTTATGAGGAAGTCTTCAAAGCTCTGATAAAAGAAATCAAAACTCACAAAAATTAAAAAAAAATAAGATAAAGCAAACAGCCTGTGTATTTATTTTCCTCATGGGATGAATATTGTATGAAAAAATAAAATGAAAAATATGACTCCTTTTCAGTATTATATTTTAGAAAGAAAGAAAACTGTTACTTTATATGAGGTATGTTAATATGCCTTTCATTATCACTACAATTTTCAATTTAATCTGCTCATATATTTACTTTTTACTATAGAAATTAGCATTAGGAATCCACTTTTCTTTAATTACTAAGTAATGCCTCAGTTAAAAAGAATTACATTTCCTGTGGTAAGAATTCAATGGGGAAAAGAAAACACTTATGCTCATAACAGTTTAAGTTTTCAATTCATAGTGATCTCATAGTCAGGAGAAAACATTTTAAGCTTTCAGAAGAAGGATGGATCATCAACTAAATATTAGAACTGTAATTAATTGCATTTACAGCAAAATATGTATTTGAATAATCAACTTGTTTCTTTTCTCACAAGTATTTATACTCACTTTTCTTCTTCTATATTTTTTCCCAAAGCTTAAAAATCAAATCCACTGAAACAGTCAATCTTAAAGACTATGTTTCTGATATTATTTATAGGGGAATAACTCTAAAGCTCATGGCTATAACTGCTTTTTGTGAGATATTGAGATATTGCAGTAAAGGACCACCATCTGAATGTTGCCTCAGGCCAGTCTTAAACAAGATTTCCAGAATAACCTCAGTATAGTAGGAAGAGGCAATACTAAAAGAAAATTTATTTAGACTCCATAACATAGTATTCAACATATACTTCTCACACACTAAATGCTTTTTGAATTGAATAATAGATTATCAAGCAGATTGGCTGGGGTAATAACAGGCTATTCAAATGTTATTTTTCTGTAAACTAAAGTGACTTTTCAAAGCATGATGGGAGCTGCCAACGAATGTTTAGGCCAGATGCCCCTGGGCAAACAGAAACAAACAAAACAAAACAAAAAATTCGTTTCTCTAGGTAATGGTTTTCTTTTTCTCTGAAGCATTCTATAAGTAATCATCACTTGGTGATTTCATTTGCAGAAGAAACAGGCCCCATTTTCCCCATAACAATATATTTGATTATGTTCCAAGCATGATGCTGAATGCTGGAGATACACAGACTGATAAAGACCAATGACAAAATTCCCTACATGCAAAGAACTAAAGTGTGGCATAGTCACATGAATACAGTAAGAAGTGAGGTAATGGAAGCAATGTGTCATATTGTTCAGGAAGATTGGATATTGCACCAAATGGCTGAATTGGAATTCTGTCTCTGCCACTTCTTAGTTATGTGTCTTTGGACTAGTTTACAACCTTTCTAGGCCTTGATTTCCTCATCACAATAATGGAAATAACTATTATTTCATAGATATGGTGTGAGTTAATGGATCAACATTATACATATAAGTTTTAAGCATAGTTCATGGAACATTTAGTGTTTACATTTTATGATGCTGTGGCCTGAATATGACTGGAAATCCATTAAGGCAAAAGAGCTAATACAGAGGTAAAATGGACTTCAAAATTGATGGAACCAATAATTCAAAGATGAAGCAAAAGTTTTATTTTTTTTTCTCTCTTTTCTCTCTCCAATGTGATATAGTCCTACTCACCCTAGAACTGGCAAAAGCAAGAGGAATGGGGAGCTATAATTATCTGGAACTGAGAATTGCACTGCTGATAGATAATGGGAGTAAAAAGTATATGATGATGATAATAATAGGGGGCTTCCCTGGTGGCGCAGTGGTTGAGAGTCCGCCTGCCGATGCAGGGGACGTGGGTTCGTGCCCCGGTCCGGGAGGATCCCACATGCCGCGGAGCGGCTGGGCCCCTGAGCCATGGCCACTGAGACTGCGCGTCCGGAGCCTGTGCTCCGTAATGGGAGAGGCCACAACAGTGAGAGGCCCGCGTACCGCAAAAAAAAAAAAAAGAAAAGAAAAAAAAAATAATAGGCATTCAACCACAATGCCCATTATAGGAGATAGGTAAAGAATACTACAAATACATCAAGAAGAGGAAAGCATTGCACTAGTGGTTTGGGAGTGAATTGGAAAAGTTTTCTCAGACTCAGAATAAAACCTGAACTTCGAAGGAAGGTCTGAGGATTTCAAAAGGGTGGAGTAAGGAAAAGATATTCTATTTAAAAACCTTAAGGGGACTTCCCTGGTGGTCCAGTGGTAAAGAATCCCCCTTACAATGCAGGGGACACGGTTCCATCCTAGGTCAGGGAACTAAGATCCCCCTTGCCACAGGGCAACTAAGCCTGCACGCTGCAACTACTGAACTTGCACACCTAGAGAGCCTGCGTGTCACAAACTGCAGAGCCCACGTGCCCATGTGCCGCAAAGAAAAGTCCGTGCACCACAACCAAAGATCCCACATACCTCAACGAAGATCCTGTGTGCCGCAACTAAGACCCGATGCAGTCAAAAATAAAATTAAATAAGTAAATAATAAATGAGTTTTTTAAAAATAAATAAAAACCTTAGGATATGCAAAACCATGTAGACTTGTAAGGCAAGTATATCTTATCTTTAAGTGATAAATTAAGTACTTGAAAGAAATGAAAGCTTAGGCACAAAGGTGTGGCTAGTAATTTCCTTTTTCACCTCATCCTAAATAACAATTAGAATCAAATGGCTTTCCCATTAGATTTTCTTGAAACTCCAAGATTGTGCAGTGTCAAATTTCTCTCACTTTGTTCATCATGTAGCCCCACTCTTCTGTTTAGTCAAGTAGGGCTTAATCACATTTTCAAGGTAATTTTAGCTAGCTAATGGAAATAATTATCTTATGGACAAAGTATAGATAAGTTGTGATTTCCCCCACTCTTCTGTCTTCTTCATTGTTCTGATTTTTCCTAGACCTTCTATTCTATTATGTCAAAAAAGGAAAAATATATATAAATCATCATGGCATTGGTGAGACCTAAATATTTAGATTATTTTTCCATTAATGTATCTAATCAATTTATTGTAACCAATGTTAATTTTAGTCACATTTAAGCACAGATTGATTAATTTTTCTCCAAGTAATGATATTTATAGCAAAATATTTTAGCATAACATCCTAATCTAAAATTTGATTTTGAATTATTGGTTTGCAACTTATAAGTTGAATGTTAAGCAAGTGATTTGATCTTTCTGGGTTTGTTTGTTAATATGTATATATATATAATAAGATTTTCATAACTACCTTGCAGGATAACAGTGAAAATTAAATAAATTAAATATATTAAAGTGATTTTATTACATCCTGGAATAATAATTATGATTCAGAGTAATCCAAATAATGCAATTCCAAAAGTTTAAACAAATATGAATGTATATTTCTTTTCTAGATGGAAAATTAGTAACTCAGAAATTCTCAAGAAAGTAATTAGAAGAAAGTACTGATCTGTTTCCATGCATGGATACAGATGTCTGTGCCTATAAGAAGCTGGGCTTTCTGTGTGAACTGCAGCTTCATTGCTCTGTGACAGCTTCCTGCTGAACGCAGCACAGCTAAATCTAGAGCAAGTTAAATAAGTATATATTCATTTTCAAGTACGTTAGTCATTTGCTGTCAGGAAATGTTTTTATTTGTTGTCATTGAGTTTCACATCTCTAATAATTTTATTGCATGTTTAAGCAAGAAATCATTAGACACTCTTCTATATGGTTGAGTGCTTTAGCAAACTCAAACTTAGAAATCATGTCATATTATCTGAATTATATATCTAAATAATCCCTAGCCAAAGATATCCAAAAGAGGATTCACAAAATTTGTTTAATATAATGGTTTATCTTTTAACCTAAATAATGTGAAATTTCTAGTTCTCTATCATTCTTTTTATTTCATAAATAAATAATCAATATAGTAAGAAATCTCAAAACATTTGAAGAAGATTTATGTGGAATTTATTCCACACTGTAAAGATATGAATTTGTAAACTTTACAGAAAGTTAAGTTTGTATTAAGAGACCTGTGAATCCATCGTTCCTTTTTTTCTTTCCGTGGTTCTTCCCTGGAATGCACCATACTTTATCTCCTGGCTGTGACTTGCTCTCACCTCAGCTTACTACCTCAGGGCCTTTCAAAGTATATGCTAGCATAAAATTAAAACCTTTAAGGTGAGAGGAATATCAAACAGCTTGGTCATATCCACTTATAACAGATCTCCCGGTGCTTAAAGTGACAATGGTACTCACTGTCCTGCACAAAAACAGGACTCTCACACACAAAAAATTTTCATGGCTGACACTGGCAGGCTTCATCCAATTTGACTTTTCTGTTATCTAAGGCACTGTTGCTGCCATGAGCTCTTGCAACACTTTATTTTCCTCTGCTTATAAAAATGAACTCTTGTTATGTTTCTTATACCTATTCTTACATAATTTCTGTATTCAGGTGGTATGATGGTTACTTTTATGGATCAACTTGACTGGGCTAAGGGATACCCAGTTAACTGGTAAAAGATTATTTCTGGATGCGTCTGTGAGGGAGATTAACATTTGAATTAGTAGACTGAGTAAAGAGGTCCACACTCACCAATGGTGGGGGGCATCACCCAATCCTTTGAGGGCCCAGATAGAACGAAAAGGTGGAGGAAGGGCCAGTTCTCTCTCTCTTCTTGAGCTCAGACATCCCTATTCTCCTGCTCACTGACACAGGAGCTCCTAGTTCTTGGATATTTGGATTCCCTTATACTTTGGATTTACACTAGTGCTCACCCCCCTCCCAAATTCTCAGCCCTTTGGACTTGGATTGAATTATACCACCAGCTTTCCTGATTCTGCAGCTTTCAGAGGGTGGATAGTGGGATTTCTCAGCCTCCTTAATCACATGAGTCAGCTTCCATAATAAATCTCCTCTTATGCATCTCTATGTATCCTATTGGTTCTTTTCCTCTGAAGAGCCCTGACTAATACAGTGTTGTTCTCAGGTACCATGTACCTTTGCTTATATCCCCTGGCTTCAAATACTTCTTGTGTATAACTTAATGACAACAGATTCTCTGTTACAACCATTTTCCTAAAGACTGGCATTTTATTTTACATTCCCTCTTTGAGAGTTGTGACCTTTAGGGTTCAGTTGCAGAGAACATAACCTACTCTAGTTAGTTTAAGTAGAGTGAGATTTCCCAATTTTTGAAAAGATAAAAGACTCCTTCATCCCTCAATATCTCTCAGTTAATAAAACTTTACTATTTTATTTTTAAATGCTTTTCATATATTTTTACTCAAATAAGTTGCCCTCATCCTAATCCTTAAAATGCATTCTCAGACTGTTAAAACACTTGTCAAATTGAACACTAGTTTTATCTAACTTCAAAGCATCCTTCATACTTCACATTTTATCTATGACTATTATATTCCTGCTAGAAACATATGCACAAAAAAGAATCTCTTTTATACCCATGATTATATTCATTCCCTACTTCAGGTATATATTAGTTTCATTTAAGTCACAAGGAACACAACATATGTAAATTACTTCAATTAGTGGAGTTTCCTTGTAAGAATTTGAAGTAAAGGTAATTGCTTAGGAGTCAGTAGTGAAAAACACTGAGAGATTTGATCAAAAAGGTTCTGGGGAAGAGTTAGGTGGGTGGACATATGGGAGTGGGTATAAAGTGTACATACCATTTCGTCTAACATCAGTGCCAACAGAGAACATTCACTCTAACAGAAAATCTCAAAAACCATGTGGACAGGAACAGGGCCAAGCTCTTCATGGATGTGATATCCATATAGCCACACCTGCCATGTGTTCAGAAGGGTCTGCACTTGGTTTGATGCTCTTCTGGTACTATCTTGAAATTCATAGGAATTTTTGAATAGGGGTTCTAAGTTTTCATTTTGTACTAGGCCCACAAATTATGTCACAAGTCTCAGACAGGATGACCTGCCCCAGAGATGACAACTAGCCTTTCTCATATGTGACTCGAGTATTTATCCCATGGACCTCATTAATAAAGTGCCCATTTTGGCAGTGATAGGCACTATTTATGGTTTCCAGTGCTCTATTAATGGCCAGTACTCTGCCACCAGTGCTGATCTTACTACAGGCACTTTGCACATAGCAGCTAGAGTTGCCACATAAATATAAGAGGGTGATTTACATTTGAATTTTAGATAAACAACAGTTTTTTTAGTATAAGTATATTCCAGATGTTGCACTGGACATATTTATACTAAAAACTATATAGTGTATGTCTGCAATTCAAATCTGACTGGGTATTCTACATTTTGATGTGTTCAATCTGTCGACCCCACCAGCATCACAGACAAACCCTAAGTACTCAATTTAGCACAGTCCTTTGGTGATACCATCCAGCTTCCTAGCATCAGGTTTATTAAATTAACCACTTCCACATTGGAAGTGAAAACAATATATTCTTATAGAAATCAATGCATATTCCAGATACAGAATTTTTCTTCCTTATTTGAAATGTTTCTACCAGTATCATTATTATTTACATAATGCCTGATATATGGATATTTTAGCAACAGATACACTCAGATAAGTTACTGATTATATTTCAAAGTCAGTAAGACAGTGGGCTCTTGACCACAGAATTCACTGACCTTACTATGTTCCCCCAAAACAAAGAGGCAAATGGCCTGATAGAATGGTGTGATAGCTCATTGAAGGCTCAGCTAAGATGCCAGCCAGAGAGATCTATGCTTTGAGACTCGAATGCTGTCTTCTAGGACGTGGCATATGGATCAAGCTAAGGATCACCATGTCACACTGTATCCTTAGTAGCTAGAATATATTATCTATAAACAATGGCGGAGGATAGAAATAATCCCTTTTACCATCACTTACGTGAGTCAACTGTATAATCTGTGCTATCTGTCCCCACCAAATTAGGCTCTTCTTGGGTTGAAGACCTTCATTTACAGAAAGTCATTTCATTTACCAAGGGACACAATAAAGGTTCCACGGAACTGGAGGTTTATACTACTGTCTAATCACTTTGAATTTATTCTGTTAGCTGATATAGTTAATTCTGATTATCAAGAAGAAATGTTGCTTTTATGCCATAAGGTTCTTGGAGAATTATGTCTACAACCAAGAGGATTCACTCAGGAATTTGTTTGTTTGTTTGTTTGTGTACTCTAACAAACAAACAACAAAAGATGATTTCAGCAACAGCTTTCAGTATCCAAGTCCTCTGACTTTACAGGAACAAAGACCTTGGAATATTCCTCCGGCAGGCCTGAAAGTATGGAGGATGGATTTTGACAAATTAGAGACTGGGGCTTACAAGGTACCGAAAAATATATTGTTTACTCCTCTTCTCCCAGGTGTACTACTGTAAGGCATTAGTTTTGAATGATCTTCAAGGAGATATCCAGCATGGCCAAGCAATCAGCTATGTTGTTGGAAAGCTATGGCTGGGATTACAGAAACAGTTCCCATTTTCCTTTCCTTTTATTTCCCTGGAACTATACCTTTCAAGAAATTTTTAGCACCAAATTTTGACCTAGGATCTGTTATAAAGAAAACTTCATAAATTGAGCTGCTCCTACTTTTTGCTGATTTGGGACTTTTCTTGAATTATTTTATTTCTGAGATTAAAATTTCACCATTTCACTGTAAGTGGTGCCCAAACAGAGATTTCATTTACTTATATATAACAATTATATGCCAGTGGTAGAATTTCAACACAACATTGCTTCAATGGCCAAGTGCACTGTTTCTTCTCCTACAACTCACTCATATAATTATTATTAGGCTTTATTATCAGCCCAACATAAAACTATTAGAATTAACTGTTATGAAAAAACTCATCTTTGGGTTTACTTTATACTTTAACATTTTATTTTTGTTAAGGCTTACGTTTGTACTTTTTTAGATTTATGGATTTCCAGATTAACTATTTCAAATCCAAAATACTTTTTCTGTAATATATCTTTGGAGAACCAGAGTCTTACTTTGCAGCCTGTAGAGCTGCCATGCCAGTTAAATGCTAAGTCTCATAGAGAGGGAACAAAGGACCTTGAGACACAGGATGTTGATATTTCGGCAGATGTTGAAGAAGCTGAATTTCTAAATCCCAAGCCCATCCTTTCCTCAATAAAGACTTAAACGATTTTATCATGGTCAGTTTACTTGCAAGAAGAATCCTGTTCTTTTCCAGAACAACTTTTCCTACTCATCACTGGGTCCATGTAGTTTTTAATATGAGTTAAGCTCCAAAATGATCTAGAGAGAGAATTTTAAGTTTGGCTCTCAAAGAAGATATGTCTTCACTAAAGGATCTGATAGATCTTTCTAATTTGTATTAGCTGACTTTGGGAAGCAATAATAGAAAAAGATTCTAAAAGGATTATACAAAGACAGAAAATATATGGTTGGAGAGGGTTGAATCAATTAAATTGGGCATTTGGAATTTAATATGTAAGCATGAGTTTTTGGATCAAACAAATGGCTTCATTTGTTAATTGAAATCTACACTCAGCACAAGCCTATGGTCAATGAGGTTGAGGAGCTATACCAGTGCAGAATGAGTCTGAAGGATTAGAGAAACCATATATTGACATGGTTTTATTATATACAACATGCTCAGTCACTCTAACTACACCCCTTTGGGTGGTGTAGATGAAATCCAATTTCAAATAAATAAATAAGTACCTGAACATAGAAAATTGTAAATACAATTAAGTGAAATGAAAGGACTATAGTTTCTTCATTTATAACTGAGTTCTTATGCTCCACTTGTTATAAATCTCCTCACATCACAGCAGCAATGCAGATCTTATATTGCATATCATATATTGATTATTATTTCACTACTTTATCTCCCCTCTCCCTCCAGTTCTCTCTTTCTTGGTATGAAGTGTTCTGGAGCTGGCTAATTTTATATTTTAGTGGTGGCCTTCTGACTTAATTGACATCATCCCATGCTGATATAATAACACTAAAATTATGCTTACATTCTATTAAATATGTTTCTTAATTTGAGAAAAGGAATACAATAAAAGCCTAAATGGCAAAAGGCACAGTTATGTCTTTTTCTTTTGCACTCTTCCACATTTATTCTCCACCTTTCTTTGTGCCCACAAGGCCAACCTCTATGACTGCATCACTCATGCTCCCATATGGACTGGCTTCCAGGTAGTTGGGGTAACATGAGGCCACAGGAAGGGTCAGAGGGAAGGAGGAGGGACAGCTCTTGTCCACCCTCCTTGCTGTGGGCAGCACTCTATTGTTGTGGCTGTGTCCACTCACCTGTATAGCATCCCTTGGGTGACTCTTCTTCTCTGGCTCTAACTCTCACTGGACTTCAGTAGCATGGTTTACTCCTGTAGGTTTTTTTTGTTTTTGTTTTTGTTTCTGTTTTTTCCTGGTGTAAGGCCAGTAAAGGCATATCAGTATCTGAGGCCCTCAATACCCTTTGTTGTTATTTCCCCTAACCCTACCCTTACTTCTGTAAACACTTCTTTTGTTACAGACTTGAAAAATCTGAGTGGAAATCTATTTCCTGGTGGGACCTTGACTGATAAGTGCACCTACCATTTTCAATAAGGTGTTTTTGGAATTGTACAGAAAAATGAGAGGCTGACAAGAATATAGGGATTTCATGTTTTATACTTTGTAACCTTAACCCTGACCATGGGAGAGGTTTCTCATACTTTGAGCTCTTCAAAAGAATCTATATAAATCCAAGGTTTCTCATTATAATTCTTGTTTTCTTTGAACTTGCTAAAGTTTAAATCCTGCAGCAGTGTCAAGCAGGGGGGCTCCAAACAGACCTCTGCTGTCTTAATAAAAGGAACAGAAAATGGAGAGAAAAAATAATGAAGTAAAAGGCCCTGAGAAGTGACTCAATTGTGAGATTCTGGGATGCTTGCAGGGGAAAAAATAAAAAGTAATAATAGTCACTGAAAGCTTATATTTCATTTAAAATACAATCTTTTAGATGTTATCTGTTTGCAATAATTGTGGAAAATTAGACTTATAGGTATATTTTTTTATTATTTTTAAGAATTTATATCTCAAATTTTATAATGGGGATAACACTGTGCTTTAAACTTGCACAATGACAACTGTGAAATACAAGTGTTCTAATCTCTGTAGGAAATCACAAGAGCTGTAGGAGAATCGTGTCATTATATAAAGTAATAGAAATCCTGGACTTATTATTTTTAAAACTTTGACCTATCTAGCCAAATAGGTTAATAAAATAAGGGACTAAGGGTGGATATCTCTTCTAGTGAAAAGTCTAAAAACAGAGTACAGATGTACAATTCTGAACGATTATAGGATTAAAGAGCCATCTGCAGCTTGAAGGCAAATTTTATCCACATAAAGACCCAACAGGGTGCTGATGGATGCCTGGCTTGCCAGGTTACTTACATTTCTTGAAGTAAAGGATTATGATTAGAATATCTTGGTTGGATATTGTTGGGAAAGAGAAGTTTCTGATAGTTTTGCTCACAAGAGCAAAGCTAATAATGTCTCATCAAAATTAACCAATGTGAAAAGCCACCTATAGAACACACCTGCAAGTGGATTTCAGCCTCATTTTTGTGATGATCTATCTACACATTAGATACTTTTCAAACATAATGGTAGAAAAGGCCTACCCAAACTTGGATTAAAGAATTAGAATTAATCATGCAATATGACATCCTATCATAAAACTTTAATCTCAATTTCTGGCTTTTCTATGTTGTCCTGTATAATGAAAATCATGACTTTGGGAAAGATTTTTTTTCTACACATCCATAATTTCAAAAGCATTGGGAAGAATTACCATGTGACATCAGGTTAATGATAGAGCACTGGTCAACTAATATTGCGATCTAAGGTAAAAGATATCTTTAATGCAATATTCTATTCTATACCTGATGTTATATTTTTAATTTCTATATAAATCTTTACCTGATTTGTGTTATTTAAAAAATTTTAATCAACATATATAAAAATTAGAATAATAAGGTGATAACCATTCTTAACTACTCTTCATGTTTTAAATTGTAACATATATTGGGGGTTCTAAGCTTACAGCACCTTCTTCATTATATTTAGTTTACTGAAATATAGGTAGCAAGAGATTTTCTTATCAAACTATAATCTTTATTTTTGGAAAGATCTTCTTTCTGAGTCCATTTTCTTTATAATAATGAACAGAATAGAACAATATAAAAGAACATCTGAAGCTTCTCTCTCTCACATTCCTGAACTTAAATGCAAAGGTGTCACATTATGTTTCACACCTCTGGACCCTACCTTCAAATGTTTATCTCTTTATTGATTTAGGATGTGAAACAATTCACCGTTATGTTCATCAAGTATAAAATACAGAAAATAATAGTGTTAAACTCATTAAGAGAAAGATAAATGATATAATGCTTATAGAATGTTTAACATATTGGCTGAAACATATTGTCACTGTTTAAATCAGTGGCAAAATTTAAGAAGAATCCTGTGTTTCCCAGAGTAAGTGAAATGCCAGGAATTTCCTAAATTTTCAAAAGGCTACAGGCCAAATATCTCCACTCATCATCTCCTGGGATCTTCCAGCTATCTGAATTCTTTCATAGTTTTACTCGTGATAATGTCCTTGAGCTCAACCCTTGCTCTTTGTGCACTTATCATGCTGGAATGCCAGTCCCTGAAGATGAGAGATGGTAGTGACAGGAACATCTTCATTACTATACTCATGGCAGAGTATATCTACCATATCTACTTCTACCTTATTCAGAGAGGAAGAAATGTAGATTATTAATCTGAGGCAGACAATTAACTTGAAATATGAAAGGGCCTGTTACCTTTTCCTTTTATATGACACCCTAAACTTGAAGGGTAAGGGAAACCTTATCAAATTCTAAAGTAATTATTTAAGGGACACAGCATCAAGTGTAAAAGAAAAAGGACTAAGATGTATTTTCAAATCACAGAATCTATTTTTCTTCCCAATGTCTGGGGTGAGTTAAAGTTTACTGGAAAAGGGGGGATAAAAATAGAAAAGTAGAGAGGTGAGAAGAGAATTTTCTTTTCATTTTTCTTTTTTTTTTTTTAAGTGAGGAAAGGCAACAAGTAAAGTACAGTGCAGGATGTCCTTCCACTGAATCCCAGTTCTCTGCTGCCACATGCATGTGCATGAAGGCCAAAATTTCCTGCAGGGGTCCAATACCACTTCATCAGAATACACTTGGAGAAGAAAACTGGAGCTGGTGGTGGAGCTAAGGCAGAAAGCTGAGGCAGGATTACACCTGTGCAAAGCTGGCTGCCACAGCAATATCTGTAATAAAAGGTGGGCCATGCAGACAAATGGGAGAGGGACATAAGAGATGAGTGATACATTCATCATGATTCAGCTTCCCTGGACATTCCTTAGTTTCTCAGTGGTGCTGAGCCACTTCCACAATTTTGGTCTCTGCAATGGCTGGCTCTTGTGCTTGGAATGCTTCCTTTGAATGCTAGATGAGTAGTTTCTCATTAATATTCAAATTTCAGTTTAAGAAAGTATCCTCTTGCATCTCAATATAAGTATCCACCCTATCTGTATGAAATCATTGCTTTTATTACTCAGCATAACACTCATCAGCTTTGTACTTGTACATGAATATAGTTTTGCTTATTTTCTCTCTCCCTTAATTTAATTCTACATATAGTGCCCTCACTTGTGTTCCTTACTACAGCCCAGTCCTAAAGCAATATAAGACATAAAATATTCTCTCAATGAATATTTTGCAAATCAAATGCATAGATGTATGTTTTTCTAAACAGTAAGGAGACATATCTATCTTTCCAATATATTAACCTGGAAAGAGAGTGATGAGCTCTGGTGATGAGGAGCACCTTTAAGATCTGAGGAGAGTTAGGAATCCCATGAAGGTACACAGGTCTCACCCAGTCCTTTCACCCATGGTGAAAGGTTTGAAGAGTTGCCATGTCAACATCAGGAGCCAGCAGGGAAAGAGAGAGGAAACACTGGACCAATATGTAGTCTCCTCTTCTCCCACAAAAAATAGGTGACTATTCATGAATAGCTTGTCAACTCCCTGCTGGTGCACTGATACACAGAATTGTATTCTCTAGTTGTTTAAAAATGGGACATGGAGAAGCTTAAGGAAAGTCTAAGGGACAACGTTTGACCTGTACTGGGACTGATTTATTTATCCAGAGTAAATCATTTTGAAATCGTTTTCAAAATGCCTGGATTGGTTGAATTTACATTTTAAAAAGTCAGATTATTATAGCCAGGTGCTGTTGAATAAACTCTTCAAAGAATCCATAAATTACTTAAAAATATTGGCAACATTTAAAATCTAATTTTATGTAATTCATCGATTATTTATAAGTTCATATTCAGTTTATTCAAGTAGGACATTATGGTTGTTTTCTCTTTATATATAAAAAAAGACACAACTTCTAAGATCTTACTACAGATCTTAACTCTATTTGTGGGAGCAGAAAGAAACAGCTTTATTTCTGCAACAGATGTTTTGTTTTAATGCTAGGGCTGTGAGTCTATCTTTAGTGTCTGACATATGGTGCAGGAAACAATTATCTGAAAATTGTTCAGACTACAGGAAAACAACGTAAAGTGGGGGCAGGTTGGCTTGAGTCAAATGTTCAAACAGGATTGAATGACTGAGGACACTAATCCCTCTGGATTTAGTAAAATCACTTTATTTACCTGATATACCACAGCTTCTCTTCACTGTCTAAACAATACTTGGTTCCTGACCTTGGCCTCTGCTTACCTTCCTCAGCCTTGTGGAGGCCCTCCTCCTGATGCCCCTGCAATCCCCAGTCATCCTCTTCAGCTTAATGGCATCTCATTTTAGGTTTCAAAAGTTTGTAAGAGTGTTCTCCTGTTTGGAATATAGGATGGCAGCGTAGACTGGGCAAGTTACTAACATGTCTGGTTTAAATTCTATCAGTTTTAACTTTGACAAATTTTGAAACCTCACTATAAGTCACTTACCTATTTTCTTTAAAGGATGAAATGAACATAATGATGTTTTTAACCTAAATAATAAAGATCCAGTAAAATTCACAAATTAGTATGTTCTAATCTATAGAATATTTCTTCTGATTATTTGTGAATATTATACAGAAAACCACTGGAGTTTAATATTTGATGAAAAGTTTGAATTTATTCAGTCTGTATTACATGATCTGAATGCCAACACCCTAGCAAAGAGCCAAGCATTCAGCTTTCTCAATAGAATAAACAAGAAAATAGGACATGAGTTTCTGTAACAGAAATTAGCCAGAACAGTTACTGAAGTAGATTTTCATAAACCAATAGCTACAAGGCATGGCTACAAGGCTGTGTTTCATTCACTTTTATTATCCCCAGAAACATTATTATTATGTATAAGTAAATGTTTTTTGTACTGTTCCTTCTTGCTTCTTTCCCTTATCAGGTATAAGGCTTAATAAAAAATCTAAAATTTAAAAAATATTTATCCTAGAAAATGTTTTATTGTCATTTATATTGCTATTTGCTTTGTTCATGTGTCTTAGTAACAGTGATATTTTGTAAAATGAACATATTTCCAGAAGACATTTGGACATTTTCTAGCCACACTCTCAATATTGAGTAACACTCAACTCGATCATGTATATAGCTTTTTAATAAATGGAAATAATAATACTTTTAGTGATGTAACAACAAATCCTTTTCTTTGGTTTAGATGTTAGCACACAGCTAGGTATAAATAAATCTAGACATTTTGGATGAGGAAATCCTTATACAATCTTTACTGAAGACATATTGAATGCATACAAACCATGTTTTTAAAATGAAAAAAAAAACAGGAAATATTTTGAGATATTAAAAGTAAATCCTAAGCTATATGTCAATGACACATAAATTAGAACAGATGTTTAATTGTCATTCCTGTAAAGTTGATATTAGAATATGAGATATGTTGATCTTAAGTTTATCCCATGTTACTTATGTTTGTTTGGGTCTGTGTTTCCCATCACATTCCAATAGTAAACTGAGATGAACCTGAAGGATGATGGTGATAGTGAGAAAGGTGAGATGGAATTTCATAAAGGCAATGATGGTGAAAAATTTAAAAAATAATATTTAAAACCATGGAAATTGATACATTGCCAAAGTAGAGTGCAAAGTCAGTAGAGAAGTGTCCAAGGAGATGTCCTTCAGAGCACCGAGCATAGTTAGGACAGAGGGCATGGTGGAAGAGGGCAAAGAAACAAAAAGTATCAGTCACAGAGGCAGAAAGTAAAATTTTATGTTTTCCATCATGGAAGTCAGAGGAGACAGTTTGAACATGTTGAGAAAATGGAAAAAACTCAAATTGCTTCACATACATGAGGATTCGGGTAGATATTTGAATTTTCCTCATTGCTTTATTTTTTGAAGGATAAATATAATCTATGACAGAAAAAAATACCTGCAATGCCAACTTTAAAAGGCAATAAGAAAGGAAAATATGTGTATATGCATATATGAAGTATTTATATATGTGTCTATTTGATATATCCATATAAGTTTCACCCAGACATCTAGAACATCCTCTTCAATGATGACAGTTTTACAGTTATGATTAATTCCAATTGTTTTCCTATTAACTTTCTCATTTATATCAACTTTTTGAAACAGAACTCAGAGTACATACATGTTAGGATGATAAAGTTTTTCTCTTCATTGAATTAACCTTTCCTGCTCTCTGACTCAAATCTAAATCAAGTTTTGTACATTATCAAAAAAGAAAAAGCAAACTACTATTTGTTCCAGAGAGTACACAGTCAAAGATAACGACACAAAGAGTACGAACTGCATCTTTTACAACCTTCAATTAAGAGTTCACATACCAAATCATCAGATTTCACTTAAAAATTATTTGGCAAAATCTAACATTGAATTTTTTAGGTCTTTGTTGTTACAACTCAGAGGATATACTGTGTATGGTGTTCCTTCTTCTGTTCTCAATGATAGACACTCCTAGCTCATTCAGGACATCAACAAAGTGATGCCTACTTCTCACCTATAACTCCCAATTCTTTCATTTTCTGTGATTGGTATGGAGAAAACTCATCATGTGCTTGTCAGTCTTAAGTTTATTTTTCAAAGTTATTTATTAATCAAGGAAAAACTCGCTAAAATTTCTTTAATTGAAAACATAAACTGTACTTTAGGAAATAATATTAATTTTATTTAACTTATATTTTTGGTAGCATGATAGTAAAGGTGGTATTGTCCATTTTCCTACATCATCCAGTTTACTAAAATTCATTTTTCAACAATTATTTATTGATTAGCTATTATATGACTTTATAGGAGCTAAGTACTAAAAATAGCACTGTTAATAAGAGAGATTTGTTCTCTGTGACTCAATTTCATCTAAAAATTGTAGGTAATAAATTACCAGTATCTCAAAGAAAGTCTATAAATTAGTTTTCATTTTTGCTGTTTTTTTTTTTGTTTGTTTTTATTTGTGGTACGCGGGCCGCTCACGGTTGTGGCCTCTCCCGTTGCGGAGCACAGGCTCCGGATGCCTAGGCTCAGCAGCCATGGCTCGCGGGCCCAGCTGCTCCGCGACATGTGGGATCCTCCCGGACCGGGGCACGAACCCGTGTCCCCTGAATCGGCAGGCGGACTCTCAACCACTGTGCCACCAGGGAAGCCCCTCTTTTCTGTTGTTTTATCATAAGTCTTATAAAACATTTTCCAGACTTCATGTAAACACCGGTATCACATTAACATGATTAGTAAGAGAGTAAGGAACCATATTAAGTTAATTAGGCTAATGTAGCCTAATTAGGCTAAGGTAGGTTGCCAAAGTTATCAATTTTAAACCTGGTCAAGATCCAGTAATTTTCAAGTGTACAGCAAAGTGATTCAGTTTTATGTTTATATATATATATTTTTTTTTCAGATTATTTTCCATTATAGGTTTGTATGCGATATTGAGTATAGTTCCCTGTGCTATAAGCAGGTCTTTGTTGTTTATCTATTTTATATACAGTAGTGTGTGCATGTAAATCCCAGACTCCTAATTTACCCCCCCCTCACCCACACTATCCCCTTTGGTAACCATAAGTTTGTTTTCTATGTCTTTTGAGAGTGTTTCTGTTTTGTAAATAAGTTCATTTCTATCCTTCTTTTACATTCCACATAAAAGTGATATCATGTGACATTTGTCTTTCTCTGTGTGACTTACTTCACATAATATGATAATCTCTAGGTCCATCCATGTTGCTGCAAATGGCATTATTTCATTCTTTCTATGGCTGAGTAGTATTCCATTGTATATGTACCACATCTTCTTTATTCATTCATCAGTCAATGGACATTTAGGTTGCTTCCATGTCTTGGCTATTGTAAATAGTGCTGCAATGAACACTGAGGTACATGTATTTTTTTGAATTTTAATTTTGTCCACATATATGCCCAGGAGTGGGGTTGCAGGATTAGACCATATGGTAACTCTATTTTTAGTTTTTTAAGGAACTTCCATAGTATTCTAACACAACACTGTAAATTAACTATCTTCAATTTTTAAAAGGTTAAAAAATAAGGGAAAAATCCAGTAAATTTCAAATAACTTTACTAATCATTTCCTTAAGTTACTTATATTTCACTCTTCCTAAAACAGAATCTTGGTAGATCCTCAGGATACCATTACTATTTCTAGCCCATCACTATACTATAAGGACTTAGGATATAGTTATTTCATTTACCGTCTATCTATATTTGAACAGATTTTTCAGTACTTTGGCATTCTTGTTTCCATTCTTGAACATATTTCACCCCATACTAATTTTAAGCATCATCTTCTTCTATTGTGATTGTGGAAGGGAAGCAATAAGAGAAAAATGTCAATCATTTTCAGGAAGAAAATGTTTTAAAATATATGTAGAATATGTATCATCTATCACTAGCACTTACAAAGAAAACTGTCATATAACTTAAGCCCACAAAGAATGACAAAATTCAGTAAAGGCATTTAAGTTTACACTATGGCACATAACTGTACAAGGTTTTTTCATGATTGTATGTAAAATAATTCTAAAATAGTAACAAAGAAACAATAAAATAGTTATCATTCTTAAACAAGAATACAGCTAATGAGTGAAAAAAACCTCACATAAAACAGTATTTAATGTTAACCTGTCTATCTCTACATGTACAGAACCAAAAATTAAATCAACCAACATTTCAAACTTTTATTAAGAATAATAGAAAAAAAACTTCTCATATAAGTACCTCACAAAAAATCTATTTTATATCAATAGAAAAATAGCAATAAGAGAAGAATTTAAGACAGGCATTACAACTTTTTTCTCAGATACATACAAGCATCAAGCATAGTGCTTGTTGTTGCTGCTCTTGCTATTATTGCCATTGTCACTGTTTTCATTGTTTATTTTTAAAAAATACCATAGAAACCTATTCACACCTTTGGGAAGCAACTAAAGGAAAAAAACTACCATCTATAGAATCCTGACTGTGTGTCATATATTGGGTTTTAGTTGATTTACACACACTCTCTCCATGTTACCTCATTACTAATGGCAAAAATAATGATGATGATAATAATAAGAGAAATTTTGAATAATCCAAGTTGAAGAGTTATTCTAGGTTATATTGCTGATACTTTTAATTTCCCTTTTATTTTCAAAGAATATTCATTGTACTATTACCTGACAGGGTTTAACTTATTTTATCACTATTGCTACAATTGATAAAATGTTCCTATTCTTCTCCAGCAATCTAATCTTTATTTAGTCTTTCTGATTTTGTTCCTTTTGTTTCTTCTATCCTCATCATTTTACCTATGCTACCAGGTTTCTATTACATAAAGGTTGAAAATTTGCAGATAGTGTCAGCCAGGAGAAAGGCCTATTTGCCAGCAGAAATACCAGAACATTCCTTTTTATTCTACCCTCTGTATTCACAACTTCTCAAAAGAAAAGTAAACAATCCATTACTTATCGTTCTTTTTTGTTTTCTAGACTTCTCTGATTCCAATAAACAGTTGATCTTCAAACCTCAGATGTTATCTCCAGACTCTTACTGTTAACTTTATTCCTTATGTACTTTTAGTTCTCATATACACAAATCTGCCCTTAGTGAACATTTTGTAATAATAGCACACACTAATTAAGAACACCTCTACTAGGAATTAATTATATTTTGAACATAATAATATTTTAACATAGGTACAGAAAGAATCAGCAGCTATGTCCCTTTCTTCTCTCTTTTCCTCTTTCCTTCCTTCCTTCCTCCTTCCCTCCCTCTCTCTCCTTCCCTTCTGCTCTTATATCCTTTCTCTTTGATATAAACATCTTTTAAAATATGATAGAATAATGTTTAGCTTTTATTCGGGAAGTATCTCCTTTCTCTTCTCTGTTTTACATTAAAGAGATGTATAAAGGAGAACAGAAAGAAATGATTTAATGACTCAATCTACTTTCCATATCTGAAAATCAGGGCTGTAGGGTTTTAAATGGAATTGATTTTTGCCTCCTGCCTCATTAAAACACTGATAAATACCCTAATCTGAAACAGATAAAAACTTTTTGTAGAATTTTATTTGGTTTATTACAAAAGAAGGAATTACGTGTCCTTCCAAAGACTATTTTAGAAGGTAATGAATATCAAAACAAGAAAGAAAGCACTTGTGTGCTAAGAAGCACATATTTTATAAAAATTTATATTTTGTAAAATGCTTCCACTGCTTCCCATTCCTATAGTAAACAATGGATTTATATCCTGGGGTTACTTTTATGACTAAGATAAATGTTGAAAGCCACATTATTCTGTAAACATCTGAAAATACTTGCACTGGTGGCAATAAATTTGTATTTGTGCCTATGAAATGAGTACCAAGCAAAGCAATCATTTTTAAAATTTCTCCTTTTGTACAATTGCAGGTTACTACAAACAGAAGTATTTATTTTAGTTAGTCTTTACTTTTACGTGCTATATGGAAAATAATTTAAAATACATATCAAAGAATTGAGAAGTTTATTTTGAGCTTTTGAAAAAATAATTTGTATTTTTTGCCATCTAGAAAGCCTCTTCAGAAACTTTTAATGGGTGTTTTTCATTTTTGTTGCTGACAGACTACAGGTTTATGAACTTTGCTAAAAATTTTTAGAGAAGTGTTCTGTTTTCTTGAACTAAAAATCAAAGTAATTTGGCCCATTCCAATTCATAGAGCTATAGTACAACTTTCTTTAAATAATCTTTACAGTTATGAAATAAACTTTATCCCCTACTTCACGAACAAGATCAATTCTCAATTATTTTCACTTTCAATAACAGCCCAGTTAAAAACTTAGCTGTATGTTGTAAGTCTCCCTAACCTGTATTCTGCCTATATCTATTTCTTATCTTATCCTTCATAATAATTTAAACATGCATCTTGATAAATTATTTGTAGTTCCTGGAGCACTACTTTTACCCTATCTGCCTTTGAGTTTTGAAAATGTTTTGTCCTCTGTCTGGGATAGTCAGTTCTCCAGTGTTTGTGTGAAAGACTAGTACCTCCCATTCTAATACACCCTTGGATTTCATGTCCTCTCTGAAGTCTTCTTACAATCTCTTTGGAAAACATCATTGTTGTTTTACTTTCTGCCTCTTATATGCTATTATCATATAATCTACCACCTCAATTTACAACCATCATTTAAAAACTATTATAAATAACACAATATTTTCCCTTGCAGTATTGGATAACATGAGAATATCATATTTTTCTCTAAATTCACAATTTCTAGAATAAGGTCCTCCAAACATGAGGTGTTCAATATATGCATGTGAAAATATACTGAATCTATTGAAATGCAGAAAATTCTGCTATGAAACAAGAGGTGTATTAAAATGAATAATGCTTTAGGTCATTTCTTGATTCTCATTGAACTAGCAATCATGGTAGGATGCTCACATATTTTGAACCACCAAGGAAAATTTCTTTCATATACTCCCAAATAATAAAATAATTTTAATGTCCTTCAATTTGTGAGAGTTGCCTACTCATTTTATTATAATACTGCACCTCTTCTCTTCATAATATCTCTTTCTTGGGCCCCCTTTAATATGCCATGTTCAGAAAAGCTTTCCTGACATTTCCAGTGCAGACAGATTTCTTCTCATTTATGCTTCTCCTGTCAATTATCTTCACAGAAAAACAACCATGATCTCCTTTGTATTGGTTTCTTATTAAATTGCCTTACTGTAAGAACTGTAGGTTTCTACATAACTTAAAAATTCCCTCAAATGCCTAACAAAAGCCAGGTATGTAAAGATCCCAATAATCCTTCCTGGTTAGCTAAGTATATAGAGAGAGAATAGAAGATGGACATTCTTTGCTTTTCCTCAAGAAAAGTGGCTGTTTATCTTTTCCATTTCCTATCTTGTAGATAATTTTACAACTCAAGAGAGTAATAATTTGCCTTGTCCCTTCTGTTTCTAGGTGAAAACAGAAACAGAAAACTTCAGCCATAGGTGAAGCTATTTCTTTAGCATAGTTCCCTGAGAAATTTACATCTGCTGCAATCCTGAGACAACTGTTTCCAAGTTTGCAGGTCTCAAGGTGAGTGATTACAAATAAGGATGAAGTGGTAAACTTCATGTATTGTGAAAGGCCTTAAAAACCTCTTCCCAATCCAATGCTCTTCATCTCCTGACTGCTAGAGTACTTAAAAGGAAATAGTCAAAATCAAGCTCAATGTATACATAAAACAAATTAAAGACAGGAAAACTGAATTTCATATCTTCTCTTTTTGTTTATTTTTAATATATCCTTGCTGGTGTAGATGTTTCACTATAACTTCTAATTCTGATGCTTAAAAGGACATTTCCATGGGATGTAACTTTATGGAAACATTACTAATCCTTTCCTTACTCAAAACCCTCCTTCAGTATTTCCAAGATCATCAACCTCCTTCTATGTTTCAAGGCAACTGAATAATGAAATATCCTTCCTCCTCCCCTCAAATGTATTGAAATTCTTGAATTAAATCTTTCATTTCTCACAAGCCTTCGGTAAATCCAATGAAGAGAAAAATCATGTCTAATGTCTATATTGATGTAGTAGTAATTCTACTATTATGAAATAGCATGGTATTGCTTCTTAGAATCTGTTCCATCACACAAGGTCATAATTCTAGTGTCTGGCTACTCCTGTTACCCTAAAGCAAGAGCACTATTTATATACATAGCATGTCAGTGAGGAGTTTTCAACTGCTTCATCAGTCTAATTAGATGATATAATCAGGCTAGTTCTTTTACTTGAATTTTGCTCTACCAAATATAGTACATAAATTTACTTGGGTACTTAATAAATGTCTATACAAATTTGTTTAACAATACAGACTTTCTGAATTGTATTTGGGTAATGTATTTTTTCTCCAGTTTTAACACGGAATATATGGCAATGTTGATCACTAATTTTACAACATTGAAAATCAAAGGAATATATTTCTGTGACATAATGGATAGGTATAAATATCAACACTTGGATGATAGATACTCAATACACTTTCCACTTTATATTTTAACTTTCATACAAAGGAAAATGGAAAGGGATATTTTTGTGTAATTTCTATATAAAATCATAAATATAAAGTTTTGATAGTTTACTTTGATAATCAGTTCAAAATATCACCCACATCAAGTCCTGCCATTTTACATAGCAGCAAGAGTCACCCCCTTGAAAAAAGTTGGTCTTGTACTTCTTTTGATAAAAATGTATCAATGGCTACCATTTATATTTTGAATAGAATGTAAACTACTTTCTGTGGCCTACAAGGTTCTGCATGATCCACACTCTGCCCAACTGACAAAGACTCTCCTTGACCAAATTTCAGTGTATTTCCTCTGAGCCCTCTTCTGTACTAGGCTGGGACCCTTAACCTCTTCTCCCCCACCCACCCCCGATACTGCCTTTCATCCATCTAGCTTAGTTTTAGCAATAATTCTGCTCAGTGACTTTAGTGAAAAAGCCCCTTACCCTTATCTGATCAGGTTTCTTATTGTGCACCCTTGATGTACATCTTTTTGGCCTTTTATAGCAAGAATCTTGTTAGCTGAGTTTAGCAAGAATTCTCCTACCCTTGATTTGTCCTTTTAATAGTTTTCCATCCACTGACTCCCTCACTCTGATACTTGGCTATAAATCCCCAGTTATCTTTACCATATTCAGAGTTGAGTCCAATCTCTCTCAGAGGTATCTGCAGTACCTCTACTGCAATAGTGTTGAATAAAGTCTTCCTTACCATTTTTAGGAAATGAGAGAATTATTTTTTCTTTAACACCATCCACCCATTCAATACTTCTTCCACTTTATTTCCTTCTTGTTCATTATATTCTATCTAGACTGCTACCTGTAAGTTTCTGTAACATACAACAGTGTTGCCATTTGAGATACTGAATGTAATAATTCCTTTTGTGTTGCTCTCAATCCACTCTTCAGATGACAAGGTTCTTCTTATATTTCATCTTTTACCTTCCAAGTGTGTTTCTTACAGAGTCATTCCTGACAATCTTTCACAGGCTCCCATCCCCACATATGCTCTTATTTTCTGTCACAGATTTTTGCTTGCTTCATTCATAGCATTAATAACATATTGTTAATGGGTCTTTTTTTTTCTTACTCACCATACTGGACTGTGATATTCATAATGTATTTTCTCCAGTATTTAACATATTTTATGTTAAAGAGCAAGTGCTTACTAGATATTTTCAAGAATTTGTGACAGGTCTGAGATATTTTTTTCTGCCTAAAACTAAACAAGTTAACTTGTCACAGGTTCATGGACGCTGGTAGAAGACAGAAACACCTGAGATAGAAAGAAAGGATTATTATAGCCAAGCCAGCAACATGAATTTCATGTTCACATCAGTTTCCCTTGTCCCACAAGTCCCATAGGAGAAACATAGATGGGCCCAAATTTCATACACAGTAGGTTGCTCTCAAGTAGAGGAACACTGATCTTTGAGAACTCAAATCTTCTGGGATGAGCATTTGTCCAATGCACTTGGATAGAATATTTTGAAGATAAATATTGTGCTTCTTTTTTGTTCCATGAATGAGGTTTTAGCTAGAAAATGACATTATATTAGGAAAATTGTCAGAATCTCTAAAAATTTATGTTGAAGAGCAATCTGGGTTTTCCTCATCTTTTTAAATCTTAGAAGCCTGGACACATAATGAGATAAAATCAGAAGCTAAGTCTAATGGTCAAGATTTCATATAAATACAGAGATCATAAACAAAAATTAATTAGAGTTATCAAATTACTTGCAATCAGTATGTATTTTAAAATTCTAAAATTGATTATTTTTAAGTATCTGATTTCATAATTAAACTTTTCTTGAAGAATAAAAGGACCCAGGTCTCTAACATTTTTCCATCTCTAATATGTAGTTATATCATGACCATGTCTGTTTGTATTCAATTACTGAACCTTCTTCACTTCTTCAAGAAATAGCACACATTTTATTTATTTATTTTGTGGTATGAGGGCCTCTCACTGTTGTGGCCTCTCCCGTTGTGGAGCACAGGCTCTGGACGCGGAGGCTCAGCAGCCATGGCTCACGGGCCTAGTCGCTCTGCGGCCTATGGGATCTTCCAGGACCGGGGCACGAACCCGTGTCCCCTGCATCGGCAGGCGGACTCTCAACCACTGCGCCACCAGGGAAGCCCCACACATTTTATTTTGAATCATAAACTATTTTAAAATTTGATGAGCTCTTGTCTCTAATAACAGCAAAATATTATTAAATATGGCTACAATTTTGAAATATTGACAGCAGTGTGCAATTCATTTTTTTAAAATAGGTGCTCTGTGGAGGAGAATATCTCATGATAAAAGCAATATTATATTTTTGATATGTTGTTTTATTTCTTCTCTATTTTTAGTAAAATAAAGCCCTAAAAAGAACGTTGTTATTTTTAAAAAAGCAACATTTTAATCATATTTTCGGGAAAATAAAAGAAGGCAAGACATGATATAGTAAAGTTTTGGTTTTTTACCAGTTTTTCAGATTAGTTAAATGCACAAAAGTCCACTTACAGTGGAAATGCTGCTAATTTTATAAAAACAGATGTTCAAGAAATAATTTATATCAATTTTTTTTCATTATTTACAGAATAGAAACAGCAGCAGCAATAAAATCTACACCAAGAATAGTAACAGTAGCAAAAGAGCAACTTTCCCCCTCACTGTGATGTCAGCCTGATAAACATCATCTATAGGTTCTGAGTGGAAGGACAAGACTTGGGATTGTATAAAGTTCACTGAAAAATTATCTTAAAGTAGAGGATATGCTCAAAGTCAGTACATTGTAGATACAGCATACCGCGTACCATCATCTTACTGTCAAAATCAAGCTGTTAGTAATTTGACGGTCTTAGAGGTCAAACTCAGCAACTTTTAAAGGACGGCAATATATCAGCCCTATTAAACAGCATAGATTAAACAACAAGTAGACGTCCATAGGAGAAAAGTATTATATATATATATATATATATATATATATATATATATATATATGTTTAAAAGTAAGTGGAAAAAACCTCACTATAAGCCAAATTTAGGAAATAGCACACAAGATCATCATAACATCTTTTGTCAATATACTCGTGAACTTAAAGCACAGGGTTGACCTAGAGTGAAAATATGGAAATTCATAGTAGAGAAATAGAAACCTAATATAAATTAGAGAACTCAACATATAATATCTGATATAAAAATTTCACTAAGTAAAAATAAACACAATTGGGAGATTGCATAGGAAATAGTCAGTGTCCTTGAACAGATAATGAGATGAATAACCCACACTAAAGAAAAAAGAGTGTAAAAAAAACCCAGATTTAAAAAATAATAATAGGGCTTCCCTGGTGGCGCCGTGGTTGAGAATCTGCCTGCTAATGCAGGGGACACGGGTCCGAGCCCTCGTCTGGGAGGATCCCACATGCCGCGGAGCAACTAGGTCCGTGAGCCACAACTACTGAGCCTGCGCGTCTGGAGCCTGTGTTCTGCAACAAGAGAGGCCGCGATAGTGAGAGGCCCGTGCAACGCGATGAAGAGTGGCCCCTGCTTGCCACAACTAGAGAAAGCCCTCGCATGGAAACGAAGACCCAACAAAGCAAAACTAAATAAATAAATTACTAAACTCCTACCCCCAACATCTTCTTAAAAAAAAAGTAATAATAATAAATAGATTAATGACCTGTAGGGAAATTATCAGGAGTGGTAACAAATGTGTAATTGGAGTCCCCAAAAGAGAGAATGATGTGTGTGTATAATTTGAATATATGTATGTATGAATCACTAATGAGTGGGATGTCACAAATTTAATGAAAAACATAGACTGTAACCATATAGATGCAAGCAGAATTTGTATAAATAATACCATATCTAGAAACATTATTAACAAACTTTAAAAAAGTAAAATATAAAGAGTAAAATCCTAGACACAAGCAGGGAAAATAAGACCAATTACTTAGAAGGATATAATACATGGGATGACTGACTTCTGATTAGAAATAACAGAGGTCAAAAAGGGTAATGGGTAGTAAAAGACACTTTAATATACGTTTCTTAAATTTTAAGTTGGTATAATAATGACCCTAATCTGATAATTAAAGCAAGTGTATTTTAATACACAGAACAACCCCTATAAAAAACAAAATTCTAGTAAAAAACAAATAAAAAAGCAAACAGTTGCATGTGAGGGTTTTAATGTTGTAAATATAATGTAGATAATATATATTACCCAGAAATAATCTTTTTAAGAAAACATTTTCTCCTTTGAGTTAATGTACATTCTCTTCAATTAGTTGTTTTTGAACAAATGTATAACTATTCAGAGAAATAATCTGTCCACCCAAAGGAATGTCACACATCAGTAACAAGGTGAGGAGGTTGCAAGATGTATATTTGATAAATCCTGTTAATTTTATGACATCACTGAATCTTACCATTCAAGGAACGAGTGATTTTGTTAAATCATAAAAGAAAATAGTAAAAGACTTGAGGGATTAGAGTGAATTGATCTTGGACCTTGGGTAGCAAAAAGAAGAAAAAAAAAAGCAAATTTAATATATCCCTTACTATTTGAGAAATGAATATGATATAAAAGAAAAAAACAATTTTCATTCTCATTTTTCCCAGTTACTTTATGTTTATATTTTCTTCCAGCACGTGGAAACCAACCTACTCTGGGTTCTTATTTATTTGGTTACCAGTACCTGCAGGATATGTATTTGTCTATGAGGTGTTCTGAATTGCTTATCTAGTGTTAATTAAAACTCGTGAGGAATTAGATTTTTTACTTGGTAAAACAATTTGGAAAAAAATAATGAATGGAAAACAATAGCCCCAATTTCATGTTATATTTACAATTTCCTCAAACACATGCTTTAGTTTTCTAGAGTTTTCATTTATCACAAAACTAATCAACATTAATTTAAAAGCTCACATTCAGGGCTTCTCTGGTGGTGCAGTGGTTGAGAGTCCACCTGCCGATGCAGGGGACATGGGTTCGTGTCCCGGTCCGGGAGGATCCCACATGCCGCGGAGCGGCTGGGCCCGTGAGCCATGGCCGCTGAGCCTGCACGTCCGGAGCCTGTGCTCCGCAACGGGAGAGGCCACAACAGTGAGAGGCCCGCGTACAGTAAAAAAGAAACAAAACAAAAAAAACCCTCACATTCATTCTTTTTTCAAAAATATAAATTATGCTGTAAAAATAGAAGAATGTTTACACACAACTTGAGCAGAATCTAGATGAAGTTTGTGTTAACTACACAACAAACATTTTAAAAAAATAATGAATTTACTATATAATTCAGTAAAAAAGTCTTGAAATTTGTAAATAACTTCTTCAATTCTCTCCTTCACTGGGAATATGTAAGCAAATTCATAGAAAAAAAAAGTAGATATACAAACTCATTCTGCAATATATATGTACATTCATAGATTTAAGAAATTTTTTAAACAAACATGAACCATTTGATATTTTATTTCACATGCTAGCAAAATATAACTTCCTGGTTTTAATAAAATGGCTTATAAAGAGGTCCAAAAATTCTGTGGACATCAAATACCTCTAAAACATAGTACTTTTATGAGCTGAGTGTAAATGAATCAAAACCATATGGCAATCATTTCCTTTAAATGAAATGCATATGGTGAAAACACAGAAGAAGAAAGTCCTGAGCCGAATTCATGTAAACGTAGCCTCTAGATTTTTAAAGTTGATGTTGTCTTTTTCTGGTACTGAAAAAATATGGACAAACACAAAGGACTACTGCCATTCTTCTTACCTTTAAGATCTGTTTGCTTAAGACTGGTAGAGCAATGGATGTACTTTTTTTTAGTATTTCCATTTAATCAAGGCACTTTTCTTTATAGATTCTGCCTCTATAAAACAAATGTTTCTGGTCATTTTCTTCCTCTATAGTATAGCTACAATTAGGACATGAAAAGAATGCA
This sequence comes from Monodon monoceros, assembly GCF_005190385.1. Classification (NCBI taxonomy): domain Eukaryota; kingdom Metazoa; phylum Chordata; class Mammalia; order Artiodactyla; family Monodontidae; genus Monodon; species Monodon monoceros. Next base: position 22,013,918 of record NW_021703785.1, on the reverse strand, counting down.
TGGTGTGAGCATGATTTGGTGTGAGAAAGACACTTAGAATAGGAAGTGTCCTCAATAGTACAAGAAACATCATTTGGAAGAAAATTCTATTATAAAATTCTTCCTGTGGTAAAAACTTTTCCATTTTGTGAGGTGGCTGTCTCTACGCACACCTCCTCATTTATTCTCTCCTAAAATGAATGTTTCTGAAAGAGTTATTGTAAAATCAAAATTTGCATAAATTTTGAATGTTCTGGAATACATTGTATCTGTGATCTATTTGAGAAAATATTATATTAAAAGCTCTTTGCTAGAGTATGGGCCTACAAATACATGATTTTATACATAACAAAAAAATGTACTGCTTGTGGTAGGATACAGAATGGGAATAAAAACTAATGTATTCCATGATAAATGATAAATAAATGGACAAAGACAAAGTGACCCAAGAACTTAGAAAGGAGAAAACTGTGTACCAGATTTGTCAATAGAAGTTTCATAGGGGTCCAGTGGCTTAACACTAGCATTGTTTAGAAAGTAAATAAGTCAGTGAGTGGAGAGAATGGAACCTAGTTTTCCAGAGACAGGAAACTGTATGCGTAAAAGTGAACAGTAGAATGAACATGGAATTTCTGGACAGTATGGGTGAATAACTCATATATATTTAAAGGAGGATATTGGTCAGCAATAACAGAACTAATTCAGCACATATGCAGGAGTCTTGTTAGACTAATTGCCATAGGGATTTTTTTTTTTATGGAAATTTGAAACTTTAAATATTATAAGAAGAGTGATATAGTTGTACTATTCAAGAGTGCTGTTTTTAAAAAGTAATGCAGTAACTGGTAAACGATGATATCTAGACTTAACATGGTGATCATTTTGAAATGTATAGAAATATGTCAAATCACTATGTTGTGTAACGGGAACTAATATAGTGTAGGTCAATTATACTTCAAAAACAAACAAACTCATAGAAAAGAGATGAGATTTGTGGCTACCAGAGCAGGGGTGGGGGAGGGGAAATTGGATGAAGCCAATCAAAAGGTACAAACTTCCAATTGCAAAATAAACAATTAAAAAGAAAAAGTAATGCTTTTGGGAGGAGGGTGTAGAAGAGAAAGTACAGTGGAAAAACTAGACACTGCAGCAGTTTTTCTATCTAATGAAATGGAAAACTTAGAATGACCTGTTGACCTATGACAAGAAGAGAGGATACAAAATGGGAAAGAAAATTGACAGTGACAGTGGTTAACGGAATGTTATTAGCCAGAGGTTTGGGGAAATTATTAGCCCGAATGACTAGAAAAGTGTGATAGAATTATCTGAAGTAGGATACTCAGAATGGTAAATTAGACCACATTCTCTCCATCCCATCTTTACCTTCTCCAGCTCACTTGGAATTCAATGTGATAACATTGTAAGGCACAAGTAGATAGGGAATGCTAAGGGTGGAAGTACTCATGAATAAATTCCCTCAGAAGTGAAGTTGCACATGATGGGATAAGTAAATGGGAATAGAAATCTATGCTATGGCCCCAGAGCAGTGAAACATGGCAAGCAAAGTAAAAGGAGAATGAGAAAGATATGTAGAGATTATGAGGCAGCCTCTGGTGTTGGATTGACTGGTTTCCAATTTGGACTCCACATCTCTTTAGAATATGGCCTTGTACAAATCATTCAACATTTTTGCATCGGTTTCATCATCTCTAAAATGGGGATATTATCTCATGGAGTTGATATGAAGCTAAAATGCTTTAATACATATATAGCACTCAGAACAGAGCCATGCTCATAAAAAAGGCTCAAGAAATCTCTAATACATGGAAATAGTATAAGAATTTCAAAAAGGGAGGTGTATGCAATAAATTTGGCAGCGAGGGAAAAAATATTCCTTCAAAATCATTATGTAACATTTCAGTCTTTTTCATTAACCTTCAAAAATAACCACTCTTTTTTCCTCCTTTTGGAAAAAAAGCATAAAGAAGCCACATAATCGGCAATGGCAACTAACGATGGGAGGGCAGGTTTGGATAGTAATTTCAGTGTATAAGATACTAAGGAACAACTTTCACAAAGATCTTTTTCTATGTGTTTCCATAGTACTGTATTCTCAGCCCTACTGTATTTAACATGGGGTGCTGTTATTGTTCATTCATTAGTTTGGTGCTATGCTAAATATTGTACCACTAAATTTCCTGGTTTCAGTTTAGTGAATCGACTGATCAAACTAGACATATGTTGACCTGATAAATGCAGTTGAGATTCTAAATGTAAAAAATGATCCATCCTTCCCCTCCTGCTTATGGCAATTGATTCATGTTTTAAAATTCAGCAGTCATAAAAAAAAAAATCAGCAGTCATCTCTCTCACAAAAATATCAAACCAATAACCAGTTTTTGCATAAACACCATGGATGATATATTGAACAATTGTTCTAAAACAGACATAGAATTTTGCATTCAATCATTGCCAAGAATGTATATTCCTATGGGGAAGATAAAATAAACTGCATATGTATGAAATAAACAAAAACATTTGACATAAAGCTTGACAACAATGATACATCTTCAAACATATACATGATTTATAAATAAATGGTTAAATAATGGAAAAGAAGAAAGAAATATTTAATGTCCTGAAGTGTGTTTAGTATACTTTTGACAGAACAGTTGGGTCTAGTTTGGCTTCTTGAGGTAAGATTGGATGTGATTGGACAGTGAGAAGAAAGGGAGATGGTCCAGTTGATAATCTAACACAAGGATGATTGTTAGTCATGTATTTTTCAGAGGAACATTTTGTCAAGAATTGTCTTATCTCATTACAAAAATATCCATATATACTTTAAAATGAGCACTGCCCCCACTCTTTATCAAAGATCAAAGTGAGGGCATTTCATGATGCCTTTAATTTGTCTACAGTTATTATTAAATCAAAATCAAATACCTATAAATACAGATAGAAGGACATTCATTTGTCTGCAAAATGCCAAAACGTTAAAATAAAAAGATATTTTAATGTATTGATTATTTAAACCTAGACAGCCAAATTTCCACTTCACATGATCCTGAGAAAACCTAGCTTTTATCACTTCACAGTGACAATAATAATAGAATAGTCTTATCATTCACAAATAAGATGAGGTGCTGCTGAACACATTTGAATTTTTAAACTCATTATCAACTAGCACTGGAAAAACTGTTTCTATTGTAATTTAAACCTAATGGAACATAAACTCATTTAGTACTGTCAAAGTCTCATTATTTGTCTTGTCAGAGAAAAAGCTGGTGATCACCACAGAACATATTTGTATATTTTACTTGCTGTTTATCTCAGAAGTTTCAACTGTGTAGAGTAACAAAAGAAAGCAATTAAAGTATCAAGGGAGGTTGGTGGAGCAGAGTAGATAGCTACTGTCAGCAATAAACTCTCAAACACAGTAATAGAAAAATGTGTCATGGTCCAGTAATCATGCCAGAGGAAGGAAGGAGTAATAACTTTCCTTATGAACTAAGACTGCAGAGAAATTTTAATATGGTTTTCAATTTGTATTGTATACAACATGAAAACTTATATATATGTGTGTGTATACATGTACATACATAAATGTTGGTATGTATTTAAATATGGTGGCCCCTTAATATTTTTAGGCAGCTCATTTGAGACACTCACTATTTTATAATAGAAAATTTGCACAAATCTCAGAAAAAATTCCTAAACTCCTTCACTTTCCGGCTAAATTTTCAAAGAGACTGAGTATGTGGTGTAGCATGACAGGATTAGGAAGCCTGTCTCCATAAGAGTATCTCTTGATTTTTGACTCACATATAATTTATTGACATAAATTACCAGAGGTAAGGTTTCGGAGCCCCTTGGGGAACTGAAACCATGTTGACAATTTCATTTAGTCTTTTTCTTTTTATTTATTGGAGTGCAGTTGCTTTACACTGTTGTGTTAGTTTCTGCTGTACAACAGAGTGAATCAGCCATACACATACATATATCCCACCATTTTTGGATTTCCTTCCCATTTAGGTCACCACAGAGCACAGAGTAGAGTTCCCTGTGCTACACAGTATGTTCTCATTAGTTATCTATTTTATACATAGTATCAATAGTGTATATGTGTCGATCCCAATCTCCCAACTCCTCCAAACACCCTTCCCCCTGGTATCCATACTTTGTTCTCTACGTCTGTCTCTATTTCTGCTTTGCAAAGAGGATCATCTATACCATTTTTCTAGATTCCACATATATGCATTAATATATGATATTTCCTTTTCTTTTTCTGACTTACTTCAATCTGTATAACACTTTCTAGGTCCATCCACATCTCTACAAATGTCCCAGTTTCATTATTTTTTATGGCTAACATTCCATTTTATATCTGTACCACATCTACTTTATCCATTCCTCTGTTGATGGACATTTAGGTTGTTTCCATGTCCTGGCTATTGTAAATAGTGCTGCTATGAATACGAGGGTGCATGTACCTTTTTGAATTATGGTTTTCTCTGGGTATATGCCCAGTAGTGGGATTGCTGGGTCATATGTTAGTTCTATTTTTAGCTTTTTAAGGAACATCCATACTGTTTTCCATAGTGACAATATCAATTTACACACCCACCAACAGTGCACGAGGTTTCCCTTTTCTCCATGCCCTCTCCAGCATTTTATTGTTTGTAGATTTTTTTATGATAGCCATCCTGACCAGTGTGAGGTGATACCTCATTGTAGTTCTGATTTGCATTTCTCTAGTAATTAGTGATGTTGAGCATCTTTTCATATGTTTGTTGGCCATCTGTATGTCTTCTTTGAAGAAATGTCTATTTATGTCTTCTGCCCATTTTTGGATTGGGTTTTTTGTTTTTTTGATCTTGAGCTGCATGAGCTGTTTATATATTTTGGAGATTAGTCCCTTGTCAGTTGCTTTGTTTGCAAATATTTTCTCCCATTCTGAGGATTGTCTTTTCATCTTGTTTATGGTTTCCTTTGCTGTGCAAAAGTTTTTAAGTTTAATTACGTCCCATTTGTTTATTTTTTGTTTTTATTTCTATTACTCTAGGAGGTAGGTCAAAAAAGATCTTGCTGTGATTTATGTCAAAGAGTGTTTTGCCTATGTTTTCCTCTAAGAGATTTATAGTGTCTGGCCTTACATTTAGGTCTTTAATCCATTTTGAGTTTATTTTTATGTATGGTGTTAATATTTCATTCTTTTATATGTAGCTGTCCAATTGTCCCAGCACCACTTATCGAAGAGATGGTCTTTTCTCCATTGTATATTCTTGCTTCCTTTGTCATAGATTAGGTGACCATATGTGCATGGGTTTATCTCTGGGCTTTCTATCCTGTTCCATTGATCTATATTTCTGTTTTTATGCTAGTACCATACTGTCTTGATTACTGTAGCTTAGTAGTATAGTCTACAGTCAAGGAGCCTGATGCCTCCAGCTCCGTTTTTCTCTCTCAAGATAGCTTTGGCTATTCTGGGTCTTTTGTGTTTCCATAAAAATTGTAAAAGTTTTTGCTCTAATTCTGTGAAAAATGCTCTTGGTAATTTGCCAGGGATTGCACTGAATCTGTAGATTGCTTAGGTAATATAGTCATTTTCACAATATTGATTCTTCCAGTTGAAGAAGATGGTATACCTCTCCATCTGTTTGGGTCATCTTTGAGTTCTTTCATCAGTATCTTGTAGTTTTCTGAGTACAGGTGTTTTGCCTCCTTAGGTAGGTTTATTTCTAAGTATTTTATTCCTTTTGTTGCAGTGGTAAATGGGACTGTTTCCTTAATTTCTCTTTCTAATCTTTCGTTGTTAGTGTACAGGAATGCAAAAGATTTCTGTGTATTAATTTTGTATCCTGCATCTTTACTAAATTAATCGATTAGCTCTTGTAGTTTTCTGGTGGCATCTTTAGGATTTTCTATGTATAATATCATGCCATCTGCAAACAGTGGCGGTTTTAGTTCTTTTCCAGTGTGGATTCTTTTTATTTCTTTTTCTTCTCTGATTGTTGTGGCTAGCACTTCCAAAACTATGTTGAATAATACTGGTGAGAGTGGACATCCTTGTCTTCTTCCTGATCTTAGAGGAAATGGTTTCAGCTTTTCACCATTGAGAATGATGTTTGCTGTGAGTTTGTCATATATGGCCTTTATTATGTTGAGGTAAGTTCCCTCTGTACCCACTCTCTGGAGAGTTTTTACCATAATTCGGTTTTGAACCTTGTCAAAAGCTTTTTTTGCATCTATTGACATGATCATATGGTTTTTATTCTTCAATTTGTTAATATGGTATATCACATTGATTGGTTTGTGTATATTGAAGAATTCTTTCATCCCTGGGATAAATCCCACTTGATCATGGTGTATGGTCCTTTTAATGTGTTGTTGGATTCAATTTTCCAGTATTTTGTTGAGAATTTTTGCATCTATGTTCATCACTGACATTGGCCTGTAATTTTCTTTTTTTTGTGATATCTTTGTCTGGTTTTGTATCAGGGTGATGGTGGCCTCCTACAATGAGCTTGGGAGTGTTCCTCCATCTTCAGTTTTTTGGAAGATTTTGAGAAGAATAGGTGTTAGATCTTCTCTAAATGTTTGATAGAATTCACCTGTGAAGCCATCTTGTCCTGGACTTTTGTTTGTTGGAAGATTTTTACCGCAGTTTCAATTTCATTACTTGTGATTGGTCTGTTCATATTTTCTATTTCTTCTTGGTTCAGTCTTGGAGGGTTGGACTTTTCTGGGAATATATCCATTTTCTCCAGTTTGTCCATTTTATTGGCATATAGTTGTTTGTAATTGTCTCTTATGATCCTTTGTATTTCTGCAGTGTCAGTTGCAATTGCTCCCTTTTCAATTCTAATTTTATTGATTTGAGTCCTCTCCCTCTTTTTCTTGATGTGTCTGGCTAAAGGTTTATCAATTTTGTTTATCTTCTCAAAGAACCAGCTTTTAGTTTCATTGATCTTTGCTATTGTGTTCTTCATTTCTATTATATTTATTTCTGCCTGATCTTTATGATTTCTTTTCTCCTACTAACTTTGGGTTTTGTTTGTTCCTCTTTCTCTAATTCCTTTAGGTATATGTTTAGGTTGTTTGAGATTTTTCCTGTTTCTTGAGGTAGGATTGTATTGCTATAAACTTCCCTCTTAGAACTGCTTTTGCTGCATCCCATAGGTTTTGGGTCACTGTGTTTTTGTTGTCATTTGTCTCTAGGTATTTTTTTAATTTCCTCTTTGATTTCTTCAGTGATCAATTGGTTATTTAGTAGCATATTGTTTAGCCTCCATTTGTTTGTGTTTTTTACAGTTTTTTCCCTGTAACTGATTTCTAATGTCATAGCATTGTTGTTGGAAAAAATACTTGATATGATTTCAATTTTCTTAAATTAACCAAGTCTTGATTTTTGACCCAAGATGTGATCTATCCTGGAGAATGTTCTGTGTGCACTTGAGAAGAAAGTGTATTTTGCTGGGTTAGGATGGAATGTCATATAAATATCAATTAAGTCTATCTGGTCTAATGTGTCATTTAAGGCTTGGTTTCCTTATTAATTTTCTGTCTGCATGATCTATCCATTGGTGTAAGTGGAGTGTTAAATTCCCCCACTTCATTTACTCTTTATAGTTCTATTCCTCCCATTAATATCCCACTTACAGACTGGCAACTCTCAGTGATCCATGAGAAGTTGTGCTAAGTAGGTGGCATGATTATGGCAAAGTTTCCAGGAAAGCACTAGTGGTCCCAAAATTAGTTGATGTTTTCTTCTTAGGGAAAGCAACATTTTAGTCACCTTCCTTCAAACTACAAAGTTTAAGGTGGTTAGTAGAAAATGCAAACCAAATGTCCAGCATGGTTCCAGGCTTGTTAGGCAGTAGGTGCAAAGTATTTGAATATTTGTGATGATAAGAAGATAAAACTCAAATGTACTATAAAAACAACACTATAGGATATACAGGCAGACCTTGTTTTATTGCTCTCAGCTTTATCACCCTTCACAGATATTGAGCTTTTTACAAATTAAAGGTTTGTGGTAACCTTGCCTTGAGCAAGTCTACGAGCACCAGTTTTCCAACAGTGTTTGCTCAGTTTGTGTCTCTGGGTCACATTTTGGTAATTCTCACAACATTTCAAACTTTTTCATTATTATTATGTTTGTTGTGGTGATCTGTGGTTGGTGATCTTTGATGTTACTACTAGGATTCCCTGAAGTCTCAGATGATGGTTAGAATTTCTTAGCAGTAAAGTATTTTTTAATTAAGGGATACACATTTTTTAGACATAATGCTATTGCACACTTAATAGACTACAGTGTAGTGCAAACATAATTTTTATATGCACTGTGGAACTAAAAAAATAATGTGACTCACTTTATTTCAATATTTGTTTCATTATGGTAGTCTTGAACTGTACCCACAATATCTCTGAGGTGTGCCTATATTTCCAATCTGTTATCACAGTGAAATCATATGTCCTGTGCTTATTCACTTTTGTGGCTTTTGTAGCACTTGCCACAGTTTCTATCTAGAATTTTCAATGCATGTTAAAAAAAAAAACTAATGAGGTTTAAACTTTAAGGAGTAGATCAATATATCAGAACTAGGGAAATCATTAAAGCTGATCTCGCCTATGGCCTCTTCCTTCTGCCCTCCTGATTATCTGTTGTAATTGGGTAGTATTTTCAGTTATTACTGGAATGGAGTTGGGTCCTGTGGGATGACAGGAAAAATTAAACTGTTTACTGAAACCAGATATTAAGATGAGGTCAGAGAAAGCATATCATTATTTACATTAAGTGAATAAAGCAATAACATAAATTCAGATTCCACCTGAAACATGGTGTCCATGGAATTAAGAAATCCTTCATTATAGCATCATAGTAATATTTATTGACTTAATCTAGAAAAATTCAAAACATTTTACAAGTATTATGTGGAACTACTGATAAAATAAACATTGTATGGGAGAGAATAGCCAGACTGAAGAAAAACAAGAGAAAGAAAGAAAAAATAAGCCAGGGTAAGTCTAAAAATCAAAGTGCATGTCATAACAGAAGTGAGACACCTTTTTGGCTTCGATTGTCATTTACATGTGAGATGATTACAGTGAGACAGTACAAGTGAATTTTTTTTTTTTTTGAGGCATGGTTTTGAATGATTCTGAGAACAGATTCTTTCATTCATTTTATTCACTAATTCATTCATTAAACAAGGATATATTGAGAACCAAAGATATTTCTCTCATCTATCTAAAGAAGAAATAGTATATGACATAATGTAAAAGAATATTTTGAACAATGCCCAGGAAATTATTCTTAGTTTCAAATTAATAACTAGCCCTGTAGACCTCTTCCTTATAACTTTCATCCCTATGGAAAATGTCAATGCAGATATTATTCAATAAAAATAAATTATTAGAGTGATCTGGTTAATTCCAGGCTTTAAATTGCCTGTAATAATGGATCCCAGGACTTTACCTCAGGGACTTAATAACATCAAATACGAATAATATAGGGATGCTGTAGAGTGCCTTAAGTGGGGACACAGAAATATATCTAAACAAAATTTAGCCTCTACAGTCATCACCATTGTTAAAGCAAATTGAGATGGCTTTATTATGTCTACTATTTTCTGTTTTATTTATTGACTTATTTGCTTTTAAATGCTATGCTCCTCCCCATTACAGTATCTTGATTTTTGTTTAATTTGCATTTTTATTTGTGTTTTATTTATGCAATTGGTATTTTTCTTTTCGTATGCAGTTTTATTTTATGACATTTTTGTTTTTACTGTTTCACTAACACTATGTTAGGGTATTCTGTAATTTTTTCTACTGAAAAAGAAAAAAGTAAAATCCTTGTTAAAATTTTTCTTTAATTTGAACATATTTACTTAAAGAAAAAAAACCACTATATGTTTCTTATTTTTGTTACTTCACTTTGAATCCATGGACACTCTTTCATGGATTGGCTCTATTCCATGACGGTTGCTTCAAAAACACTGGATTTTGCAATGAATTACTGCATATCATTCAATTAATCCTCCGTAAATATATTTATGTTAGCTGACCTTTGATAATTATTGACCAGACGTGAGTTAAGATTTAATGTTACTTGACAATTAACTGGTGACCAGCTAATTAGGTTGCTATATTAGTAAATCCCTATTAAAAAAAATTCTAGTCACTATCAGCATCATCTTTGAAAGTTGAGGAAACTACCAAGAGCATGTGACTAGCAAGAAGCCACTGACCACTGCACAAAAGTGGATTGCAGTAATATCACAAACAGAACTGAGGCCATCTTTGTAAAATGACTTTGGATCCATTTTAGGACATACACAAAAAGATGATCATAATCCCAGAGGAATACAATATAGCATATGGCTTCAATAAACATTTACCTTGCGATATTTTTAAAGCAGATGGAACCAAACTCCTCTCTTTCATTAAAAACAATCTCAAATAAAAACAACCGTGTAAAGCACCAGTAAAATATTCAGCTTTGACTAAAGTAACTTCCTGATGTGTAAATTTAGATACAAGTGGGTTTCAAAATGTATAGTTATGTAACTGAACTCTACGATTAACTCTATGATTTAGAAGCTGTAGAAATCTTTAAAAAGGGAGTTATCTAAACAATGAAGATTTTTCTTTTTGATCTGGAATTGGTCTGACATTGGAACGCTAGGTAAGTGCTCCTCTCACAAATATATCACTGCCATATCTTTAGAGTGCTGATGTTTAAGTTTTTTCCTCTACGCTTAAAATCTGCGAAACATATGCTAAACAAACATATTGTGTTATTTGACCCAGACACTGAGCCTTCGTAAAGTAAAACCAAACCTGAATTGAAACAGAAAATGCAATCAGTCCATTTTAACAGAACTCAAAAAAAAAAAAAAAGGGGGGGAATAAATGGGCCTTACCATTTTACAACTCTAACCACCCTGACCAAAATCCCAGCTATTGGGTGAATCATACTTTATATTCTGAAGTCTGTCTAGGTATCTGTGTACTTACAGAACAGGCTCTCTGCATGCAGAGTGTGTCTCAATTCAGAGCTATTTATCTCTTTAACCTTTAGTCAGTAATGGGAGGAGTTCTCAGACATTAGTGCCAGATTCTTGACAGATGTTTTCGAGACCAAGCATGCTTCTGCCAAAATGCACTGCTGTTTAAAGTTGGTACTGAGTCTAGGTGATTAGTTTCTGCTATCTGAATCTTTATTCTTAAATGTCTCTATCCCGATGAATTTAAATTGGATAGCTCACTTGCCTTCTCCATCTTGTCTCTCCTTTGAAAGACATGTAAGTTGGGAAGGTTATATCCCTTCACATGTACATGGTTTTTATATTTACCTGTTAATTGCCTTCTCATAAAATCTCCTATTTTCTTTAAATAACATTTCTAAATGATTGCAATTTTCTCTGATAAATGATAAACTTAATGTCTTAGCAAATAACTGGATTATACTTTCACTCTGTCATAAAGTAAATGTGTACAAAGACAGGAAAGATTGAAATGCAACTGCCCACTGGGGATTTGCTCTTCTGTGCACTTCTTACAAGTTATCCTTCTTTTTAATTCAGTAGAGAACAATCACACAAACATACACTCACAGACCTATTTGCTTATGCCCATTAATGCCAAGGGATGTTTATGACAGATGATACCATGTTTTTATTTTATCCCATCTATCTGAGATAATATATTGGGGTACTGTTAAGTATCTCAAACTAATTTTTTTTCTGCTACACACCCTTCCAATTGCTCCCCTCAACTCCAGTAGGATTAAAGAAAAGAAGTTAATTTATTTCAATTTTTTGGCTGGCAGAGCAGGTTATAAATGCATTGAGAAGTGGTAGTCACATAGATTCCTAATGCAGCATGCATTTAGATTTTTATGAATTCCCAGAAAATCTTATTATTTTAAAATAGGAGTTTTTAAATACCCTACTTTTCATGGCAAATCTGCAAATCCATGAAATGTATAGCTAGTGTACTTGTTCAAAATCTTAAAGTTTCTGCAGGATCACATAACATTCTACAAAATAATTCAATAATTCCCAATTAATGATAATGTTAAGCAAGCAGTGAAAGTACATAGTAAGCTTTGACTACACAGGATATTTTTCCCCCCAAATAAGAATGAGCTCCTGAAACTATACTTGAATTGCTGACTGATTGCCCTCTATAACTAGTTTCTCTCTAAAGAAACATGATTCTCGTATAAATTTGCATCTACAGTTTCTCTTTTCTTATATATCTGTATACAAATATCATAAGCCATATTTGATTCCTTTGGCTCTCACCTAGAGAGGAATGTAAACATTACTGACAAAAATTCAGCTAAAAAATTTAACTGGATGCCCACTCATGCCCATGTACTATTATTCTACATGTTATTGTACCAAAACTAATATGGGAAGTTTGTTTAATGAAATCAGATATAGCTGATTTAACTATGTAAGGAAGTGGTGAACCAGTACTAAGAATTTTGGAGTCCTGAAAATGGCCACTTTTTTGATGAAATACATGAGCTCTACCAACTCTCTGTCTACTGATAATTGATGTCAGTGTAATGGAAGGCAAAATCTTGATGGATATAATGAATAGATTTCAATTCATACTGAGGTAAACATTACAAAAAACATAACTTTTCCCTCAGAACAAATTTAGCTTTGTGGAAAAAATATATCAGAGCATAGTGTGGCTAGATGGTTCTACAGAAATAGAACAAAGATAGGGAAACACTTAGTCCCTGAGGAAAACAAAAACAAACTTAAAATGTGCATCTATTAATTCTGATTTAATATTTGATTTATTTTAGATGTAAAAGTCATGTACATGTTCCCTCCTGGTTGACAACTTTTAGAATTACCAAGACATTGATAAAACTTATATTACTGCTTAAGAATTCCAAATAATATCAAAGGATTTTGCTATTAAAGTTTTTCTCTCTTTAAATTTTTATTGACTGTAGTTAAGTAATAGGTAGGAATTTTTATGATAGATTAACCTTTTATATTTTGCCCATATTTGTCCTATTAGCTTTTATTACCAATTTTGTAGAGGAAAACATTTGTAAGATTTAAATTTTATTCCCTCAATTTATATTTTATTTTCTTTCCTGATATTTAATAATAATATAGAAAATTGCATCCTCTAAATTATTAAATGTCCCCAGGGACTTCAACTATAGAATTGATAGACCACAATTTTGCCCTTAAAATAAGAAAGGAAAACACCAAAATATTTTCTGAATATTTCATTTCTTCATGTTCGTAAACATGACATATTATTGAAAATGTCCTTTGGTCTTGTATATTTTACAGTGGAGACTTCCACATTTAAAATATATCTCCCAGATTTCATTCTCCTGAAGTCAGACTTTTTAATCTTAGTTATATGGTAACTAGAAATTTGATGTAAAACATAACAAAATATTACCTATATGTCCATATGCCAAACTTTATCATATATGTGATATATTGTGAATAATTAGATGTTTGGTTACAGAAACATGATTAGGATGGTAAGTAGGAAGAGAGATAATGCTATGTGAGGAATCCCTTAGCCCAATGCTACCAAGTTTCATCCTTGAGGATGACATCATCCCTGATAGTATTCTACAAGTTGAAAGACATTAGATAGAGTTTAAAGAGTAAATGATTCTCCCTAAAACATACATAACTCAATTTTTAAAAAATTTTTAGGAAATGTGACATAATTTTATACAAATTATCAAGAGAGCTGTAGAGTTTTGCCCTTACATTGTGATTATTGGACAAACTGTAAAGAGCATGTAGATTTCCAGTATAAATAGCGATTTCTGGTGTTTTCCCTATCTTATCACTAAAATGCACATACAGAGAGAAAAAGTTAAGAGCACTGTGGCAATATGGAATATTTACACTGAGAGAAAGTTTATTTTCAATTTCTAAAAGGAAACTTCTCTAGCTCCATCCCCTATGAAACTAAAATGAGAAATAAAATCAATGATTAATCTTTGACAACTGCAAAGGGATAATCACACAAAATTATTTTGATAGGTTTTCTGCCTAGTTTTGGATTGGGTTGTTTGGTTTTTTTTGATATTGAGCTGCATGAGCTGATTGTATATTTGGAGATTAATCTTTTGTCAGTTGCTTCGTTTGCAAATATTTTCTCCTATTCTGAGTGTTGCCTTTTCATCTTGTTTATGGTTTCCCTTGCTGTGCAAAAGATTTTTTCATTTGTTTATTTTTGTTTTTATTTACCTTACTCTAGGAGGTGGGTCAAAAAGTATCTTGCTGTGATTTATGTCAAAGAGTGTTCTGCCTATGTTTTCCTCTAAGAGTATTATAGTGTCTGGTCTTACATTTAGGTCTTTCATCCATTTTGAGTTTATTTTTGTGTATGGTGTACATGTATCTGTCCATTTTTCCCAGCACCACTAATTGAAGAGGATGTCTTTTCTATCCTGAAATCTTGACAGACTCTTAACTATTTAGTTAAAAATAATGTTTTAAAAACAAATGTCTGCCAATAATTAGACATAAAGAAAGACTTTAGGGAAGTTGGAAATTTAATGATTAAAATTGTGAATTGATTAGTAGAATCAGTAAATTTGAGAAACTATGAGCTAATAACATAACATGCAATGCTATAGAGATTAATTGTAAATTTCGGATAAAATTTCTAATCATGTGCCATGAAGACAATAAAAATATAAAACTCAATTTTCCAATTTATATCACTTAATGTGTACTATACAGAAACTTCAGTGGCTTATTTTGAGATACAATTATTTTTGACCAACTTCTAAGTAAGAGAATTAATTTATCTCTAACTGAGAATTTGAGGATGAAGGAAAGTTCCTCAGCAAGCTTACCTCCAGTATGGGTCTTAGTTAAACTTTTATTTTTTGCTAGATGTTAAATTAGTTTAACAAATGAATAAGGTCTCAAGCTTTTAAAGTTTACATCAGGAAATATATTTTCTATCTGAATTAATGGATCTTCAGATAGTCATACGGTGAGGTAGAGAAAATATCCCCCTCTTCAAAGAATGTGTTTTCTCCTCTAAAAATAAATTTAGGTAAGATTAGTATTTTAATGTTTGCAGTGATTTTTTTTTTCCTTTTTAAGTAGTAATTGAGGATGAGTTGACCTAGTTGATTGGGTCAAGTAACTAGAATTGCACACAATTTTGTGTTTATTGTGTGAATTTTCTCTGGTTAGAACTCCAATAAAAAAGTTTGTCAAAAGTAGTTTTCAAAAATGTTATAGACCAAGGCAAAACCTCTCTCATCTCAGTTGCATCTGAGCCAAATCTGTCCATCCTTCCCGAAAAGGACTTCATCTACTGAGAATAAATTATCACATGGCAATTATAATTTGCAAGCATAAAACTGATCTCTACAGTTGGCAAATCTGTGTATTTGCTTTTGAATCCTGGAGTGAGGGCAGACCAGAAAGGGACTCTATTAATTGTGTCCTGGTTTGCCTTTCAATTTGGAAATGTGGGCTTTTGTTTTGACATTTACCATCTATATTTTTGTTGATTATGGATAAATATGTGCATGTATGATATATGCACAATTTATAACTCAAGTCTTAAATGAGTAACCAGTCTTGTCTACAAAAATGTTTTGTATTATCTCTGGACATTAGCAAACTATATTGTGTACTAGGAATCCCACAGTTTGACTTAAGTAATTAATCACAAGCCCCAGAGATGGGAGAATATTATTTATAAGTACCTGCCTTCTCAGGTACTTATAAATCTGTAAGTAATTGGCACTAAATCAACCTTTCTGTTATAAAAAGTATTGGAAACAAAATAACATCACAATATAAAACTGTTTAATTTCTCTTGTTAGAAAAGTAAAATAAACAAAAAACCCTTTTATCCCTGGGATAGCAATTAGATGAACTAATTTATATTATCAGGATTTAACACTTCTTATCCTTAAAATAATGTATATTTTCAGACAGAGATGTTATAAAGTCTCTACTGACATTAGTATTTAATACCGGTCTTATTTTTTAAGTATAAATGCTTTTATTATGGAAGACCTGATGTAATTGAGGGTTGAGGAAAAGACTTCTCTTCTCTACCAGCCCAGTATGTATACATCTCATTGCATCTAATTTTGACATGAGACTTTAAATCTTGAGACACAGAATCAACATTACATGCTTAATTTGGTTTAAAAAATTAGTTATATAAATTCCCAGGGTTTTTTTCTCCTGGAAAGTTGGACGTCCTGTACTCTTTTACTCCTGCCCTCTCTAACTGTATCCTCTCTTGCTAACAAGTGTATAATTAATTTTTCTTATGTGTCAGATGATCACTTTAGAGACAGCTTAAATTTTAAAGTTCTATAACTGGAGTATGTATTAAGTTATTATTAATAAAATTTGCATTTAGAGGAGAGGTCTTAAAAAATAACTTTTCAACTTGGGAAAACAAGGTTCCCTGGTGAAAATTTGAAAATAAAAATTAATTATTAATGTTGGGTTGAAGAGTGTATACTGTGCTCTTATTAGTTTAAAATAGTGACTAATGCTGTTCTGGGACCTTTTATACCACAACTCGATTTATTTGTCTCATCACTTCCTGAAACAGAGTCATTAGTTTTTCCCATTTGAATGACTTGCCCAGATCTTGAGGTTGAGGGGTGATGAAGGAAGGAATGGTCATGTGACACCATTCCAGATGCCCCCCTCTGTACAGCCAGTTTGCAAGTATTGATGTATAAAGCTAACAATTTTTACCTTTTAAATTTCAAGGTAACTCCTATTTAGTAAAACTAAAGTTACAAGTAATTTTTAAACTAATTATCCTATTTTCCAACATAATAACTTTTCTGTCTTTTACATAAAAATGTAAAAGAGAAATGCAATTTTCATTTGAACAATTTTCATGTCCCTGAGCTGTGACTAACCAGAGCTGAATAAACAATAGGTTTTCTTTTCTTTTCTTTTTTCTTTTTTTTTTTTTGGTTTTCCTTTTTAAAACTCTCTTTTCTTCAAGCCTGAATTTTCAGTCTAGAGATAAGGGTCACAAAATTTCTAAAATAAAAAGTAACTTTAAGGTTTTACAGTTGTATATTGCAAATGCTTTCTACTAAAAGGAAATTTTATTCAAGAGCTTTAAAACCAAGAATTAGAGAGTTACAGTATTACATAAGATTGTATAATATCGAGATAATTGAATTTTAATCCAAAATTCACTTAATGCTTCTAGTTAAATTAAACTCCTCAGCAGATTGAATCTTTAATGGGCTCTAGTTTAAACATGACTATATATTTTATTGCTATTGCAATAGTGCAGTTAATATAGAACAAAATGGGTAATAAGCATGGCATTTAATTTATGCAGACATTTGGATTTAGCACAAATGCTAAAATGGGTAAAGCTTTTTAAAAGAGCATATATTTGCTTTGTAGACCAGGTAAGTTGTTATCTAAACTCATATTTGGGAAAAAGATAAATGTGTTTTTATAATTGTTGTAATTTAAATAATTAATACCTTATAAATAAGTTCTTGTAAAACATAGATAATACTGAAAATTATGTAGACTTTTATAATTGTTCTATTTAAACAATTAAATATTCTGGATCTGCCTCTCCATATATAAATATATATTTAATTTCTAATATTCGATATATTTTAATATAATATTTTTTACATTTCATTTTAATAGTGATCTGAACATATTTTCTGAAAATCTAATTGTGTTTAAGAAATTTGGAAAAATACAATACCAAGATAATTCATGCTAACTGAGGTGAGGACTCTTGCAAAGATAAAATGTGTATTTTTCCGATTCACAATAATAAAAGTTATATAGTTAACAATAAATATGTATATGTTAATACTTAATATGTATGCAGATATGTATTCATATGTGGATACGAATATTGTAGGTAACCAGATATCTAATTTTAGACAATGGACAAAAGAGTATTAGAAATAAAGCTACATCAATCAATATAAAGCCATTTAATTCCTCTAGTTGTTGGAAAAAAATAAATTATCTATTTTCTCTTTTTCATCAATGATTATTACAAGTTAAAGTAAAATAAAACTGTAACAAACTTGTTTTTAATGTAATTTAGAGTATCACCTGTTTATTAATCAAATCACCTAATTTTCTGAGTTGTAATTTTTAACAAAAGATACTTATTAAATTCAAGAAGTAAGAAAGATTTAATTTAGAAACAGATCTTTGAATCACTATGTTAAATAGTACTTAATCAGCAGTTATAAAACTTTGATGCGTACAACTTTATTACTTTCACTATAATATTAATCATAACATCATAACTATAGAAATACTGGTTACTGCCATTAATAAATAAAATAAATATTTAAAATTTACTTTTATATTTATCTCATTCTTTTAAATTTTTATTTTTGTATGTTTTATCTTATATATGTATATCAAGGAACACAGTTTTAATAAATGTGCACTATTTGCATAATTATATACGAGCACTAATGAAAGCACTTAAAAATAATTTAAGCTTTTCACTCATTAGCAAAATTTTCTTATTCTTCTGGAACTACAGTTTTATATACAGCTCAAGAAGAGCAGGAGCTATTGCATGATTAGTTCTCTGATATATCCTAAATATCTAGAAGACTGCTTGGCATATAATAATAGTAACTCAAGGTTTTTGTTGAAAAAATAAATAAAATTGTATTTAGTGTTTAGGAGATTCGTGATGACTTCATATAAGTTTTATATAAAATGTGATCTCAGTAATGCCATATGCTTTGGTTTGTCCTTTTTTGGAATCTCTGTGGAAAGAAACAAACTAGTTTAAAAAATAGAAAGGTAGGCACTGATTGCCATGAATTAAAGGTCAACAGAAATTATTTCTTTGCCGTCATACCATCTGACAGAAGAAATAAATCACTCTCCCCCTACATGGCAGCTCAAGCGGAGCTCAAGAGATTATTTCTGCTTTACAGGGTTAATCATCACATGTGAGAGACTTTTACTCTTTAACATGTTTCTTCTCAAATTCTGATTTAGTTATATGAGTTCAAAAACCCATGAACATAACTGAAGATCAGACTAATCTGATAGTAAAAATAATTCTTTTTAAAAGATAGATAATCAGATAGATATTAGATATAAAAGTATGATTAGCTATCCAATTTTGAGGAACTACTATTTGAAAATAAAATAGTAAAATTCCTTTTATAAATTCTATTGCTAATTAGAATTTTTAGATTTTTAAACATTGGTTTCAATTATAGGCATATTGATAATATAAAGTTATAAGACAATCAATTACATTCTAGATATTTGAAAGAAAAGCAAAAAGTAGGCTGGATATATGAATTAACATGTACCTATTCAGAACTACCAATAATTTACCTCTGATAGAATAGTGTGTTTTACAAGTAATATTTCTTCTAATTCTACTTCCCAAATGTTAACTACTGTAATGGTTTTGTTTAATACAGATTAATAATATCTAATATTCATAAGTTAATTAAGATATGAAATATAGCAATGTAGTGAAAATAAAATTAAATACTAAAAATATCAGATGAGGGCAAAGATCAATAGGGAGCAAAATTATTGGTCTAAACTTTGAGCCAAAATGGGACTTTAGTGTTCTTGCTCGGGCGGGGTTGGGGGGGAAGGAGACATTACTAGGATGTTTCACAGAGAATTTCTCGGGTGATTGTTCCACTGCCTGAGGTTCTGACTTTTACTAAGCAAGATATCTCAGTAATAGAAACTATACAACTGAGGAGAGACGAATTTTAGTCAGTTGTTGCATGCGAATTGGCAGATCCACAAGCCAAATAAGCATGTAGAAATTAATGAGAAAGTGATAAGAACTTTTCTAACATATGTCAAGAATGGGGACAAACACAATAGAGATTAAGAATATATGTACTATTAATTGCAAGAAAAGAAAAAAAAAGAAGTATTATTCCCTATGTGAGCGAGAGCCTTCCATTTTTTAAATATATGTTTAATATATGTTATGGGATAAACATTAGAAAGCAATGGAGAGTGTTACAAAGAAGAAAAGAAAAGAATAATGTGAGCCGAGAGCAATATAATGATGCTGTAACTTCAGTTTCCTTTTGACAGTTATTCTGTAACTTCAAATTGAGTTGGATTTATCATATTTCAGTTTTCAAAATATAGATTGGTCCTATTAAAGATTTCAGTACCCTTGAAAATTTAGGAATAATATTTATACCTATATCTATATCTACTTCTACAGCTTCATCTATCTATATCAATATGTATCCCCCAAAGTATATATGAAATAGCTACAGAAATGAAACTTCTGAAATTACAAAAATGTACTTTTTCAGAGATAAGCATTTTATTAACAAGTAAGTGTGTAGGATGTACACCAAAAATACCACATAATCATTCATACTTTTTAATATGAAAAAATCATAATGTATTATTTTACTGAAACTATATTTTAATTCTTTGCTCTAACATTCCCTACAAAAGTTTATTCCAAATGGCTTTCATTATTTTAGAAAACCAAATACATTTAAAGTGAAAACTTTAAAATACTTCTAAACTTTCTCAGACTTAACTGTGGCTACTTCTAAGGAGATTAAATTCCACAATAAAGCATATACTTTTGGCAATTTACGTTTTTTGTGGGGGTTTTTTTCCTCCCCACTGGCTTATGGAATCTTAGCTCCCCAACCAAGGATTGAACTGGGGCCCTCGGCAGTGAAAATGCAAAGTCCTAACCACTGGTCTGCCAGGGAGTTCCCAGCAATTTACATTTTTGATGGATGGGATAAAAGTAATGTAATTGCACATAATATCATGTGTCAGACAGACTGGAAGTTGGCCCTCCATCACCCTACCTCTGGTTATTCATGGTTTTGTGTGATCCCTTATACTTGAGTATTCAGGATCTGCAGCTTGCTTCAAGCCAATAGAATATGGCAAAGGTAACAAGATGTCATTTTCATAATTACATCACGTACAACACTGCATCTTGTTAGTGGACTCACGCTAATGACTTTCCTTGATGGCTTGATTAAGTGGCCATATTGTGAATGCCATGTGGCAAGTAACTGAGGACATCACTGGGAACTGAGGATGTCCTACAGCAAGAAGCCTGGACATTCGGTCCACAAAAGCAAGGACATAAATTCAGCCAACCACCTGAGTGATCACTGAAGCAAGGCTCCAGATAAATGTGGACCCCAGCCCACTCTTTGATTACAGCCTTGTGAGATCTTAGACAGATAACCCAGCTAAGCCATGCCTAGGCTCCTGAGCCAGAAACTGAAATAATAAGTATGTGTTACTTTAAACTGCTAAGTCTGTGGTGATTTTTTACAGCAATATAAAACTGACACATATCCCAATGGAGATGTTTTCAAATCTATTCATTGAACAAACATGTTTTATATGCTTATTCTATGTGAATCAAGAGCCCAGGTAGATGGGAATGCAACAGCAATGACTAAAATATAATCCCTGAACTTGAGGTGACAGACTGATCCCTTCATTATAAAATTTCTCTTAAACTTCTATCTTATCATTTCATCTATTGATAATTTTTGTTTGAATCATTTATTCCATTAGTTGCAAATGATGATATTCGTGGTTGCATGATCTCATGGCTGCAAATGATGACATTCAAATTCTCACATTATTTCTGTGTTTATCAGTTTAATTTCTTTTCTAAAGCAAACTTTCTCTCACCAGCCATTCAATTACTTTGAGATACAACATATATAAGAAAAGCAGAATAATGGCTTTATTTTCCCCTGTCATGGCTCTATTTTAGAATAAAAACCTAATGCTTCAATGGTGACCATCAAGTTTTTGTTTGTGTCATTTTGTTCTCTTTTTAGACTATTATAAACATCATGGATTTTATATGTATTCACCTTATTTCACATATTATTCATAGTCATTATTTTTTGTGTTAAAATTGTCCCATTTGGGGCCAACTGGGTGCTTCACGTTGATGCCTCTCTCCTTCAACATGCTTCCTTGCTCTGGCAGTTTCCTCACCTTTTTACACAAGTTATCCTAAGTTCATCATTCTTCTAAAGAGCCCTGTCTCCCTTTTGTGGGAAATCAGAGTCCACAGCTTGGGACCTAGTGGTTGGTGTTAATTGCTATTGAACGACTGATTATTGCTTCCTGTCCTTCTGAGTGGGCAGAGGTACAAAAATACATATTTTCAAAAAACAAATTATGATATTTCAATTTTTACATTTCATGGATTTTACTTAATTTCTTGTCCCTTATTTTGAAAAACTTTTGTTATAACTCCTTTTTACAAAATAGACTGAAATATATTTAAATTTTTGAGTTATTGGAGCAAAAATTGATTGGAATCAGGCAGCGCCAAACCAGAAGTGGTTAGGCGTGCTTCATAGACAGAAGCTAAGGGAAAGACTTATACAGAGAAAGTGCAGGAGCAAAGAAAGGAAATTACTTCATTTGCTATAGCTTAAAGCCTAGATGGTTGTGACTGGTTGTCCTTAGCATTTTGATTTCATAATTTTGAGGCATTTTAGGCTTAGAATTTGGTTTGCTTACTTATCTACCATGGCATTAGAACCACATCAGTCCAATGGATTTTCTGTTTAATTAACACCCTTTAAAATACTTATTTCTACATCGAGATATACATTGGTACCATTATATATACAATAGTATATAAGAATTTTAAGATAATATCACTTTTACAATCACTGGAAAAATAAAGATTTCAGTTTAAGCTATTTTTTTCTTTGAAAATATCTCACTATGCATATACAATCAAAATGTGCTGTTTTAAATCACTTAAAATAATATTTTATCTTTGTAATGTTATTACCAACTTGAAATACCTTTCATTCACTTCATGTTATTTTCAATTGTTAAAAGTGTTTTAAAATTTTTTTTATTTAACTTTATATATTAAATATACAAAATATTTTGCATGGTACCAAAGTCCAATTATAAGATATAATCAAAGGTGTCACATTTGCATCCCTGTCTCTTCCACTCTGATACCTATCATTCAGCTGATCCTAATCCTAATACGTCCATCTGGTGTGGGTTGTCCCCAAACCTTACATGTCACACTCATCATCTCTTTTAGACAAACATAAACCAAAAAAAAAAACTTTCTACTTTTAAACATAGTTGGTTTTATTTCTTTATTTTTTATTACTTTTATTACCATGTTTTGTGTTTTTCTGTTCAGCATTTTGAGGTTCTTAGAAGGGTTTCTTTTTTCCTTCTTCATGGTTATTAACATATGAAATGTCTAGGATAATTATTAGGGATAATGATCTTTATTGAATATCTCTACTTAAAATCTCTACTTAAAATATACCTTTTTAATGAAATTTAACAATTCTGTATTCTGATTTTACCACCATAATACCTAGTAGAGTTTCAAAGATCAAGGAATTATTTTGTATTCTGCAACTTTACCAAATTCATTGATGAGCTCTAGTAGTTTTCTGGTAGCATCTTTGGGATTTTCTATGTATAGTATCATGTCTGTATGGCTATATGGCTATTATACAAAAGAAGAAACAGCAAGTGTTGGAGAAGATGCAGATAAAAAGGAATCCTTGTGCACCATTGGTGCAAATGTAAATTGATGCAGCCACTATGGAAAACAATATGCAGGTTTCATAAAAAACTAAAAATATAGCTATAGCTACCACATGATTCAGTAATTCTACTTCTGGGTATTTATCTGAACAAAACAAAAACACTACTTCGAAAAGATAAATGTAACCTTATGTTCATTACAGCGCTATTTACAATAAGCAAGATATGGAAGCAACCTAAATGTCCATCAATAGATAAATGAATAAAGAAGATGTGGTATATATCTATGTGTGTGTGTGTGTGTGTGTGTGTGTGTGTATGTGTGTGTGTATTATATATACATATATATATATATATATAAAATGGAATATTATTTAGCCATAAGAAAAAATGGACTCTTGCCACTTGCAGCAATATGGATGACCTGGAAGGTATTATACTAAGTGAAATAACTCAGACAGAAAAAAAGCAAATACCATATGATTTCACTTATATGTGGAATCTAAAGAAACAAAACAAAAGAACAAAACAGAAATAGACTCATAGATACAAAGAACAAACTGGTAGTTGCCAGAGGGAAGTGGAGTAGGTGGACAGATGAAATAGGTGAAGAGGATTAATGGGTACTATCCTCCAGTTATAAAATAAATAAGCCATGGGATGTAATGTACAGCACAGGGAATACAGCAAAGTGAATAATATTGTAATAACTTCATATGGTGGTGGATGGTAACTGGACTTATTGTGGTGATCATTTCATAATGTATAAAAATATTGAATCACTATGTCGTACACCTGAAACGAATATAATACTGTGTGTTAATTATAACTCAATTTAAAAAAATGTTAAAAATAATATTTTGATTATTTTGAATGTCTTGTGTATTCTTTACCTATTCTATCCTATTCCTTCTCTCCTTGAGTTTTATCAGGCTTTTCTTTGATGTACCATATAGTTTTTAATCCATAAATAATATGTTATTTAGTTCTGCATGCTTTTAAATACTGCATAAAAGAAATCATGGTGCTCATGTCTTTCTCTCTGTTTGCCTCTGATAGAAACATTACCGTGTCTGGTGCTTCTTACATAAATATGTGCATATTAAATATGCAGGTGAAACATATTCCTATTTCATATGCCTATACTGTATGGTCATAGCATAATGAGTCCATTATTGGACATATCTCAGGGCTAACTTTCCTCCCATTTTAGTTTGAATGGAAGCAAAACTCCTCTTCATCTTGGAAGGAGAGATGGGTTGACATATTCTCGTTACTGAATTCCAAGGTAGACAGCTGCACCTGATCATGAATATCTCAAGTTCTTTCTTCACCTTCTTGATGTTAGACCATAGAGAAAATTAACAGCATCCTGACATGTGTGCCTAGTGAAAAGTTCAGAGTTATGTACATCTAAATTTCTCATTTAACACTCATGTTTAACCAAAACTGCCAAGGTATCTTACTATACTCTCTGCCATAGACTTTCTGTGGAAGGCAAAACTATTTCTATTATCAGTGAAATATACTTGCTTGGCATGCCAATCCATGTTTACTGGCCATTATGGAGTGGACCCTCAAAGGGGTGATACATTTATTTTTAAAATTAATTTAATAATTAAATTGTTACCCAGAAGCTTCCATATAACCAGAATATTTTTGAGATGCTAGAAAGTCTTTCAAAGTGATGAATCAGAAAACAGCTGGTATAATATTTTGTCTTAGTAATGTTTAGATTGCAAGTGACAACAAATTTACCTCCAAGTAACAGAAAAAAATGAATAAAGCTTCATCACTAGACCAATCCTTTGATCCAGAGGTATTCATTACTATAAACACCTAAATCATGTTCTCATACTTGTGACCAAAGACAGGGCACTGAATTTAAAATCGCCCACTGCAACAATGTTACTGGAATTGGGAAACAGTTCCTAAAAGAAGGGGAAATTCTTCTGGATTGCTGGATTGTCTGGGCTTAGAGACTCAGGATCCAGGCTGTCACTTACCTTAAGATTACAGTACTGTCCTTACCATATAGCCTAACTCAAAGATGGAAAATATTTTTTCCAATTCGATAAGGAATGTGAGGCCATTTAGCTGAATGTTCTCAGTTTACATTGTTTTGTTTTGTAAGTTTTACTTTGTCAGTCTCTAGCAACAGCCTTCTTTTGAATCAATTCCCATTTGCAAGTGCTCTGGTCACCCCTGTGAACGTGAAGCGGTGTGGGACTTTCTTTTTAAATGTTCTCACTTTCTCTTCCTGTTACTGATTAACCTGGACTATTGCCCCTTGGATTCTCTATGATAAAGGTATTATTGGTAGAAATCCATTCCTAGATGCCATGTAGAGACAGGGGGATTAACCTAAGCAATTTAATGTTAAGGAAACTCAATTTTAAAAAGACATTTTCAAATCCTTTAAGCCAATATGACTGACAACTCTTAGTTCATAGGTCCCAGTGTGATGGCATTGCAGGTAATCACACCAGGGAAAGGAGTGGGAGCTATTTACCACCTGAGAATGAAGAAAATATTACTTTTCCCTCTTCTTCCATGCCTATGGAATATTGTCGTAAAGATAAATAGAAACATACCCATACCAATGCAGCCTTATAAAGTGAGAAACAGTCTCATAGACAAATGATTTAATGCTGTCTGCTTATTGTTAATTAGCTTGGGGAAATGGAATCTGTTGACATAGTTTTTAATGACTTTTAAAATGGGTTTGCAGTCACTGGTCTGTTTAAATCAAGGTCTCTTCACTGGCTCAGTGTCTGATCTTCCCACAGACTGTTAATAACTAGGTAGTATTTATGACTTATGTCTAATATCCTTCCACAATTTAACTAATGTCCAGCAATTATAATTATGCATCCCTTTTTAGTGTTATCCTTAAATTTTCTTGCAGATTTCATTATATTCTTTAATATCAACAGAAGTATTACAACATCCTCTGCATTATTTAGTAAAATATTAGAAATAAATACTTTTAGACAAAACCATGTTGAACTCTCTCCATATATGCAAGTGTGTGCACACGCGCACACACACACAAACACACACTGGGATTTCAAAATGTCTGTTTCATTCATTAAGGAAACTTTCAACAACTCAGGATTTTCTATGTAAAGAATATACTCTTAAATATAACGGACTTGAGGCTTCCCTGGTGACTCAGTGGTTGAGAGTCCGCCTGCCGATGCAGGGGACACGGGTTCGTGCCCCGGTCCGGGAAGATCCCACATGCCGCGGGGCGGCTGGGCCCGTGAGCCATGGCCGCTGAGCCTGTGTGTCCGGAGCCTGTGCTCCGCAACAGGAGAGGCCACAACAGTGAGAGGCCCGCGTACCGCCAAAAAAAAAAAAAAAAAAAAATATATATATATATATATATATATATATATATATATATAACAGGCTTTCTTCTTCCAGTAATTAGTGGCTTTAGGCTTATTTTCTACCTCCCTTAATGCATTTTTGTTGCTTTGTTCTTAAAGTAATGAGCTAGTCAAGTTTATCCCCTTATTGTTCTTTACTCTAAAAATACCCTGAAGGATTTGCCGTTTTATCCTTTCAATGTGAAGCTTAAATTAGGTGGAGACAGTGCTCCTGTTTTCATATGTTATGTAACCTAGCTTCTGTTCCTCTATTTTAAAAAATGCACTCACATGCATGCTTTTAATTACCTGTTACTGTACATTGTTTTTCTTGAAGGGATAGGCTCACTTTATTATTGAGAAACTTGCAAATACCCAAGTCACATTTTGGCAGTTGTCCATTCCAGTAAAAATGATGTTTCGTGAAAATGCTGCTGTTCGATTCACAATTCAAACAATCATACAAGTTCTTTTCTTGTGAGTGAAAAGCTTTATCCCAACTTCTCATTTTTACACAAAGAATATTAAAACCATGTTTACTCAGGGACTGGCAATTAATGAAATTAAATAAATAATAATAGTTAACAAGTTTTCTGCTTAATAGATTTTCACCGAGACCTCTCTTCAGTGAAACTAGCATTTTCCCTCTGTACTGCTTAGGAGAAAACAATACAATGGCTAATATAAGTGTATGGTTTCACGGCCTTAATACCTGCCAAGCTGCCTGCCAGCAGTTTTACCTACCAGTATTTATGCATAGTCAGTATAAAGGTAAACAGTGGAAACAAAAATATTGCCTGACTATTGTAAGGAGAATAGATTTGACCTCATACCCCCTTGAGTGCCCAGTTGACAATCAGGGATTTGCAGACCACATGTTAGGAATTACTGGTCTAGGGAACTTGGCTCTATCTCTTCTTCTGCAGACTTACAATATTTGAATATTGAGTAGCTTTTGTCCCCGAAGTGTTCTTTTCTTGGAACTATCTTGGCATAATAAAATAGAAGTTTATTTCTTGCTGAATCCCAGTGTCTTATGAGATGTGTGAAACTTCAGGGTCATTGTCCTCTATTTGTCAGCAATTCTGGCTCGTTTGTTCATGTAGCATCTCCTCTCCACACATACTTCCAGGAGTAATTGGAAATGTAATGTTTGCAATGCCCAGACAGCAGGGAGAATCAGATAAGAGGACTAAAAGACTCTATTACACCTCATTGTATATTCTTTTGTTAAATGTTTTTGGAGTTCCAGTAGGCACCAGGAATTTTGCTGGGTATTTTTGATAAGAGATTAAAAACGGTAAACTTGGGCTTGCTCCAGGGAAATGGATATGAATAGATAATATAATAAAAAGTGATATATGTTCTAGTCGGGTAAAATATATGCAGTGTTTCATGTGCTAGTGAGAGGTGGTGTAAAAAGAGCACAGACATACCCACTGGCTGCAACTACCTGGAGAGACGTTAACCTTCACTTGAGCAATTTCTGTGGAGCCATGGTGATTAAATCTGGTTCTAATGAAATAAAGAATTTGAGAAAATTATAAGGAAGAGATACCTGTAGAGTAACTTTAAATGAATTGGAGGGGAAACTTGAAGAATTGCCTCAAAGAAAATGAAGCATCTGTGTGTTTAGTAAAGTCGTAAGAAAGCAGGAATAGCAGAAAATAATTAAAGTGGGACCAAAATTAAGCCTGCTTTTTGCGTTGTTGGAAACTGACAGCACAGTTTTTGGTGAAATGCCAATTTCCAGATGCTAATCAAATTATTTCTTCAGAATTAAAGGGGTTTTTCCCTTTTCCTTTTCAATATCAGCTATGGATGTTGAACATGAACTTGAATGTCAAACCCCTACTTTACTTTGATCATGGATGAGGCATTGTTTGGCAAAGAGACTTGAAGTTTGAACTCTCAACAGAGGCTTTCTGCTGAAAGAGGAGATGTATGCTCCTCTGTCAGGCAAACAACAGAAGGGGTTTTGTGTAAGGCCACATAAGTATAAAAATGGCAGATGCCCTTACTTTCAGCAGCTTAAAGCGTTCAGTCTGAACAAAGCATTCATCATTGAGCATACAATGAAGACTTCTAGATGTCAAAGGAAGAGATGTTTGGATGATTAGGATGCCATTTCATCAAACAATAGAGTAGTTTGATTCACTTTCAGTATAATTGTCCTTTTTTCCTTAAATTTCATGACACTATCTCTTCACTTTTAACAAAACAAAGAACAAAGCCTTTGATTGTAAGCACTATTATTAATCATTGTCCAAACAGGAAAAAAATAAGTTAACAATTAGTTAAGTAAAATGGTATCAATAAATAAAGTTTGCCTTACTATTCAAGTGAATTTTTAAAAAGAATGTCATTATCTTTCTAAGAAATATGTGTAAACAAAACTGCCTGATGTTATCAAAGTTTATGTCTCTACAATTTTGGAAATATGCTGGAATTTAAGATAAACACAGAATAAAACTGTAACAGTTATATTATAATGTCATCATACCTGAATTCTGTGAGTATGAGATATTTATTTTCATGTGTATCTATATGGTTGTGTGTTTATAGGTTTTTACTTATATAGAATAATAATTTCTTTATTTTTGTGATTTCTTGATGAATACCCTACTAATAAACATGATGGAAGACTAAAATTTCCCTATTTCAGGAAAATATTAACTAATAATCTGTTATCACTTCAGTAATTTCTCTAGTTAACCTTTATATCAAACACTCAAGTCATTCCTTATTTCAATTCTTCAGTCTTAAACTTTTGCATATTTAACAAGTAATTTTTCTTTTGCCAGCAAATGATGTTCTTTTTCATCTCCTGATACATCAACATATGTCCATATGTCTATGTGCAATTTTTAAGTAAAATAGCTGACAATTTGGTTCATCAAGTCATTCTTACAGAACATATTCCTCTGTTACTACATCAGTTGCCATTGGTGTTGTTTTCACCAACTCCAACACATTGAAAAGACTGAAAATCTTGGAATTGGACAGACTTGTGTTTATCCTGTACTTACTAACTCTTTAACCTTGCATAAGTTACTTAACTCTGATATATAAAGTGGCATAATTTCTAGTTGGCTGACGACAAAGATTACTCTATGAATGGCATATAAAATATTTTAAAAAGAAGAGACATAAGCATTCGATGAATCATAGTTATTATTTTTCCCATTAGTATTGTCTTTAAACCTGAAAAACAGGCTTATCTAGGATAAGACAATGAAAATGTAAAGGTATATAAAGGGAGTGCTTCAGAAATTTAGAATATATTTGTGTGAATGTGAGCATTTACCATGTTTCCCCTTCAAGCATTACAACATGATAGGAAAATAATAATAATAATATAAAGCATACTCACAGGGGAAATAAAATAGGATAGAAAAAAATGGCAGGTAGAAACACGGTAAGTGATTTAATAAAGAAGATAAAAATGAAAGCTCAGTGCTTTCACAGAACAAAGAGATACCAGAAATTGTAAAGTTTGTGATGAATTTGAAATTATGTATGTGAAGAAATTAGACTTGTGAATTACCTTTCTGATCAATACAGCTAATCCATTCCTCCCAAATCCACAGGAGACCTGATACTTAATCTCAGGAATATGTCAACTTGAGAGATGCTGGATTTCAGTACAAGTAATAAAAATGGAGAAGTTAATGTTATAAACTGAAATCTGCTCCACAACAGCAAGAAACATTAGCAGTCTTCCCAAATTCCAGTACCAGAACGTTGGCAGTAATTGTATATAGCTTAAAAACTGACATAATTTTTTTTCTAAAAAACCTGAAGTTTTCCAGAGAAGTAAATAACCTGGAAATTTAGAGATCTTATAATGAGGGGGGAAAAAATTAACCCAATCACTCTGGAGCACAGACCTCAAACATATAGCTAGTAATAAGTTATTAAATTCTTTTAAGTACTTAATCAGAAAACCTAAGCTTACTAAGCATTCAGAAAATGCCATCAAAGTGAAGATAGACACTAAACATAAACAAAAAATAAAAATATTTAAAGTTTACAGGGGTCATGTGAAAAGTACAACTAAAATTACACAAAAATAAGTCCTCAGTGAAATAATAAACAATATCGAATTTGAATCGCTCAGGAGAGACTGGGTAACACTGTTGTACACAAAACAAACAAATAAACAAACAAAAACTTCTGTGGCTTAGGAAAGTAAAAATTTACTTTATTATTATTGTTATTATTATTATTTAGTATTGCTGTGGTGCTGGTAGTAATAGTAGTAGTAGTAGTAGTAGTATTGCTTGAAAACTCAGTCTGGGTAAGGATGACTATCAGGGCCACAGAGTACCCATGTTGATTGAGATTCCAGCATCCTATAACTGCACCACCTATACACACATGATTTTTCATCAACTGGGTAGGAAACGACAGTACTGAGAAGTTCTTCATCAGTAACTAAGTGCTCAGAAGCAAAGGGAAAACACATCAGCACTCACCACAACCCACGGGACAGATCTAGTGATGTGGTGTTATGCATCTTCAAAGGAAATGAGAAAGTAGAATCTTTCCAATGACTTGGAAAGTAAAGAAAACTGAATATGGTTAAGCATTTTAAGTTTCTAATATAGAATTTTAAATATGAATATGATATGAGCAAATAAGATATATCAAAACACAAGATACAGTGCTTGTATTTTCTTGTGACAGAAGAAAACAAATTCAACTATGAGAATGGAAAGTAAAGATATGGAAATCTCCCAGATTGCCAAAAAATACTAAATAGATTGCTATAATAAAAGATAAATAGGAAATTAGAAATTTCAGAAAAAACAATACAAAGAGATGGAGTCATCAAAGAAATAACAAATAGAAATGTCATTTCTATTTTGAACAGATTCATTCTCATTAATGAATGAGGACTGGAAAAACACTCTAAGATATTTCATTCTGAAAAGGTAGAACAGTTTTCTTGGAAAAAATCTTTTTTCAAAATAATTGGAATGAAAATGAAGTGTCATTAGTATTCTCAAATGTAGCATTGGATTATAGAAGATAATTGAGTAGTTTGTCAAATTTCTGAGAAAAAAACATTTTGAAATTATTAAACTACTATTGATCTCCTTTGAAAGTATAATAAAGACATTTATAGAATGAAGGAAAAGAAGTAGAAATTGTCCACCTATCCCTTTTTCCTAGGAAGCGACTACAATTTGAACTTTAACAGTGTAGGGAACTAATTTTTTAAAAAGAGAGATACATGATCAAGAAAGAAAAGAAAATCTGTAGGGTAAAATGGAAGTCTCACAGTGAAATTCAATGCACAGATTAGAGTAAAACCAGTCTGGTTGAGAGCAGGAGACTAGCTGCTGGAGAAGGAAAAGCCTCAGCATTAAAACAATAACAACAGAAAAGAACAGCAACAAAACCTTGAGAGGAAAACCACAGAGGAATTGATATAGGGTATTTAAAACTATAGAAGACGATTCAGGAAAAAACAAATATTGAAAACAAATGAATGGACTGTATGTATAATATAAATATCAAATATCTATTAAAATATTATACATATCTATAATATAACAAAAATTGTTACAAACATATAGGATAGGATACGGAAAGGGTAAGCCATGTGAAGAATTTAAAACAGCTAAGTATTAAAACACCACAAAGAAAGTAAATAGATAAGGTCACAAACTTATTAATGAAATTATATCAGTATAAACAAATTATTTAGAAATGTAGAAGCAAAATAACAGAGAAATAGCTAAAAGAGTTGAACATAAATAGATCACAGTTGTGGAACTATGAAACAGGAAACTGCTATATTTTGTTATAGTTTTAAAACATTTAGATAGAGAGCTTGATATGAGTTTGATAGAAACATATTTATTAAAAAGACAAAAACTACACAGAGGTAAAAATTATTTTTTGAGAATTTTTTCCATGACTCCCCAAAACATAAGCTGCTTTCTTTTTATGTTTATATGGTGAATCACAAATAAAATGGTGATGATATTCTAAATAAAATGGTGTTTGGGGGTAATATTCTGCAAAAGATAAGGAATTTGGAAATTGCTTATGCTGAATCTTGGGTAGCTAGGTAGACTGGAGAATCAGGACTAGTAATTGAGTTTTAGTGAAAGGTGGACTATCTTTGATTTTCTGCAGTTTTAAAAAAAATACATAGAAGAAATTTTTAGGAAGAGGGTATAATTTTCAATTGAAACAAACCCAATTTAGTAACGAAAATCCCTGAGTTATTATTTCCTAATCAATAGATTAATACAGGATTTGGCAAAATATGGCCACAGGCCAAATATGTCTCCTTTTTTTTGTAAATAAAGTATTATTGAAACAAAGCCATGGCCATTTATAATTCACTGGCTATGGCTGTTTTCATACTACAAGGGACAAGTGGCTTACTTCAGAGACTTGCCCATAGAGCCTAAAGTATTATACTATCCTGTGGTTTACAGAAAAATTTAACCCATCTCTGAACTGGCTGGCACATCAATGATTACTTTTGCTCTGGTTTGTTTAGTTTGCTGCATTTTCAGAGCCATATGAAATAGGTTATCTGAAAAAGAGATTGCTGTAGTTACCCTTACCACTTCAGTCAAAGAGCATGTTTATTTTAATTTGTATATTGGTGACTAGAATGAATAATTTTTACTAAATCTATCAAAATAGCAGTTAAAAAGTGATAGTTTTTTGCAAAGGAGGTGTTAAATTTTTCTTTCTTTTTTTTTTTTGTGTGTGTCTTTGTCTTGAGCTCATTTCTTCAGGAGCTGAATGAAAAAATAAAAGCTAGTCTGTTAAACTTGAACAAAGAAAATCAGCACTGTCATTTCAAAATCAATTGTATAAATTCCTCCAAAAAGTTAAAAAGATTGATAATATAAAGAGAAGAAAGAAAATATATCTTTACTGAGTATCTATATATCAGTAAAGATGAATTCTAACTAAATATAATGTGCCCCCAGTGGATTTTTCTTGAAAATATTCTAGTTCTATGTACAGGGCCAGCCAACATGCCAAATTGCAAATTCTAAATATAACGATGACCTTTAAATTCTTTAAGTTGTGCATTTTTTGCGAATCTAAACTTTCTCATCTGTAAGTAACTGTACTGAAGTGTTCAATTCACCTTCTTATACCATCAAGGTTATAGTTACCCTGGTTTGCACAGTAAAATGTAAATGTTCAGGAAAAAAATGTATAATTGATTTTAACTGGCTGTCTGTGTACTTGTCTAGTCACTGTCAAACTTCTCAACTACAGAGAGAACTGGTGCAACTATTCCATGTTATAGAGAAGCAAAATCTAAAATATACTTATTCTCATTAAAAATGATAACCATTGCAATAATTTGCAAAATCAGTCCCGAAACTGCATCAACATTCCAAATATTTCGGAGAATTATATCCCTATTGGATTTCTTCCATTTGTGTGGAAACACAGTATAATTGAATGGTATTTTAGGAAAGATGACATAATGACATTTCCTGGGTACAGATTCCACTAAGCCTAACTGGAGAGGTACCACTGTTAGCCATGGCCTTGCTGAAATACACTCATACTGTACAGCACAGAACCCACTGCTTTTAGCTTAATTGTCATTTTCAATTAGCATGTTATTGTCTACCACTCTGTGTTCATCAATTCATTTTTCAAAAACACTTTAATTATACTAGACATATCTGCCTTTTATAGAAGCCAGAAAGTTTTATCTATGTCTGAAAATCTGTTGGTGTAAACTACTATTGCTGAGTGTGTCCAAGTCTTTAACATAATATGATTTTAGTATGTTAAGTAAGTTACACTGATGGCAAAGCAAACAAATAGTAATAATAAAAGGCTATCTTTTAATTTTAATTATCCACTTTATTGATAAAATCAAACAAAATGCATATAAACATAAGAATTGGTATGCAAAACTTGTGTTCTACTTTTATCCCAAAAGAACAGATTTGGGAATTGAAGAAAAAGTAAAAAGAATTAAAATGTTTTCGCTTTGAATTTCCAATTCAACAAGGTAGAAGTAATCCAACCTGAGAAATTAGAGATTGGGTGCTGTACAAAAAAACATTAATTACTCTGTAATATTCTATAAAGGTTTGCATCATGTTCAAAGAGTATTGGATAATTGCTTCATTGGACCTTAAAATAAACTCAACTCATTTGGCTCACATTCTCCAAATAAATTAACAATTATTTGAGAAACAAGCATTGAGAAGAAATCTGTTCTATTTTCATTATTTTCACCAAAGCAATTAAACCTGGCTCCTGAAAAACAGCTAAATATTTTTAGAATTCAGATGTGATTAGTTTGATTTAAAAAAGTTTAAATGAAAGAGATATGTTTATTCATGGAAGAAAATGGAAAGGAACACCATTTCATTTTTTGGAAATGTTATTTTACTTTTAAAGTACCCTAACTGCTTAAATATATGGTATATATTATAATTACAGTTATTTACAAAAGCGATATAAGTGCTGAATTTTGCAATAAAAGCAAATTATTGCTTACATAAAATTGCTAACAACATTTCTATTAATGACAAACTTTCACAGTCTGAACAATCTGATCTTAAATTTCTAATCATTTAGGAAGGGATTTATTACATACTAGAAGGGGTGTCTTTGACCTGCAATCTTCCTACTTCAATTCCACATGGCATCATCTTATGGAAATAAATTACAGTGTTTTTTCAGGAAGTTATTGTGGTATTGATATCCATATCAAAGTCTGCTTCCCTAATTTTCTTTTCCTGATACAGCTCAGACTTGTTTTTGATAAAAAGTGATGATCAAATGCTGAGACTATAATAGTGTCTTATTATCTCAGTCATCAGGAAGAAAATATCCTTTCAGAAATATAATGAGACAGCATTTCTTATATTCTGGCTAGATTCATTTTTGAAGAAAATTGCCCCACTCTATTTTTAGAACGTAAAACCTTGTGATGTAAAATTTCTTGCTAAACTCCATAGGTCTGTAAAATACCCTCTATTATAAGTCTCCAGCACCTCTAGAAATATAGTTAAGACTACTGATTTTAAATCACAAGACTGTACTTTTTTAACCAAACAATGACAAACAAATATAAACAGGAAAAATATGACTATTATATATAAGTGTAAATATTTGTAAAGATATTATAACTAAATGTGATCCATCAGCCATTTTCAAACATACAGGATAAATATGTCCTTCAATAAAATGGCTATTAACTGAATGTAGGATGTCATATATAATCTTCCTATAAATGGTTTTAAAACTGTTAATACATTAGTAGCTTTCATTGGCTTTATGCAACACACTTACATGAAGTTTAGGGCCCTGTTGAAAACGTGCTATGGAAGACAGCATGCTCTGCCTGGCCCTTTGTTTGTATATCATTTTAAATCCATTATAATAGCCATCCTGCTGCACTTGAAGTTTGGAACTGTTTATTTCTACAATCCAAGCAGAGTACGATAAGCAGGTTATAATCATAATATTATATAAAGAAAACAGAAGGGTCAGTAGTTGTTACTAGAACAGATGCCTTTCAATACAAAAAGTATCCATTTTAAAGAAAACAGACAGAATAAGTGACTTTTCTTGGCCACAGAATAGCCCTAAACAAACTTGTTTTATGTCAACATTTTCTACTATACATTTATCTGAAGCTTAGAGGAGGTAAAAACAAATTTCAAATATTTGACCAGGTGGAATTTAATGTCAAATTGGACATACCTTATGAAATGTATAATAATTTGCTTGGTTTTTTCAACAGAGAGTCTCCCATTACTCCATTTCCTGGTTTGTGATAAACTCACATTTTCTATCTTTCAAAGTGCAGCTGCTGCTTTTCCTTATTTGTTTATATTTGTACTTAATTATTTTAAGGAATTATAGTTTATGATTGGGAATTGTAATCACATTATGGGAGAACTGGAACTTCTCAATTCATCATTACAAGTTGCAGCCATAATTCTTATTTACGTTCAACAGTGGTTTGAACTCACAAACAACTGTTGAATGTAATTTAGCAAAGGTTCACAAACCTTTTGAACTCACAAAAGGAAACATAGATAATTGTTTGCTTTTCATCTCTAAACCTGAAGATACAAGCCTAAATTAGTGCAACTCTAAAATAGCCAGATTTTACTACCATCTCCAAGACCAAACTTTCACCAAAACTCTCTGGGTATTTCCAAAACAATAATAAAAAAAACTGAGATATTTAGTAATTAATTGTTAATGGGATATTAATTTGAAAATCTATTGAGTCTAAGCAGGTTTTAGTAACTTTCAAAAAAGTACCACTTAAAATGAAATGTATATATATAAATATAGGGTAGCAATGTCACCATTTTTTCAGAGGATATGAAAATATTTCATATTTTGTCCTTTCTCTTCTTAAACATCTATTTTTGCAACAAGATGTGTTTATTCATTTATCTGTACATCAGTTTCGTTTACATATAAAAACAAAGATGTATTTTAATTTTTAAAAGCAAGTTGCAGAAAACAGATATAATGCATTCCATATAGGTAAAACACATTATGAAACATCTTTTATGTTTCTATATATGCATTTATATGAATATTATCATGCATGAAACAGCTTAGTAGCAGTAATTGGCCATAAAATTCAAATTACTCCTGGAATGAAAAGTATGCTTTAAAAAAAAGTCATTAGAGGATAATTTGTTTGTCCATACTGATTAAAAATTGTAAGAATATATCCATATATATTCAATGTAAAACATTTTTAGAAAACAGATAGTAAATTAATATAATTCATCCTAATAATTTATTATTGGGAAGTAAATTTAAAAATCATAACTATATAATCAGAATTAATAGTTTTCTAAAATTTTAATGCATTCATGTTATAAGTAAACATATAGAACTCTTAGAATAATCAGCTTTACAACTTTGCTTAACCATCTTCCAACCCAATTTGATTTTATGGGGTTCATTCACTGAAGCCAATTTTATTTCAAGCTATACCCAAGAATTTTTAAATTAAATTCCAAGAAATTATTGTGCTAAAATTAGATAAATTACATGTTACATTAATCCTGAAGTCTCGCTGCATGTCAAATGAGATCACACAGTCCTTTTGGGATAACTGAATTTGCTATAAAATACTGATTTTGAAAGTTCACATCAGTTCAGAGTCAATTATCCATTCTTTCCCATGATGAGAACTCTTTTTGAATAATATATAGTTCATTGTTAATTGTGAGAAATTGCTTTCTGAAATATTTTTAATACTCATTGGCTTATTGTTAAAGAATTTAAATAAGGTTTAAAATCATAAATATAATATATTTGTCATTTGATCATATTATATATTCTAGTTTACTAAATATGACAAGTATAATATTTTGTCAAAACAAAGATTATTTTATTCTAAGTTTAAATATTTGTAGGAACAGAAAGAAGAAATACGTATTCTGTGAATACACATTTGTCTTTTTGCTCTATAGTCTAGTCATTTATGTATGTATTTTTTTAACTACTGTAAGCTTTAAATCAAGTCTTCTAGGTGTAGTTAGTATAATAACTAAATTTAAAAAAAATTCCTGATACAGTTATGGCTGAACACCTGATAAAGAAATTATGTGTTTATGCACAAGGAAGAGAATATACTAAAGAATATTTTTAGTTGAACAATTCAACCTTCAAAAGAATATATGTGCCGTTAATAATGAAAAGACTACAAGAACAGTGAAATTCCAGGGGAAAAAGAAACAAAAAACATCTAAATTAGATGACTTTGATAATCTTCTGCTGAGTCATCCTTCTCACGTTGTTACATTGGAAGCAAATGAATGGAGAGAGGTTTGTTGATTAACTACAGGTGCAAAAAAGGGTGGTGGAAAATATAAAGTTGTAAATTTATTTAAAATACAGAACTTCCAAACAATGAAAACTGTTACACAATGGTTTGAGATTCTCTGTTGTTAGTACCTGAACCTCTTGGCGTACTGGAAGTACACAGTCTGAAGCTCTGTGAAAAGGTAAATTTGAGGAGAGACTTCTTGTGCCAGGCAGACATTTGTCATAGTTGACCTCAAACAACCATCCAACATGAAAGAAACTGTGTCTGGGTGCAGTTGGGGGATCTCTACCATCAAGAAGAGTTATATGGACGATTGACTTATAACAATGGAACCAAGAACATACAATGGAGAAAGGACTGCCTCTTCAATTAATGGTGTTGGGAAAACTGGACAGCCGCATGCAAAATAATAAAATTAGACCACTGTCTTACACCAATCACAAAAATCAACTCAAAATGGATTAAAGACTTGAATGTAGGACTCAAAACCATAATATTTGTAGAAGAAAAGATAGGCAGTGAGCTCCCTGACGTTTGAAAACTGAACTTGAATCTTCGATAGGAGAACAGGAGGTGGCCTAAGAAAGAGTTTGTGGTGATATCAATTTGAGTATTGAGGGACAATGAAAAGATCAGCTTGGCTGAAATAGAAGATTTTTGTAAGAGAAAGTGGATGATAAATTAAAATTAATTTCTGTGCAATTCTATTGTTGAGAATATTAAATGCTCAAGTTAAGGAGTGTTCTGGAGCCATTGAAGATTTCAGAACAGAGTTTCAGCATTCTCTACCTGAGGCAGATCCATCTGGTAAACAAAATCATATTCAGAAGATCCCTTGGAAAGCTGTCAATGTGCCTTTTAATTCTGGATTAGGCTTAACCAATCTTGTCAAGACCTCACCGACCCTTGGTTGGAGCCATGTAGAAATACATTGTACATGTAGTACTCCATTTAAGGAATTACCACATATCACATGTACTGAGGAGCCACCTTAATTGTTTTTCCACTTGCACCCTCCTTCAACAGCACCTAGTAAATCACCTTTTGCAATCCAGGAAAAACAATACCCATATATCTTTTCAAGCACTGCATCCTTGCCAAGACTGGCTGTAGGTGATGCTCTCTTCCTTAGCTAAGGACACGAAGACACTGAGACTGAATGAAAGAAAGAAAGAAAAATTTCTGGGCACCTGTATTTGAATGGGGCTAAACAAAACCAGCTCACACTGCAATCTCTCCACCACAGGATATCACACAACATGACCCTTATTCTAATTACTGAACACTCAGCACTGGCTCTTATGGTTAAATGTGCATAAAAACCACCCAGAGAGTTTCTTTAAACATTTATATTCTCATCCCACACTCAAGAGTTCTGATTCAGGAGGTTTGGACTGAGGCCCCAGATTACTGCAATCCAGTTTGCCTATAAAATGAATTTTGGAGGGAAAAAACAATATTTAGTGTATCCTAAATAAAGTACTAATTACTTTAAATTTTGTGTAATTTGCTCTGAAAACCACTATGTCTTCCAAATGTCTGAGTCTGGGATTTGTTCAGTAATTCAGCAATTAAATGATCAGATTGAGAAAAGGTTACTGCACATATACATAAGGCGAGGTTAAGGAAAAACAGAAAATAAATCCTTTGAGATAATTCAAGTTACATTTTGTAAAATACGGCTTGCTTTATAAGTAAACTATTAAATTCACATCATACTACCTTCCTGGTATTTCCATGGTAAATTCTAGCTTTAAAATTTGACTTCAAGAAACTGACAAAGAAGCCAAGAGCCCAAAGCCAAATGCAGCTTCATGAATACTGAAATAGTAGATGTAAGTACATTTAATCAGAAAATCATTCAAAAACATTACTATAACAGTCATTCTTACCTTTGCTCAGAGATTTGGAATATCAACTGCTGCAGGGCCCAATTACACCGTGTGCATGGTATCAGGGAAATATTTTTTTTTAATTCTCTTTCCTCCACTATTATTTATTAGGCATCATCTCCTGGACAAATGTGCATCTCCATTTCAATTATACAAGGGTAACAAAAGTATCTCAATCATTCAAGAAAAGAGTAAAACTTAACTTCACAGTAATGTGTGTTCAAGGTTATTGTTTCCAAAAGTATTTTATTAATTGCATCTCTCCATTTTTAGCTCTTGTTTTTGCATATTGTTTAATGAACTAGAAGAGAAAACTAATCACATAGAGGAGTTTGGGTATGTTTTTTTTTTAATGATTCACTTATAAATGTCTACTTTAATATTTCAAGCAGATTTTTCACAAGCCTTAAGAGGCTCAGGCAAGCCAAAACCGCACCATTGCAGTAGGTAGGAGAGTTCAGAAAAGTAGAGAGGCAAAAAGAAAGCCTAGAGATGGGAAAAAATTACTAAAAGAAAGTATTATATATCTATCTTTTCTGTACATCTATATCTATACCTATATATATCTAGCTAGAATTGCACGTATCTATCAATATATTTTTCTGTGTGGATAGATATAGACGTAGATATAGATATGTATCATTTATATACATACGAGTTTTATATGATGAAAAAACAGTTATAGTTTTGGATTTGACAATAAACCTGATTTTAGTCTCCAGCACCTCCGGAGGCCAAGGTAACACTACATGGTCCAAAGCCCCCACCTTAATCACATGATTAGCATAGAGCGTTCAGTTTGCTCCCAAACTCTATGGTTAACAAAGACAATCATCAGACTGGACAGTCTACTGCTGTAGAGGTCACCTCCTAGGAGGTGAGGGGA
Organism: Monodon monoceros; assembly: GCF_005190385.1. Taxonomy (NCBI): domain Eukaryota; kingdom Metazoa; phylum Chordata; class Mammalia; order Artiodactyla; family Monodontidae; genus Monodon; species Monodon monoceros. The sequence goes on along the minus strand of NW_021703785.1, from coordinate 21,972,387 downwards.
AAAGCTAGACCTCTCCTTGGCAAGATTAACACTTTACTGCACAGAATCTTAAACTTAGGGAATCACACTTTCTACGTGTAGCTTGGAGAGCAATATAAAAAAATGCACTTACAAGATTTTATTTAAACCAAGAGCATCATTATTTTTCCCTAGCAGTGCTAAGTAAGAAAATCTGTAGAGAATATCACCACTGTCTCATTAATCCTACTTCTTCCTCATCAGCTTATACATAAAGTAGATAACTATAAAGAAAATAAATGGACTAGTACACATTAAATTTTTATGTCTCAGCGTATAGAGAAAATGACATAAAGAAGAGCCAAATAAGAAAAATACAACTTTAATTTTAAAATTCTGCTGCAAGAATTAGGAGATTGGAAGTCTTATCCTGGCTTTGTGACTAATTTGTTATATGATTTGGGCAAATAGCTTAACCTTTCTAGAACTCAATTTGTTCCTCTGTAATTAGTGGGTAGATTGAACTAGATTGATTTTAAATCCCTTCATTACCTTCAAAATTCCACATATTTATACTTCTCACAAAAGAGTAAGAGGCCTATATAAGACTTAACCCAAAACAAAGATAAAATAAAGTCATTAAAAGCAGCACTCTTCATGTATAAAAGGACTCAGAGAAATATCAGTAATTTGAGTCATTTTAATATTCTCATCACGATTGTTGAACTAATTTTTACTAAAAACTCTCCCTGATACATCCTAGAGAAATAAATTAAAACATGAGCATTTGAGACAAATTCTAATCAAATTCAATCAGATAAAGAAACACATTTAAACATTCAGAATCAAAATATAGACCTTTGCTCAATATGCTTGAAGGTTGTTGATTTTGCCTTAACTTTTAACTTATTTATATGATTTTCAACTTCTTTTATAGCTAAGGTCAACAAGCTAAAATAGTGTAGTAGAAACACACTCATTCTTTTATTATTCAAATTAACTTTCCCCAGTTTAAATATGCTGCTAAAATGTCAATCATAAGATAAATTATATCAAAAGGTAAATGAATAATGTGTACTAATTCTCCATTCTTTATATGTTTAATGTTCTGTCTACAATAACATTTTTTCCTGAAATGGCATATTTACACTGGCAAGAATTTCTCAAGTAAAATATTTATTTCTGCTAAGGAGATGTTTTATTTGAGTATTTCCTAATAGCCCCAATGTTAGTTTCAGTAGCAAACATTTGTTCTTCCAGAAAATGTTTCCAAAATGGGCTATTACTTTCAAGGGTTTTGGCAACTGTGTAGGATGGGCAGTAGGCTCAGCCAACTGTTTTTTCCATCTGCTACTCCTGCTTCCCTGCAATTTTTTCCCAATTAGCCAGGAACACTTTAGAGACCTCAGTGGCTTCCTGGAAGAAAGGCATATTTAAACATTTGTTCCACTAAGGTAAATCAGACATTTACAACAATCCACACTTAGTATAACCTTACAAAGAAATATTCCCCATTACTTGAATGATTTTGAAGTTAGTGAACTTTCTGTAACGTTTCCTTTTCAAGTGAATATATAGCCTTAAAAATAATCTTTTAGAACAATAATTAAAGAGAAAATTAGTTCTACATATATCTAATACCAAATTAGAAATATAGAATTTCAAAGCTAAAAACCTCGTGACTTAATTTCCTAGTAAGAATCTAAAGTAGTTAGTATTTACTAACAAAATTAATTTATATATTCACAAATATAAATATTTACCCAGATTTTCAAAATTAAAAAATAGGAAATAAAAGCAGCAAGTTATTTCTAAGATTGCTTTATTTCTCAACCATTTCTGAAATAAGAAAAAATAAAATTACAAATTAAGTATTCCTGAAAAATATTATTTTATGTTTTTTTACATAATTTTATTTGGATGTCTGATTTGACTAGGTTTATGTACAAATTAATAGAAAATTATTTTAACAAATTTATTCAATGAATTAATGAGGACTTAATAATTATATAAATAAGGGTTAGGAAAAGGATACTTAAAAGTATATTAATTTGTGTGTTCATCATAGAAAGAGGATGGCAAGTGCTGAGTGGAATTGGATTTGGTGCCCACTTATTTTCCTGGTCCATTAAAACATACCTCTTAAAGCAGTTTTGGCTATTCAACTTTTCTCAAGCATGTCAACAATTCTAATCTCCTTCTGAACCTCTATCACATTGCCTCCTCCTTCAATGGCTTCATATTTGTGTAGTACAAATCCACTTTGGCCTTCTTTATTATCTACTCTCTCCTCTGTGACTTACTGAATTCAAAGCTCACTGTACAGGCTCCAAAGCATAACTTGGTATGATCTCTTGATTCTCAAGTGCCTGAAGTTACCTGAAGTGTCTTTATCAATAAAGAGACTTTTTTTTTCTTTTTTTCCCCTCTATCTATCTATCTATCTGGTATATAATCACTATATGGAATGATTGCTAGTATAAATGTTTTAGAGGTATTTATTTTAGATGGCTTATATATTGACATGGAGTTGCCATTTCCTTGTTCAAGAGTATGAAATATTCTCTCATTAGGATTTTAAGGACTCAATTAACACCATAGCTCTTCCTCATTTGGATTCTTAGTCAACTGAGAAATAAAAGAATGGAATCAGTGGATGGAACATAAAACATAGACTAGAACATAGTTATCATAGACTAACTCCTATCCCCCTTCAATTAAGATCTGGAATAGAAAATCCAGGAAAATTTTGTTTCTGTAGAGTAGATGCCCTTACCTCTTTTTGGTTCAGTGGAGAAGAAGGGACGAGTCCTCACAGTCATGATTTTTAAAAGATTAGCTCCTTCCAACTGATAAAGGAAACAGATTATATCCATTTACTAATCAGAGAATTTGAAGGGGAGTAAAAAGTTTAGAAAACATGCCAGGAATTTAAAGCAAATCCCTCTTTGTTTGTAAATGAGCACTGGGAAAAACATATTCCTGGTCTTCTTTTATCTCCCTGAACTGAGCCTTTAAATCTACGGTCAATTATGAGTATGGCTGTCTGCCTCACAGTTGAAGAATGGCCATTCATGAAGGCAGTCCTGATCCCACATTCATGAATAACTCCTTTGAGATTTGACCTGGGACTGCTAGTAAAGAATTGCTAGTGAAGATTTTCCTCAAAAGCTCTGAAATGGGTTAGAAGAATGCATAAATAAATTTGATAAGTGAAATTGATTCAAGAACATCTTCTTTACTCCTTAATTGTCTTAGTATCTATTTGTGTGAATAAAGTTTCCAAAGCTTGCATCCCAACACCCTGAACATTAACAAATCCTAGACATGGTAAGAATTCATGTTTACTTCGGTTTGGTCCTTAATACTAATGTCCCAGAACTCCTTTTGTAAATGGCCACAAGTTTCATTTCTGCTATTTTAATGGCTATTTGCTTAGGACTCAAATTTCATCAACCTTATTCTCTCTATGAATGTACACAAGGTTTTATATCCCTCTTCTCCTTCTTCTTCTTCCTCCTCCTCTTCTTCTTCTTCTCCTTCATCTTCTTCTTCTTCTTCTTCCTCCTCTTCTTCTCCCTTTTCTTCCTCCTCTCCCTCCCCCCACCTCCCCCTCCTCCCCTCTTCCCCCTCCTCCTCCTCCTCCTCCTCCTTCCCCTTCTCCTCCTCCTTCCCCTCCTCCTCCCCCTCCCCACCCCCCCCCTCCTCCTCCTCCTCCTCCTCTTCTTCTTCCTTCTGTTCTATATGTCTGTTTCTCAAAATCTTGGGCATCAAGTTTTTCTCTCTTTGTCTTTGTTTATGGATTAATACATTTGTCTATCAAGTCCTCCAAACAAATGTGCCATTTAGATGGTTGTAAGAAATATAACTTCTTATATTCTGGGTCATTAAGGAGTAACCACTGCTTAGAAATTCCAACTAATTTCCCACTTTGAATAGTCTAATTTCATTGAGTTTTTCTTTCTTCACTCCATTGTCTATAATCTTGGATTATACCTACTGTGGCCCTCCCATTTCTCCTATGGCTTGAGTCATTCTGCTTGTGTCTTCCTCTAGTTTCCTAATTTCCCAAACTTCAGAAACACATTTCCTCAATACCTGCATCTCTGTCCACAGTAACATAGTTACCTTTGAGATCACTCAGTGAAGTCTTGAGTATTTATGGCTGATTGTATTCCCATCCCTTTCATATCTATGCACATCTTATGTAACCATTTGCTACAGTTTTCCCAGTTTTTAAGAATAGCTTGACTAGTGACTTTTACTTTGGAATCCATCTAATTTTGAGAGGAACCTTCTCTATGGTTTCCTGGATCCCAGTTCCCTCTGCAACTGAGTTGTTGAATTCTGCTTCCTTAGATGTCTCCATTTCTTTCCCTAGTGTTTCCATTGGCTACTGGTTCTCTTCTAGAGCTATTAACGCATAAAACCTCTTTTAAAAAAAGCTTTAACAGCAGTCAATTTGAACATATTTTAATTTTCTCTCACTCCATTTCTATAATTATCTAGTTTGGCTCATGCAAGCTTCAGATTCTTTGAGGTAATCCTGCTTCTCCTGCATCACCAGGTACTTCTCCAAATCATCATTCATCTTCTGTCACTTGTAGAGCTAAGACTATTATTTAAACTACCATCTTATGCTCAGCAAAATAATAGTGTCTGGTGCCTAAAATGTCTGCACTCCTTCTGGAAGATTGAGACATTCCAGGCACAAGTTTTTCTTAAAACTCTATATTGCCATATTTTTATCACAGTATGCATTATATATATCTATAAAGCTATATACATATATATATAATATAGTATATCATATTTTTTTCATTATTTATCTCTAAGTGTTAGTCATAGTTCCATGGTAGGGATGTCCATTTTTAATATACTTTTAAAATTTATAATATCCATTACATATCTGTGAAAGTAATTGTTCTCTGCTTTCCCAAGAATTGTAAATATATTTAGCACATGCTGGGGAAGTATGCTCTCAGAGGAAATGGGAAAAAGATAAGCCACATTGATTTCTTTATTATATCTACTTGGGCCTCCTATGCCCTCTATGCTTTAGACCCAAGGCCAAATATCCTCTAATGGTTTAGAGATTAGTTTGACAAATGGAGCATAAAGTGCAAAACTAATAAATCCACCAAGTTATCTTTAGATGTACTCAGAGGCTATTTTACAAGAGACTTTAACAAAATCAAAGAAAATCCTCAAGGCCAAAGAACCCCCGTACTCTGGCTTCACTAAAAACTTATCCATGTGTTCTTCCCTGCTACACCTACCAGAATTTGTGAGTTTAAAAAGCTGATTAAGAGCACTGCTCTTTCCTGCCTTGGTTTTGAAGCAATTGGGAAATAAAATCCCCAAAGCAGATTTGCAGCACATTTTATTACAAATAAATTTAGATTGGAGAACACCTTTTTTGTGTGTGTGCTGTTTTCTTCTAACTGCCTATACCCTAGGTTTTTTTCTTGGACTAGGACACCTGAGGGAGAATTAGAGCTGCAGAGCAGATATACTGACCCAGCTCAAACAGGTGGTAGAAGGTAGAGAAGAGGAACTCAATCTCCCATGCCCAAGACTTTTAATAGATTAGTCTCATTCAGTTGAGCTTGTGAAATAAAACCCCAACAAGGAAAGGCACTCTGTGTTTGCAGAGAAGAGTAAGTAGCAGAGTGGTGCAAGTACTGAAGAATGTGCAGGAGAAATCCATCCATATGGATTCATATGGATTATGGCTCTGCCTGCCTCTTTCAGATCCTGCCTGGAGCCCGGCAGAGAAATAGGAAAAAACTAGTCCCATTGTGAGACTTTATTCTCTGAAGTATCAACCAGCAGATTCTCCATTATGTGGGGAAAAGCTCTGTATTCCTTCCAACAGCAGCCTAGTGGTATGAATGGGTAAAATAGAGTATGCCTGCTCTGTGAGATGCTGTCAAGGAATGGGAATGAATCAAGTAAGCTTGTGTTTCAGGAATTCTAAAAACAAAATAAACTAACAAACCAAATCAAACAAAAACAAACATGTAGATACAGAGAACAGAGTAGTGGTTACCTGAGTGGAAGGGGTAGGAAGAGGTCGAAATAAGTAGAGAGGATCAACTATATGGAGATGGATGGAAACTAAATTTTTGGTGGTGAGCATGTTGTAATGTATACAGAAGTAGAAATATAACGTATGCATGAAACATATAAAGTTATAAGCCAATTACCTCAAAAAATAAAATTAAAAAAATTCTGCTAGTAGGAGCTAAAACAAAAAATAGTTTTCATTGTTTCATCTTCCTTGAGATTCTATCCCTGGACAGGTTTACTACAACATTATCTTTGAAAGCTGTGGATTAATGGGAAAAAAAGAAACAAATAGGTGTAGTTTTAGATTATGTAAACCAGGAAACTTTTTAGATACTTATTTTCTACTCCTTAAAAAACTAAGTTCTCCAATTTCAAAAATGGAAAAACATTTCCTGCTATTAATTACAACACAGTAAAATAATTATATGCGATGAAAATAGATTTTATTTGAGAAGATTTTGTTCACTAAAAAAGTAAGATCCATATACGAAAAACTTTTTCAGCATTTTTTTTTTAAACTCATGTAACCCAGTGTCTAAAGTAGTTCCTGAATCATAGTAGGAAATCTTTGTTAAATAAAAAGAACTGGAGATACACTTAATGGGGTATTGTAATTTTCAATTATCACATTGACCTAATTAAACTTTTCATCTTTGTATCTTCTACTGTGGGAACTTAAATATGTGATATTGAGAAGGTGGATACTCTAGGAAATGTGTGGTGTGATCACTTGTGACTCTATCCTATGTGAGTATATATGTATAAACACAAGTATACATATAAAATATATATACATAATTTTTGGGTAAATTAAATAGGATGAATATATCACTGATTTTTTTTTATATTTTTTTTTTGCTAAATGTTTTAGTCAGGGTTCTCCAGAGAAAAAGAATCAATAGGATAGATAGATAGATAAAAGGAGATTTATTCTGAAATTTGGTTCACGTGATATACTGTCTACAGGCTAGAGAACCAGGAAAGCCAGTGGTGTAATTCAATCTGAGTCTGAGGGCCCAAGAACAAGAATCTCTGATTGCCTGCCAAGGGCAGGAGAATATGGATGTCCCAACTAAAGGGGAGAGAGAGAGAGAGAGAGAGAATCTGCCTTCCATCTATAATTTTGTTCTATTGGGGGCCTCAGTGGATTGAATGATCCCCACCCACATTGGTGAGAGCTGATCTCTTCACTCAGTCTATTGATTCAAATGCTAATCTCTTCCAGAAACACCCTCAGAGACATACCCAGCAATAATGTTTCGCCAGCTATCTGGGAATCCCTTAGCCTAGTCAATTTAACATGCAAAATTAACCATCACAGCAGGAGATTTTTTTCAGCCAAGAGAAACTTTAAAAGAACCAGCAGAGAGCAAATAGGGTTTTCATAAGCAATTTTCACTGAATACAAGGGAAAAACCCACCCGTTTCTCTAAATGGTGCCAGACCTCCTTCTCCTATATTCTTAACTTACATAACTCTTTTTCTACTTCCTCCTGGAAACCCCACGATCCTCTTCACATGAAGATTCTCTTGGACAATTTTCCTCTATTCCTAGGACTTTTCCCCTCAGTTTATAATTCATGTGAAGTATCATTTTCATCTTTTTGTAAAAAGTTGGAAATAACTTTTCATGCCAGTTAAGGTAGGTGTTACTCGTAACTTATAAAATTCTTGCTATCATTTGTTAATAAAGTGGATATTAAAATGTGACTTAAGTTTACATTTTAAATCTTGAATATTCTCCATCTTCTAAGAATCATTTTTTGCTTCATTTATATGCTAACTTTATTCAAGGACCAAAGGTACAAAGTATAACTGAATAATTAATGAACTGTCTTTGACATCTGCTAGAAGTAATACTTAAATTATTATTATTATTTTTTGCCGTACGCGGGCCTCTCACTGTTGTGGCCTCTCCCGTTGCGGAGCACAGGCTCCGGACGCGCAGGCTCAGCGGCCATGGCTCACGGGCCCAGCCGCTCCGCGGCATGTGGGATCTTCCCGGACCGGGGAACGACGAACCCGTGTCCCCTGCATCGGCAGGCGGACTCTCAACCACTGCGCCACCAGGGAAGCCCAATACTTAAATTCTTAACCTCTGGGATTACTGATATGCAAATTGTCATCTTCACTCTATTTTCTTCTTGATATAAAACGTTGAGGTAGTTTGGACCTTGTCTGGAGTCTCTTTGGAATAATAAACATACTTCAGCTGACTTTGGCCATTATTCTACTGCAGGTTGGAAAATAAAATTGTGAAGAAGAAAAAGAATTACTGCTTATTTTGCCTTTACCCACATATGTGTACTAAGAGGATCCAAAAGAAAATAAATAGCACATGCATACTTAGCCTTTTCAATTTGTTTTCCGAGCATTTTGTTTTTCATAATATCTGTTTTTTTTTACTATGTGATGGATAATGTAATTCCTATAATGGCTCTTTAAGAGAAAGTAGACATTTAATTATGCATTCTTCATGGGATAACTTCTTATGTACTTGAGCCTATATATGACATTATTTTTGTAAGTTTAGGTATAATTGGCATAGAACATTATATTACTTTCAGGTGTACAGTATAATGATTTGATATTTGTAAAATGATCACCACAATAATTCTAGTTAACATTCATTACCATACATAGTTACATTTTTTTCTTGTGATAAGAATTTTTAATAACTACTCTCTTAGCAACTTTCAAATATGCAATACAGTATTATTAACCATAGTCACCATACTTCACATTACGTCCTCATGACTTATTTATTTTATAACTGGGAGTTTATATATTTTGACCCCTTTCACCAATTTTAACCACCTCCCACCTCCCATGCTTGATTAAGTCTAGGAAGGCATGGAGCTCTGAAGGCCTGCTTTATAATATGCTTTCAGTGGTATTATGTCTGTGTGATATGAAGAGTTGTGTGTTCCTCCTGAAATTCTAGGCTGGGATAGAGAAGGTGAGGTCATAACAAGGGAGCACAGATCGCTGGGATGACATAGAGCTCTGTGTAATCACAGAGAGATCCTTTCTATTCTCCAGTAGCAATGGTATAACAGGGAAAGCGTGGAGTCATATTAGAACATGAAGCTCTGTGTGTAACTTTCTGAATCTTACACCTGACAAGTAATATTTATTTTCTACCTCTGAAAGTAGTAAATGTGTGCTGCATGCTCTCATTTTTTGGTTCCCGTGTCTTATTTTCTCACATATATATGTATGTATATATAATACATGTTAATTTTAGATAATTCCTAAGATTTATCTTCTAGTTTTCTAATTCTTTCCTCAATTGTATGTAATCTGCAATTTTAAGTCATCCTTGGTAAAATTTCCCCAGTTAGAAAGATATGCTCAGGAGTTAGTGTTAAAGTGAGAAAACAAAGAAAATAGGCAGTTGGCCCAGTGTAAGAACAATTTTCCATTTAAAAGATTCCAAGAGAGCTACATTGTATCTTATGGATGACACATGTTATATTTCACCCTTCCAGAGCTTAGTCAAAACCCAGTTACCAATCAGTATTGGGAAAAAATGAAAGTAAAGTAGTTCTCATGGACCCAAAAATGAGATGTAAGAAAAAGCCCTAAGAAAGTTTTAAAATGGGAATCCTGGGCAAAATTTGTCTTAAAATGTCATTCTGAGAAGAAAACTCCTGAACTTATCTGTCCTTGGGACCAGAACAATGACTGACTTTATCAGTCCTTTCACTGTCAATTTTTATCTTATAGTCAAAAAATATTTCTGTTATTAGACAAGCAGACAATATAGTAGATGTAGAGGTTTGATACTAGAAAACAATTTCACCAAATACAATACAAATCAGGTTAAACAAAAATCACAAAATGGATTGTATTCTTAGGAAAACAAAGTAAACACAATGCTTAAGGGATTCAACTAATTACCATAGCTCCATTCTGTGTATTGAACATTAGGACTCCTCCATGAGTAGAAACACAAGGTGTCTCAGATGTGCACAACTGCTATGAATTGGGGTCCTAGTTAAAGGTGGTAAGGTTCTCAGCTGATTCTTGATTTGATGAATCTTCATTTCTGCCAGTCAAAAATGACAAACCTAAAGAAAAACCCCTCAGCCAACTTCTCAGAAGTGTGAGATAGAAAAATAATTTCTAACATTATTTTTCTAATGTTATTAGAAAAATAACATTATTAGAATCATATTCTAACACTGAGATCTGGGGGTTTCTTTCTATATAACATTATTGCAACAATAGCTGATTGATAACAACTAATAAAAATAGAAATATATTTTGTTGCATCAGTGAAGCCCAGAAACTCTTGAGTAAACATAGTTTATAACTGAAACTAGGAAGAAGACACTTTTGAAGTACAGATGTAAAATGTATATACTATTTACTGTATGTACAGAATATATATTATCTGTATCCACATGATATTTTTCTTATACCCAGTCTCCCAAACTGAGTTCTACAGAACACATTCCATTCAGTGTTCATAATTTAAACAGAAATTCTGTTTCTAAATCATTTTTGGAAATGCTATATAAAGGGAAAAAAAGGCATTATACGTCCAGGGGCTTCTTGGATTCCTTTATTAGTGTGATGTTGCTCATATTTTCTTAGTCTTATTAACTTTTTTCTAGGCTATTATTCTGCCTATTCATTTAACATTGATAAGTATCTGGTGAACAAAATGATCAAACTACCATAGTGATCTGGAACTTTTTAGGACTTTCCATTTATTTTAGTTTTGGTACTTCACTGTTATGGATTGAATTCTGTCCCTTCAAATTCGTATGTTGAAGCCTTAACCCTCAGTGTGACTCTGGAAAAGGGATTTTAAGGAGTCAGTGAAGGTTAAATGAGGTCATGAGGGTGGGGCCATAACCTGATGAGACTGATGTCTGTCAGATTTTGACCACCCCTTCTTCCCAGGAAATTAAAACAACATCTACTCAGTGACAAAAAAAATATGCTAACTTATAGTTAAATAATCTATTTCTTTTATGCTCCTTTCCATGTTCAACTCAGGTTCAGCTTAATTTATAGCAAGTCCCTTCTTATTGTCAATATACCCCAAATCCACCGATATCTATTCTTCTTGATATCAAGCTACTCCAAATCACCCTTATTTCTCATCAAGACTACTGCAATAACTTCCTTAATGATTTCCCTCATTCTACTCATAACCTATTACAAATCTGACCTCCATAGAGTAATCAGTGTAGTACTTGGAAAATATAAACCACACCAAGTCACAATGCAGTTAAAACCCCTGCAATGACTTCCCATTGGTAAAGGCTTCCCCAACCTCATTTTCTACTTCTATTTGCCCTTGTTCTCCACACTCAGTCACTAGGGTCTTGATTTGATGAATATCCAATTCATCAAATAACTTACCAGATCTCTTCTGAAAATGGAGTTTTTATACTAGCTCTGTTCTTTTCCTGCATTTTTCTTTTTCCTGATCTTCATGTCCCAGCTCGAATGTCACCTTCTCAGAGAGGACTTAATATCCCTCCTATCTAAAGATTTACTTCATCCTCAATGACTATGTAACATTCTATCAGCTTTCTGTGTATGTTCTTTTTTTTTTTTGCGGTACACGGACCTCTCACTGTTGTGGCCTTTCCCATTGTGGGGCACAGGCTCCGGATGCGCAGGCTCAGCGGCCATGGCTCACGGGCCCAGCCACTCTGCGGCATGTGGGATCTTCCCAGACCAGGACACGTACCTGTGTCCCTTGCATCGGCAGGTGGACTCTTAACCACTGCGCCACCAGGGAAGCCCTGTGTATGTTCTTTTTAACACTTAAAATCATCTGAAATTATCTTCTTTCTTTGCTTAGAGTCAGTAGGTTTTTCAATAAACATTTATTGATAAATGGATGAAAGAATATCCTGAAAGTAATGACAAACTTGCAGGACTGGAAGAATATGTGGGTTATGGACATAAAACAAATAACACACAAAGAGACACACACAAACAGGTACACACACATATATGGTATTTTTGAGGCTAAGAGAGAAAACCTGCCAAAATTAGGATTATTTCGGTTCCAAATTAACAAGTAAAAACAAAAGAGAAATCTATTGAAAGAATATTGGGATACTGAATAAATCGTGGTACAATCTTAAAAAAACAACAGAAGAAGTTGGGCTTCAGGGTCAATTGTAAGTAAAGACTTGAATACAGCTAGTGCCCACTTTCCCTTCTGCTCTTTCCTTCTTTTGCTTCTCATTTGTTTCAGCATGTTCGTTTTGTTTTCTTTCTGAGAACAGAGGGAGTCAAAACTATTGTCATCTTAGAAGTTTCATATCTCAGAGCTTTTCCTCAATTCCAGTTTGAGAATACTAAGGGACTGTTCTAAGTGACTGTGTTAGTGCCAGTGAGTTATTCATATACCAACACTGTAGCCAGAAAAGAGGGGTCATGTAAGAAAGTGGGATCCACATTAATGCTGTGTAGACATACAGATTATATGGAAGGGTGGGAGGAGACCACCATTTCTAGAAGGGATTGACAGTAGGAATACCTTACCATTAAAATTATCTCCAATAAATTTACAAAAATAGTTATTTGCCAAGATGATCTCTAACAGAAGTCTAAGTTATGTGGTTTTTCTAAGCTACCATGCTGTACTTCATCCCCACTCCCTTTATTTGGCACAAACCAGGAGTCTTGAGTTAGCCAAATATTTGATCTTTAAACTATTCTCTGATACTTACTCTAATATTCAGAAAAAAATGTATTGTCTTAGTCCATTCAGGCTTTGATAACAGAATTAGCATAGACTGGGTGGCTTATAAGCAACAGGAGTGTATCTCTTACAGTTCTGGAAGCTGAGAAGTCTAATATCAAGTCACTGGTAGATTTGGTGTCTGGTGATGCCCTCCTCCAGGTTCATAGGTAGTTGGCCGTCTTCTCACTATGTCCTCACACATCAGAAGTGGTGAGGAAGGTCTCTGGGGTCTCTTATAAGGATGCTAATCTGTTCTCGAGGGCTCCACCTCATGACCTAATCACCCCCAAAGCCCCCACCTCCTAATATCATCACATTGGACATACGGATTTCAACATATGAATTTTGGGGGGATGTGAACATTCAGTCTTCGGCATGTATGTTTCTTATTTGGGTATTACTTTTATAAAGGATTATAAGACACCACATTAAAATACCAATGTATTGTTACAACATGATATCTATTTTAGAAGTAATAACAAAAGTTTCAGAATAACCTATCGATAAAGTTTGATTGCTTTAAACAAGTATATATTATCTTTTAAAATGAAAGAATATGACAATCATCACTCTTTGTCCTACATAAAATTATTTAGTTATGTGATGAAAGCTACTAGCATTAGGCTTAATTCTATAATGTGATTCTGGGAATAGCCTAAGGTGACTTAACATATTTTATAACTAATTTATCTTCCTTTTAAACCTGCTTTTTACTTTGTGATTTGAGAACAGTACATCTCCTATATTCCATTGTTTTAATGTAAAAATGGATCGTAAAATGATTGTGTGATGGAAAATAGCATATACTGTTACTTTCCTGCCTAACTGGAACTTTGCTTTAATATAGTTTTATCTCTTGATTAATGTTCTGTCAAGGTGGAAGTCACAGTGTTTGTGATTTCTGTGCTTGATAACATAAATCATGTTCATAGGAAATGTAAACTTTCAAAACAATGTCTATTTGTTATGCTCAGCTAGGTAAGGGACACTAAAGTATTTAACTATGACTTAAAACTTATCTCTAGTTAGTACAAACCTAACTTGAACTAAAGCTGTGATGATAATAATAGTTGATGGAAGAATATAAATAGTATGATTTACCTGCCCAGTGATTTAGATGCCTTTCTTTCAAGAACAGTATTTATTTAAAAATATAAACATTGTCTAAAATCCTCCGTGTTTCCAGTACTTTTTTCAGAGTTTTTTAAATAAGCTAACCTAAGACACTCTGTATTAACTTGGATTTTAAGATTATATTTCTTTTGATTTTTTTCTACACATAAAAGATAATTATACCTTTTAATAGGGTTGTGTTATATACTATTTTTAAGGAAGAAATAGGAAAATGGAGGGGCAGAACAGGAATAAAGACACAGATGTAAAGAATGCACTTGAGGACACAGGGAGGGAGAAGGGTAAGCTGGGACAAAGTGAGAGAGTGGCATGGACATATATACAGTACCAAATGTAAAATAGATAGCTAGTGGGAAGCAGCTGAATAGCACAGGGAGATCAGCTCGGTTATTTGTGTCCACCTAGAAAAGTGGGATAGGGAGGGTGGGAGGGAGTTGCAAGATGGAGGAGATATGGGGATATATGTATACGTATAGCTGATTCACTTTGTTATACAGCAGAAACTAACACAGCATTGCAAATCAATTATACTCCAATAAAGATGTTAAAAATTTTGATGTAGAAATAAAATATACATTTAAAAATGTAAAAATTCCTTATAATTTATTGGATAATTATATGATTTATTGAGTGTTAGTGAAAGAAAACTTAATGTTCAATGCTATTGGGATTTGTGCTAACCTGATTAAAAATTTAAGAATAATAAAACCAGAGTTTGAAGTTATATTTCCCTCCAGACTATTAGCAATTTTGAAGGAAACCATCCATCACAAAGATAAAGAAATGTTCTCTGAAGATTTAATTTAAGGAAAATATGTGATGTATCATATTGTAATGACCCTAAGGAGCTGATAGGAAGGATAAAACTTCCATATGGAAATAGTACATGAAGCTCTTCTTGGTTTCCTTTTTATTTTCCAAATATTTTTTACATACCTACTTGGTAGTAAATGAAGGTGTAACTCTGAACTCATGCATCTAGTTTGGGACATTGGAGATGAGGGTAGTGATATTGTCATGTTTTAAAGAAATCACTGTTCTTTGTAAACATATAATATTTAAATTGGGTTTTTCTTGGTCATATGAAATAGAAAATGTAGACAGAGCTATTTGGGTGAGCGTTCAGGGTTTTATAGATGATGGTGTACTATGGTCATCCTCACATAGGTATTTATCAGCCAGCATTTTCTGTACATTCTTTTCAATGTTGTATTCATGTCTATATTGAGAGAGGCAATTACTATGCAGTCACTCTTGGATTTGGATCACTGGCTTTAATAGAACAAACTTTGTTCTGAGAGTCAGTGTGTGTGGGTTATAGTACTGCCTATGCCACATTCTAGCTATGTGACCTTGAGGAAGTGAATAAAATTGAGAAACAGAATCCTAATTTTAAAATTTGTAATAATATACACAACTACAAGGAAATATTACTGCAATCACCAGATTTTAATAGTATATAAGATTCATAAGAGCAAGTTGCTTTTTACATTTATTTTTTATCTTACTTTAGGATACTGGGCCCTCAAAGCACAGTTTTTAAAAACAGCTTTATTGAGGTATAATTGACATACAATAACTGTGCATATTACAAGTGTACAAACTGATAGGTTTGACATACATAAACGTGCATATACCCATGAGAATATCAGCACAATCAAGATCATGGATATATCCACCATTCCAAAAATTTTTCTCGTGATTCGTTATAATCCCTCCCTCTCATTCCTAAACACCAACCTCATTCCTAAGCAAACCTTGATTTGCTCTGTCACTATAGATTAGTTTGCACTTTCTAGAATTTTATAAAAATGGAATCATATAGTACACACTCCTTTTGTCTGGCTTCTTTCGCATAACATACTTTTATTGAGATTCAGACATGTTGTTCTATGTATTTTCTTGCTGAAAAGTGTTTCATTGTATGGCTATAATGCAAAATATTTATCCATTCACCTGTTGGTGGACATTTTTGTTGTTTCCAGGGTGTAGTTATAATAGATAAAGATCTTATGATCTTAGCCATTTTAGTAAGGATGTAGTAATATCTCATTGTGGTTTTCATTTACATTTCCCTAATGACCAATGATGTTGCACATATCTTCATGTGCCCATTTCCCATCTGTATATATTCTTGTGAAAGGCTGCTTTTTATTATCACTGTACATCCTGAAGACCCATCATAGAGGCTTGAACATAGTAAACACAGGCAAAATATTTAAGATAAATTATGGTAGGTTTTGAACAATAATGTGTTTTTCATATATTGTCTTTTATTAAATAAAATTTTATTTTAGAACAGTTTTAGATTTACAAAAAACTTGAGCAGATAGTGCTGAGATTTCCCACATATCAGCACCCACGTTTCACTATTATCAACTTCTTACATCGGAATGGTACATTTACCACAGTACATGAATGCAAGTTGATACATGAAGTTCTTATTTTATTCAGATCATCTCAGTTTTTACCTAATGCCCTTTTTCACCTTCAGAATCACAGAATACCATATTACACTTAGTTTTCATGTATCCACAGGCTCCTCTTGGCTGTGATGGTATCTCCAAATTTTCTTGTTTTTCATCTTCACCGTTTTGAGGAGTACTTGCCAATTATTTTTTCTAATATTCTCCAACTAAGATTTCTTTGATTTTTTTTCTCAGATTTCTTTCTCAGGAAGAAGACCACAAAGATGAAGTACCATGTTCATTGCATTATACATATCAAGAGTGTGTACTATCAACATGAATTATCACCATTGTCATGATGGTTTTAGAGGTTATAATATGTGAAAGATGTGTTTAGAGACAAGTACTTCTTTTTGTCAATGTATATAATTTAAACATATTTTCTCACAAGTTTAAGTTTAAAAGAAAACTAGTAGTCTCATTAAAATTGGCAACTTTTGAAACTAGTATAGCTGTCTCACCAGAAAGTAAAGATACATGAGTGACATGTAATTACCTCTTATAACCAAGAAATTATCTGATGGAATGCCTACTTATATCTGCCCAATTCATGTTCTATTTCAAATGATTAGTTTAACTTTTAAAATGCAAGTTCATAAATAGTTCATCAACACACAAAAATAGAGTAGAAATTTCTTATGTCTTAAATAACAACTTATTTTTGTTATACTTATCATGAGGAAAATAGCTAAATTTCATTACTGTAATGAAAATTTGAAATTAGTTCAAAATGTCCCATAGGGTACAAATTGTTATAGGTTGTAATGCAAGATAATGTGGTATAATATAATGCTTCATGGTGCGATGGAAAGGGCACACACTAGAAAACAAAAAGCCCTAGATTTGAATCCCAGAAAAATACCAACAAGTTAGCTGATCATTAGAATGGCTTTTAACTCCTTTGCGTTCTGTTTATTCATAAAATTGTTTCGTAATGATTATGATGAGTTGATTTATAACGTTTTTTTCCATTCTCACATTATATCCTGTAGAATCATACTCAGGGATCACAAAGGTAATCTGTTCCAACCCAATTCAGGGTGCAATGCAGGTAACAATATTACCTATGATTACATTTGTTCACCTCTCCTCTATTTGAATGCCTGTAGAGACAGAAACTCAGAATATTTAATCTACCTGCATATCATCATCTAAATGTCATTTATATATGACAACTTTAAATTTATCAACTGCCTATTCACATGGCTACTTGTATTTTTAATAGATACCTCAGACTTAACATGGATAAAACTGGATCCTAATGTTTCCCACCAAACAGACTTAATTTGCATTCTTAGCCACCTGAGTTGATGGCAGTTCCATCTTTGTAGTTGCTCATGTCAATTCATTGTCAATTACATTATTTCACTAACTCACTAATAGCACAAAATCCATCAGCTAGTCATGCTTGCTCTATCTTCAGAATATATCAGGCACTTAACCTTTTCTCTCCAACTCCAATTCACAGCAATATAATTCTAACCTCCTACTACCAGCCTTCCCTGCCTCCACCTTACTCATTTCAGTGTGTTCTTGAGTAGATATAGTAATCACCTTAATAAGTCTAATCATGCCACTTGTCAGCTCAAAACCCTCCAGGTTTCCTCCATTTCAAAATTAAAGCCAAATCGTGTACGAAGTTTACAAAATCCTACAGTAATCTGACCTTTTATTCCTTCTCTGACCTCATCTCCTATTATTTGCACTCGCACTCATAAATGTCAACTACACTAGTATCCTTTGCTAGTCTTGAAAAGTACCAGGACAAACAAAATTTGGGAGTTTTGCACTGTATCCATAGATACCACTTGACTCTCCTACCTAATTTTTTTCATTGCTCAAAAGAAACTTAAAAGAGATGTACCATCCTAGTTCATTCACAATCCACCGCTTCAACCTTCCCTGCACACTCTCAACTCCTTACCATGTTTTACTGAAAGTTTTTGTTGAAGTAGAATCAACAACCAAAACCACAAGATAATAATAATAAATACTAATAATAATAGCTGCTATATATATATATATATATAAAATTTATTGAAATTTTACATGTGTCATATATGCTGTACTGGACACTTTAAGTATATTAACTCCAGTTCTCCTAACAATTGCTGAATCAGTCTTATTATTACAACTATTTGGAATATATGCCTCAGAGAGTTTAAAAGTTATCCAATATCAGACATGAGTGCTGTGGCTCAAAATAAGATTATGATATATTTGAATATGTGGATCATGCTCCTTCTACTTCACCATGCTTTTATTTATTCTTATGTCATAAAGTCTACAAAATTTTTTGTTCTTCTCCATTTATATAACTGTTTTCCTCTATTAAATTTTAAGTTCTTTGAACACAAGAAAATTAAGTTCCAAGATGATAGTAACTAACATTCTCATCATGACATTTTTTATTGTAGCACTGTGCCTGGCATACTCAATAAACATTATTAGAGTAAATAAGTAATAAGAAATGGATTCGTCATTGCTTTTATAAGTGCTTAGGTCTATATATTCAAATATGTATCCATGTACTTTGTAACCATGTGGCTATTTTCCAGCAATTTTGTTCTAGGTATAGTTCTGTATGTAAATATGTAGTACAAATATATAATATAAATATATATGATATATACTGTATATCATGTGATATAAATATATATTTACAATATAGTTATAGTATATATTTATTACATATAGCATGTACCATATGCATATACATATGGTGTTATATATATGCATATAGATAGATCATCATAGTTTCAGAAAAGACTTTTTATAGGTCATCCATTTTTTCAAATATTTATATTTCCTTTAAGTATATTTCATTGTGAGATATCAACCAAGTCTTTCTAAATAAATAAGAAAGAATTATTTGATCATGCCTTGGAATATTAAAGAACTTTTATCTTTATAATATTTTAAATTACATGAAAAATTGATTTCCCTGCATAAATATAAATATAAAATGATAAACATCAATCCCCACTATTTTTCATAACTTGAAAGCAAAATCTGTAATGCCATTATTTCTGCTACTTCTAAAATGCTCGGTCTTTCCCTTTCAAATATTTTAGATTATACTTCCTTAAAATAGTCATTCTATAACTTTCTTTGCTTATGTCTTAAAGTTGTATCTCATTATGTCTTACATAACCTCTATGAATATAAACACACATATGTGTATGCACATATATATTCGTGAAATATCATATAATTTTTAAGAGTTTTGGTCTTATCCCAACCCAGAAGAATTTTGAATAATATATTTGTTATAGTTATTGTCTTACTTCCTCCCTCTTTTATGCTTCTGTTTTTCTGAAAATTTTATGTCATTCTGATTTTCTTCCATAAAATAATCTGGATAGTGTAAAAGTTTTTTTTTTTTTTCCGATATGCCAGGTTCAGCAAACCTAAGTTTAAGGATTAAGAATCTTAATTACTCTTGGATATTTGTTGAAATCTGAGTAATCAAAAGATTTAGCAAATGTGCCTCATTTTCTTGATTAAAAGCAGTCAAATACTCAAAGTTTGCTGAATGATCTAAGGAAAAAGAGAGGATATTCAAAATAAGACCACGTTTCCGATTGGAAATAGAGTAGAGCATGTAACACCTTCATTAAAATCTTGTTATAAACCACTTTTAGCAACAACAGAAAAGATCAACATGCCCAACAAATCTGAATCATGAGAAAAATGCCACTGGATAACTTTGTTCTTCTTTTCCTTCCTCTGGATAAATAAATAACATCACTCAAATTCCTTACTTTATAGTTAAATACTTGCATGTAATCAACAAGATGTTTAGAAAATATCTCTCATTTTAAGTAAGTACTATGAGTTTTGAAATGATATTAATTTCCTTTTATGAAAAGAGAAAGGATATATTAAACTTGCTTGTGAAATAATTTTGATTAGGATAAGAATCAATTATACTTCTTCTGCTATGCAAGTTTCGAATGAAAATTATATATCGCACAATGGTGATATAACTGTAAAAATCCAAAATTTCCATTTGAATCATCAATTGATAAGAGTTTCAGAAAGGTCCATGTTGGAGTTTAGCAATGTTAAAGGCTTTTCAATTCTGCCAACTTCATTTTTATAAATTTATTGTTATTTTAATTGAATTATTGTTTGTTTCCCAGTACTGACATAAATTTTAAAATGGAACATTATAACATACAGTTTATCAGATGTTTATTTGTATTTATAAGGTATTTGACATTTAAATGGGACTAAAATATTTTCAAGAGAATTTATATGAGAATTTTAGCAGATATTTACATGAACTGAGCCTATAATTTTTTTATTAAATTAATAATACAGAGTGGAAAATCTACTCAATAGAAATAATGAGGCAATTTAGAATAGAGAAAGAATCAAAAGGCGAAGCCAATGATGGCACAAAAACAAAAAAGGAATTCAGAACATGATGGCTGAGGATGACTTAATCCTTACCCGGTTTCCTTCTGTTGTTTCTGTTGCATGCCAGAAAGCTCATATTTAATCTTGAAATAAACAAAGAAAAGATGAGAACACCCAATAGGCTAAATTTATTTTCTAAGTATGCATTTCCTTCACAAAATTATAGCATTTCATGATTATTTCTAGTATATTTTATAAACATTTATAATGTATCCACTGACATGTACATGTCATTCTTTGTAATGTCTATCATTTTTAAACAGAATTTTTCACAATTCAATTTGATATTTTTATCATTCATATTTAATTATGAAAGATATACTTAAGCTTCTTGTACATGATTCATATATATAACAATGTATATGAATATATACATGAGTAAAATATATATGTATATATGCACAGACAGTACCTTTGTGTATTTAAATTATATCAAGACATTTAAATCAATTAAACTCTTAACAGATGTCTGATACACCTGTGAACTCTCCAATACATCAAGAAAGAATGTAATTTAATTTCTTTATTGTGCTTCCTCCTCTTTCAACTGTGTCTATAAACATATACCCTTCTTATTTATTTCTTAAGTGGTGTATTTACTGTCTCCAAGTGTATAAAGCTCTTGTATTTCCAAAGCACATTTGAAAAAAAAATTGGCCCAAACAATTTCAAATCCAAATATTTGCTGATCTTCATTTAAACACACATATTCTACTTCTATATTGTTTTATGTAAAGATCTAAATAATAAATGGAAATTTTAGATTTGTAGACTTGAACAGATGATAAATACAATTATGGTATGGTATGGTATGGTATGGTATGGTATGGTATGGTATGGTATGGTATGGTATGTTATATAATCTCTCTATGAGAGATGGTAAATTTCCTATCACTTGAGGTCAACTGAATATTTCACACTCCATTTATGAATTGAATGGGTAGCCTACAAGGTTTGTAGTAAACTGGTGAAGCATTTCTCTCTTTTTGCAAACATTCCATGTGGGATTCCCCATAACATGATAATCTCAAGGTACATAGAATTCTTACACAGTGACCTGCTTTCCCCAAAGCCAAGATTCTAAGAGATTAAGGCAGAAGCAACAAGGTTTTTTATAATCTTATCATCAGAAAGATCAAAGCCAATTTTGCTGCACTATATAAAAGGACATTAATTTAAATTTAAAACAGCTGATCTTTTAAAAATTATTTGATATTAGAAAAACAGTCCAACAAAATTTAAATGATTTTATTAAAATCATTTAATAAATGATAGCATTTACCAACACTCCAGTGTGTATTAAACTCGTCTGAAAAGTTATTCATTGATCCTCTCATTTTGCCATTAACTCATCCTGCTGGATACACAGGGTTGCTATTAAGATATTTCTCAGTAGCCACAATAAATCTGTTTAACAGTTAAGACAACTAGGTGGTGATTTCCAGCTCTTTATCTACCATATGACAGAGAACACTGAGACATTAGTCAATCATACACCAAGAGAATTTAAAATGTGCAAAGCTATTTTCTCTGAAAAAATGATGACTCTGCCTATGAAAATTCCTATGGACTTCTTATGAGGTGCAGGAAAATCCTCTATTTGGGTAAGCTTATTTAGATTTCAACACAAACAAGTGTCTTATTTTCAATATTTACTGTTCTTTTTTCAATTAATAATTCAAAATCATTGTATTCCAATCATTCTCAAGATCATTCAATCTAGATTTTAGTGTTAACTACCTCCTGCCAATATGATGATTCTAAAACCTGATGATTAGGGGAACTTTGTAAAAGAAATAATAACTATACTCAAACTATTTCCCCATTGATAGTGTTAAAGAAAAAAAACAATGAAACTTATTAAAAACAGTAAAGCCAACTTCATTCAGGACCATTATGATAGGTATAGGGAACAGTACAATGGAATTTTACAGTGGGATTGAGAAAGATTAGGTTCAACTTTTTTTTTTTAACGTCTTTATTGGAGTATAATTGCTTTACAGTGGTGTGTTAGTTTCTGCTTTATAACAAAGTGAATCAGTTATACATATACATATGTTTCCATATCTCTTCCCTCTTGTGTCTCCCTCCCTCCCACCCTCCCTATCCCACCCCTCTAGGTGGACACAAAGCACCGAGCTGATCTCCCTGTGCTATGCGGCTCCTTCCCACTAGCTATCTATTTTACATTTGGTAGTGTATGTATGTCCATGCCACTCTCTCACTTCGTCCCAGCTTACCCTACCCCCTCCCCGTGTCCTTAAATCCATTATCTAGTAAGTCTGCGTCTTTATTCCCGTCCTGCTCATCCTGTCCCTAGGTTCTTCATGACCGTTTTTTTTTTCTTTTAGATTCCATATATATGTGTTAGAATACAGTATTTGTTTTTCTCTTTCTGACTTACTTCACTCTGTATGACAGACCCTAGGTCCATCCACCTCTCTACAAATAACTCAATTTCATTTCTTTTTATGACTGAGTAATATTCCATTGTTTATATGTGCCACATCTTCTTTATCCATTCATCTGTCGATGGACACTTAGGTTGCTTCCATGTCCTGGCTATTGTAAATAGAGATGCAATGAACATTGTGGTACATGACTCTTTTTGAATTATGGTTTTCGCAGGGTATGTGCCCAGAAGTGGGATTGCTGGGTCATATGGTGGTTCTATTTTTAGTTTTTTAAGGAACCTCCATACTGTTCTTTCTTTTCTCACACAGGCTCAATCATTTTCCTCTCTCTGTGTCTGGCCTGAAATTGTTTATTTTTCCAGGAATAACCTCAGTCCCTCAGCTGCTTACCAAATTCTATTCATATTCAATACTTACTTCAGAAATGAAGGCCAGTTCAAGTGCTCACTGCCTTATGACATTTTTACTAATCTCTTTTTTTTCAGAACATCCATAGCACTGTATATGTACTCATCCTGAGGGACAGATCCATTTCTGTCATTTCCATTTTTATACTGATGGATTTTTTTTTCTCCTTTTTAATATGGAAAGTTTCATGGGACTATAATCTTTAATTTTTTTTTAACCTGGATTATTGATGGTAGACATAGTCAGAGCTCGGGGAGGATGCAAAATCCTAGGAGAGGCTCTGCATTTAGCTCTGTGTGGCAGCCTACATTCTGGCACAGCAGAAGTTTCATAGCACTGTCTGACCGAATCATATGAGGGTACTCTCCAGAGTCCCCATCATCAAGGCATGGTATAGAGGGGTCCATAAATTTACACAAGCCCCAGCGATGAGACAAATGGCTCCTGAAAAACTGGCCAAACAACAGAGGGATAGGGTGTTAGAAGGGTTAAATAATTCAAAAACTTTAAGAGAATAGCGGGATCCACACACCCAGCCAACACAATAGATTCAATGGCTCAAATGAACCAGTGGCATGCCTGTGCTAATGCTTAGATCCGACCATGTCACCTACTGCAGACCTCAAGAATACGACAAGAACCTGTACACATGTATCTAAAGTAAACCTCACCCATTTCCACCAGGTATCTTTAGGCAATCTTCAAACATGCACCAGGTATGTTGTTGTGGTCAGGATAGCAGGAGAGGAAATCTGAAAAACTGAGCATGGATACAAGAAAAACTGGTCATTCAAAACTAAGTCCCTAATCAAAAGAATCTGAAAGTGACGTTAATTCACAATGATATGTCCCCCTGAACCTGATAAATGAGATCAATGTTAGAATTTGAAAATAAATGTTTTATTACATTTTTGAGTTGTGCCATGACTAATCTATCTGTTGCCCTGCTACACTAGCAAAGATAATTTAATATCATTATTGAACAAAGATTTTTTTAATAAGATTAAGAAAAGTTCGCAAAAAGATCACTTGAATGGGAAATATAAATTATTTTGTGATTCACAATTAAATCTGTGAAAAATGACAACAGCTGTCTTCTCTATTACAGATTTTTTTGTGAAAGTTAAAAATCCATATTCACTGTCTGGTAACTCAAAATAAACTAGTAAATAAAGAATGAGGGTAGTTCCTATAAATCTATCTTATATCTATAATGACATTTTGATGAATTGTTTGTACTTTCAGAATCATTAACCAGAGACTTTATAGTGTATTAATGATGGAATACAGCATTTAATATCTACCACCTACTCCAATGAAAGTATTTAAAAATATATTTTAAAAAATTTGCAAAAACACAGAGTTTTATTCCTCTGTGGCTTTGAGTTGTAGTGGTCAGTCTCTTTTCTCCCACTGCTCTTGAGACAATGGGAGGAAAGATATTCCCTTTTAACCTTCATACTTTAAAATATACATTTTTGCTAGTTTTCTGTTATCATTCCTGTTCTTCTCATCCTATTCATTTTTGTCAGTGAGCTTCTATGATTTAACTTTGCATCTTTATCTGGTGAATTTCTAGTCAATTTTCCAGACCAAACCTCTTCCCAATCTCCAGAATGATATGTGTAATTGATTGTTGGCCATTTTCACTTGGTTATTTTACACAGGTATCTCAAACTCTGTGCTAACTCTGTGAGCATTATTTATTAGGCAAACTGTCTCTTCTCTACAACCTACTTTGTTATGTATATCTACAGAGCTCACTCTTAGATCTTCCTCTTGTTAGACTCTCACATCCATTAATAATCAATGGATAACTATAACTTATGACCATGCCATATGCAAAGCTATACATAATGGCTCCTAAATAATTCTATATTATATCCTCACTTATCCATCTCCACTATCTTCTCATTAACTTGGTACCTGATATTACGATAACTGATGATGATGATGATAACCACAATCTTGTTCCTTTCAAACATTCAGTTTTCCTCTTCTTTTCTTAATTGGATAATTCCTACCTTACATTCAAAACCAAGTTAAATGTGAATTTTTTGCAACATTAGGGATGATTGATGTATTTGAAATTAACTCATTTGTTCAACAGAGTAAATTTATTGGGCCATAACTCTGTGCCTGGAACTGTAGTAGGAGATTGGGGACACAACTGTGAGAAATCCCTGTCCTCCCAGAGTTTACAGTCTAACAGTTTTATACTATTTTTCAGTGTTTAAGATATAAACGATATTGTAGTAAGTCCTTTAAATGCATCATTTAACCTTTCAGACAAGTCTATGAAAGAGGTACAATCATTGACAATTATTATCCCTATTTTACAGATTAAAAAACTGAGGCACACAGACAGTAAGTGACAAATTACTTCTGAACTTTAAATGCTCCCCTTTTAATCACTAAGTATAACTATTCAATAAGAGCATTACAAATATAATTGATCACCACAAGTAAGTCAAACCTTAAGATGAAAATGTTTAGAGGTGGCATTTACAAATGACTGGGAAGAATTTTTGGAGATTGATTTTAGAATATATTGGTATGTGAGAGGTCATGAGGAAATCCCTGATTTCATATTATTCAATAAATTAAATATCAATGAGTATCAAAGATCTGGACCTTTTTTACTCAAAGAAGCCCATAGCCTGGTAAGGGAGAAATACAAATGGAGAAAGAAACAAACAAACAAATAAATTGCAATGTGATAGTGACGGCACTATTGCTCCTAACAGTGTATCATGGAAACAAAAAAGAAGGTAAAATAAATTCTCACCAATAGATCAGGAAGCAATTTACAGAACAAGCATCTTTAGATGCTGTTCTGGAAAGTAAATGAGAATGGCACAGAGCAGTTAAAAATCATTTCACAGAGGTAAACATGGAAATGTAAAAATGGAAACTGTAAGTTCAGAAATAATAAGTAGACAAGTATATTTAGGATAAAATGAGGATGGTGGTAGTGTGTTATGAAGCTGAAAAGTTTGTCTGGAACTCAGCGGCGAAGGTCCTTGTGTGCTAGGATAAGAAATTTGAATTTCATTCTGAAAGCACTAGGTAGTTTCTTGACATTATGTCAGGAAATGGCATGTTTTCCAAATGTACTTAAATATATCCCTGACCAACCTGGAGGTCCCGAAGAGAAAAATCATGAACTGGTTGAGGATCCTACCAGATTAACTGATGGAACCCTGCATATTGCCTGCACTTCAGGTAGCAAATACAGTTCATTAAATTCTGCCTCAAGGGTTGTTGAAATTGTGTCTAAAGATGTTAAAGCAACACAGCAAGCCAAAGCAAATGATGAATTCAGTTTTATACAATGCAGTTAGCATTTTCAAAATGTCAAAATACTATTAAATTCAATGAAAAAAGTACAATTGTATAAGAAGAAATTATACTAAATTAAGATGATGATATACAAATTATACATGTAGCCATGGATATTTAATTATATCTTCTTTTCCCTGTGTAAATTTGGGCAAAGTCTCAACTTCTGGAAGCCATCTATAAAATGGGTGGAATTTTTTTGTACTTCCCTTAAAATGTTGTTTTTAATAATTAAATGGATTACACTATACAAATGACTTACTACAGTGTTACTCACAAAGTATTATTGTATTAATTATAGTGAAAGTAAGCACAGTTAGTACTATAGAAATGAGTATTATAAATTTACCCTGTGGAATAGATTTAATCGATTATTTTTAATTGATGTTTATAATAGTTTTTGGGAAAGAAGAATGAGTAAGGTGGGGTAGGGTGGCTGGAGCTGGGAAATTAGGGCCTGAGTGAAAAAGTGCTGTTTTAAGGTTTGGGGGAAAAGAGCTATGAGAAATTAATGACTGCAATCAATACAAAATCATGTTATTTAGAGTCTGAAAAGTCTGCACATACAGGGTAAAAATTCCTTATGAACTATTTTCTTTTCAAAGTTATACATTTCTTGATATTTTAGCTTCCTGTGTGCTGTGTTGCTAAGGTAGTGTGTAAGCTCTAATTACAGAACTACTGAAAGAGCAATCAACAGAAAGAGAACAAGTTACTTTCAGTTCATGAGCATGCATAAACTCAAAGTATAATTTTTCTGCATTATAATCTAAAACTATGTTTTCTAGTTCAAAATAACTAAAACTAAAATTTGCTTTGATTGAACAAAATCCAAATGCCTTTCTTCTTCAGCAACTGCTGTATAAATAAGGACATATATTCTGAAATAACATTACAGAAAAGTGTGGAGTATTGTTAAAACTCTGAGGTTCCCTTCATCCTTCATGTCAGAAGCACTTTACTTTCTCTTAATGATTACTAAGCCAACAGTTTAGGAAGTTTTCCTTGGACTCACTTTTGTGTTACATGCTAATCACAGATACAGTCCATTCATCCGGGATCCATTTGCCCCATAAAAGCTTGCTTAGCGCTATATGGCTGTGAGAGATTGTGAGTTACTGAGTAAACTATGTATCCTGAAAAAGAGCTTAATACCTAATGCTATGTCTTAGAAACAACACAAAATGTTTTCCAGTTATGCACAGCTAAATTAAAACAGTGTTGTTGGAACGTAACTTACTCTTGTAACTTCAGGCATAGATGGGTGAGGTGTCCCTGTGGACTTCAGTTCTTCATAAGGCATTTTCTGCCCTACTTACCAGTTAGAAAGCACTTGCCTCTTTGCAGAAGGTGTGTCACAAACACGGTTAGTACCACCTTTTTCGAGGTGCCTCACATCATACCTGCCACAGGGGCCCATCTGCTACCTTCTTTATGGCTGACTGCTACTCTGCACTGTACCTGAGCTTTCTATCTGGGGAGCATGCTCACTCCATGCTCACCCAAATCCATGCTTCCCAATGCTTCCTTGGCCTACACACTCTTTATACATAGCCCACTTCCATCAGTAACATTTCTCATTACACTGCCATCAAAAATTAGAGATGGCATTACTGTGCCTCCTCCAAAAAGAAGGGAGAAAGGGAAAGGATGCATATGTGTAATTTGAAAAAGACTGGAGATTCTGCTACACTGGATGGCAAGTCAGCTCCTCATGACAATTATTATACTATTTCTAACATAACAACCATCAATATTTTGACACAAGAAAACCTTCAAAATATTTACCCTGAATAGAAATTTTTCAAGAGAAATAAAATCAATAAATGGTGTAAAATATTTAGAAAGTATAAGCATAATGATATCAAAGGAGTTATGAAATAAGTGTACATAAAAACAAGAATACTGGGAAAATAATGTACTTTGACTTTTTTCTCCCTTTGTTCCACTTTTAAATTATGAAGACTACCATTTCTAAAATCATGCACTCCCAGAAGGACGGATTAATGGAGCTTGACAGAAGCTTAGGAAATGGTCTCTGCAGCACCCTGCCCTTGGGCAGTACACGTCCAAACCATCTAGGATGCAGACACAGAACCAACAGTGGGACTTTCACACCCTGACTGCCCAGAAGTTTTTCAGTCATCCAACAGAAATCTGCTAGGTACTAACAGTATTCACAGAATTTTAACCTACTCTTTCTCTGCTTTGAGTTTTTAAACCTGCAAAAGCATACATTCACACACACAGTTGTTCGGTGTGATTTAGTAGGAAGTATTGAACATTTCCAAAAGAGAATTAATTATTCAGGTAACTAGGATACATTTAAAAATTGGATAGCAGAATTTGAGATCTTCTTCTATATGCTTGGTGTCTTAATATCGTAAACTGTCTCTTTAAATATCCTGGAATTGGCCTTGTTTGAATTATTTAGTCTTTGAACAGCATGGTCTTTGTATATATTCTTAATACAATTTGGTGGACCTTTTTAAAACATCTTATTGGAAATAAAGCATTTCATTGAACATTGTTAGGAAAATATAGCTGCAATCAGCTGTAGAATAAATTTTTTGCTTATATTCTATTCTTTGATAAAATTCCATGAGATTAGTTGGAATTCTTTGGTTTTTCTATTAACTTATTGAGTGATAACACTAGTTTTTGTTTCTGAAAAATATATATTCTTGGTAAGGTTATTTCTTTGGCAAAAATGCAGCGGACAAACAAGAGATTCACTGTTCAGCCATACCTTTGCTTTGGCAAACTATGTACTTTGCTTCTAATCTGCAAAAGGGCCCTGAATTGTCCATCTAGTAGCATATCTACTATGCTAAAATGAAATGATAGTAACCCAAAGTATATCTTTTGTTTTCCACTCTGCTGTTTATTTCCCACTTTTTAGAGGTCAGCTCTGGCTATGACAATCATGTATAATTGGGACTAAAGGCAGCTTTTATAATGACAGCAGCTGTTGCTTAAAGAAATTGTCTCAGAGAATGGCAATGGCATAGAATCAGCCTTCCAAATAACTACCAAAAATGTACCAGTCTCCAAAAGGTTACAGTCCTTTCCCTTCTAAAGAGAAAGAAGACTGTAAAATAAAAAGCATCCACATTTGCAAACAAATAGACCAGTATAAATTATTTTGTGGATAGACTTCTAAGACAATGTCAAAATATATTTTATTATAGAATTTATAAAAAATTATTTTAGAGATTAATAATCTGAGTAACAGTATAATAAAGTCCTTTTCTGAAGTGAGAGTTTAATATATACCCATGGTGAACAGCAAATTTCTATCTTCTCTGGTTATAAAATCATAGAAATAAAAAAAAATCAGTTTCAGTGTAATAAGCTTAGATTAAAAATGAGATTAAATTTCCTGACAACACTTGTTAAAATAATATGGTTCCCTGGAAAACTGTTAAATTGCCTTTGAAGATATTTTAAGTTAAGATTTCTGGTGCATGTGACTTCACACATGTGTTCCTCTAATCTGTAAAATGCCTCCTACGTTTTTTCTTTCTGTAATAAATGTTTAAAGCTTCTTTACAAAGACACATTTTCACATGTTCTTTCATCTCCGTTACTGTTTGAAAGCCAAAGAGAGATATACAAAGTAGGACAGTGTAGTAGTGCTTTCTGCATAGAGTCATTACCTAGAACAACAAAAAACAACAACGACAACTGCAAACCATAGGAATGCTTATCCTGTAATTGAACATTCATTCTAAACTTTTAATACTCTTAATGCCATACAGAGGCATGTGACCTCATCATTACTATATCATTTGTAAAATGATACTAACTATTCAGAATAGGATTTAATGCAAATATTACTATGTGAATTTGTTTTCAGATTTACTTATCAGAAGGATGGACTGTTAGATATAAAAGGGACTGAAAGATCATCTAAGTTAGTGCTTCTTAATGTGTGCTCCATGAACCATGTATATCAGAATGACCTTTTATGCTTGTTTTAAAAAGCCTAAACAGACGTGACTAAGTAGCAACTTTGGAGGTAGATCTGATGAATATATATTTCTGGAAAAAAGCACTTCAGCTGAATTAAATCCTTGTGAATGATCACCGACACATTGCTGAGAGTCTAGATGCCACACACACAGTAGGTTTTCAGGATGCAGAGATTAATAAGGCACCCAATGGAAAAAAAATTTTTGCATTGTGTTAAGCAAATGTAATGATAGAGATATGAAAACGAAAATAAAATGAAATGTTTCTAACACATTTTGTATTGAGTATGGAGACACCAGAAAATACATCAAAGTAAATTTTATTGGAAGAATTGATGCCAGTTCAAAGTGGAAGCAGCATAGGAAAACCATGAGGGAAGGTGAACAAGACAAGGAAATGCGTTAATATAAGAGGCCACAGGATGTGTGGGGGAAATGAAAAGACAATATTATATTGTTGAATCATAAATTGTGAGACATATAAGTGATATGGATAGGGAGTTATGCAGAAACAAGATGAAGAGGTAAAAATTATTGTTACAGTATATGGACTTTTCTAGAGGTAATGGAGAACACTCAAAGAATTTAAGCAATGGGAGAGACATTGTCAGATGTGTATTCAAGATAGATTCCTCTGGAAGCTCTGTAAGGAAAGATTTTTTTTGTCTTTTTCATTAAAAAAAAAAAAAGACTTGTTGAAAAGTGAACTGAGGCACATTTAAAATCGCCAAGAGTTTATCTGAGCATAGATTGATTTGAATCTGGCAGCACCAAAGCAAAGGTGGTTAGGAGAACTCTACCACAGGAGCTGGTGGAGGGATTTTTATAGACAAGATGTGGAAGCAAAGGAAGGACATTATCTGATTGGGTATAGCTCAAGCAGTTGACTTATCTGGAAAGCTCAGCTGGCTATTTGGGATTGGTTGTTCTGAAGTTTCATTTTCTTGAATTTGAGTGCACTGACTCTTGCTTAGGTTCTGGTTTGCCTGTGAAAACTACCTCTTTGTTTAATTACTCTGCAAGACTAGAGGTTTGGAAACATATTAGGATATAGTTGCAGTAATTCAAATGAGAAATTATAAGGTCATAAGTTGAGAGAATAGAAATTAAAGGATGAAATTGAATACAGTAAAGCCATAAAACACCAGAAATTTATAATTCCAGGATGTGTAAGATGAAATAGAGGGAGGCATTCTGAATGACTTACATGTTGAAATATATATCAACCTATTGAGAATATAATACATTTAACTTACAACTCTGCCATATTGTCAATATGATCTTAGAAATATAGCTAAGACTCTCAAAGTCTTCTTTCCTTAACTGTTATTTTTCTTCACAAAACTAAACATGATGCAAATAGTCACTGAATGCCATTTGCAGAAAAATTTAAGTCAACATTTGTTGAGAGCCAATAAGTACAGCTGATTCTTGTTACAGTAGTTCTATTAAATCATATGTACTATAAATTAGCTAATACAGGAACATTTCTCCTAGGGGAAATGCAGGGTTAGGTTCCTGGGAGCTCTGGTTACAATATTTCATCAACTGATTAATACATAACCTTGTTTTATGTTAGTTTCTATTTAAACACCTTAAAACATATATGTATATATATATGTGTGTATATATATATATTTGATTTGATATATATCTATATATTTGATCCATTAACATTGAACCCATGTCCACCAGCACTATAACTATGCTTATTTAACACACATATTTTCTTCATAGACATGTCATAGCCTTCTTGGGCTTAGGAACAAAAGCAGCACTTCGATAGTAAATTTTGTGGCCATTTTAATTAACAAAACCACACACCCACACACAAAAATATGTGGCATTAAATAGGTCTTGAAGACACTTTCAAGATCGGAAACAAGAAGGCATAGCCTTGCATCGTTTGACCTCAGCTGGGAACGTGCATGTCCATGAATGGCCACAAAAGACTTTGGGTTACAAATTTTAGCGAATAGGAGAATTCACAATTGGAGAATTCATAAATAAAGATGATTAGGGACTTCCCTTGTGGTGCAGTGGTTAAGAATCCACCTGCCAATGCAGGGGACACGGGTTTGATCCCTGGTCCGGGAAGATCCCACATGTTGCAGAACAACTAAGTCCATGCACCACAACTACTGAACCTGTGCTCTAGAGCCCGCGAGCCACAACTACTGAACCCACGTGCCACAACTATTGAAGCCCATGTGCTCTAGTGCCCGTATACCGCAATTACTGAGCCCATGTGCTGCAACTACTGAACCCCGCGTGCCTAGAGCCCATGCTTCTCACTGCAATGAGAAGTCCACACACCGCAACTAGAGAAAGCCCGCTCA
Source organism: Monodon monoceros (assembly GCF_005190385.1). Taxonomy (NCBI): domain Eukaryota; kingdom Metazoa; phylum Chordata; class Mammalia; order Artiodactyla; family Monodontidae; genus Monodon; species Monodon monoceros. The sequence continues at coordinate 21,939,132 of NW_021703785.1, read as the reverse complement.
CAGTAATGAAGACCCAATGCAACCAAAATATAAATAAATAAATAAATATGATTAATTGCACTATGCAAAACTCTTGGGTGATATAAAGTAAAAGCCTTGAACTGAGGTGATGATTTAAAAGATGGACTGATGTCTTCTGAACTGAAATTAAGTAATGAGAGTATCAAAATTCAATGTTGTTTGATTCTTACATTCCTGCATAGGTTAATAAAAAAGGTGAAATAGAAATTAATCATTGAAAATATAAAATTTACTTGGTGATCTTAATTTTATATGTGTCAGGTCAGACTAAATTGAACTTACTAAATATAAATTGAAATAAAAAATAACTTATTTAACACTATTTCACTTACCAAAACAATTAAAAATTAGTATTTTAGGTATTATTAATATAGTGTATTAAAATGAACTAATTTCATCATACAAAAATAAAAACTTAATTTGAAGATATATATATATGTATTTTGGGGGGGTTACAATATATGGGTAGTCTTTAGAAGTTTTCATTAATGCTATTTAGGTTTTTAATATATTTTATTAGAATTTTATTTTTTATAAAAATAATATTCTGATTCTATATAGTAAAAGAAATGGGATAACATGTACTAATAAATGTATAAAATTTTCCCTTCTCTTTGTTTTCTTTGTTACAGAAATAGATTAATAACATTTTCAAATCCTTTTTACAATTTCAGTTATCAGGTTGAAAGATTATATCTTTAAATGGCCAATATAGCAAAAATGAGCACAGTATGATAGTGAGCTTTTTATATTCTAAATTTGCTTTTCTCAGCATTACTTACATATGACATGAAAAGACATCTTGGGACTTCATGATGTCATAGAATGTGATCAAGGAAAGAAAGTTACTGGGAAATGGAATCATCTTAACATGAAACACAACTGAGAAAGGAAGCAACTTCGAAATATCAGTGGACAGAAGTGGAAGGATGTAACCATCTACTTATGGCTCTTTACAGAAAAAATTATTTCTCATAATGTAATCAGTAGTCCATGTGTGCTTTCTTAACCATCTCACTGATGCTCACTGATAAAAATTTTAAAAAATATATTAATGGTAACCCCTCCAAGTTCTTTCAGGACACAAGTCAAATGTCACCAATACCATAAAGCTTGTCCTGACTTCCCAGGTCAGTGTCAGGTCCTCCCTCCTCAAGGCTTCCACAGCACTTGGCTCTGGGTGTTTTCCATTTGAAAGCTTATCATCACTAGGTATCCAGCTGTCCATTTACACACCAGTCTCCCACACCAGACTAGGAGCTCAGTGAAGGCTCATTTCTATCTGCCACAGTGTGTAATAGGAACTTAATAATTTTTATGAAGAAGAAGATATTTATTTTTTTTAAAAAGTCAGGGAGAGAATAGTGCAGCCAAAAGACCTAGGTTGCAACCCACTTAATTTCTGAGGCATTGAGTGAATCACTTAATGTCACTAAATGCTAAAACAAAGCCAAACAATTGAAACAAACAAGCAAAACCCCTCCCAAATGAGAGGGTGAAGGTGAACGTATTTTGAAACTTGTCAGTGTTGTATGAAAGCTAAGCACTGTTACGATAATTAGCGATAATTAGTCTTGCCCTCATCCTCATCTCTTCTCCAAGATCTCTTATTTCAATCTCTATTCTAAGTTATTTAAGGAGGAAACCTCTAGCTTTTCTCTGTAAATTTACCGACTAGAATGATCTATACTAGTGCTCGGTTTTCCATTAGCAGAAATGATTGAAGTTCCTTTAACTCTTCTAAGGGACAAGTTATTTCATTATAATGAAATGGAATAATGTGCTCCCCCAAGATTAAGCTAAGATGTTTGGTAAGCAGAAAACTGTGTTTCAAGCTTCTTAAATCACTTTTGTGTTAAAAAAAAAAAAGTAAATATATTTGGGGTAAAAAAAAGTAATTGAATTTAAGCAAAGACATTCATGGTACATTTCTCTCTTATAAATGTAGCATGTTACTTCTATTTATGTCCATAGCTGTTCCACAGCATTTAGTCCTGTTTTTCATTCAACACACTATTACTAAGTATCCAAAATATACCAGATGCTTTTGACATAGATCAATGTCATACAAATCCTTTCAGCAAGGAAGGTTAAAATTGCACATAAAATATATCATGATTTCAGAGAATTATTGTGCAATAAAGAAAAGTAAGAAAGGGCAAGGGCTTAGGAAGTGATGGTGTTGTAAGCAGGAGGACATGTTTTATTTAGCAGGCAAGGAAGGCTTCTCTGAGTATGTGACATTTGCAGAGAAACCTGAATGAAGTGAGAAACATTCATAGATTTAAGTAAGATAATTTCTCACCAAAAACAAAACAAAACAAAACAAAACAATTTGCAAATGCCCTGATATAGAAAAATTGTGGTATGGTAGAAGAGCCCTTAAAAGAAGAAAGTATATGGAATAAACCTAGGGCATTTATTAAGACATATTTAAAGGTAATGTAGTATAATTACTAAATTACTGCTGACTAGCTTTACTTTGCTATTTTTTATATATATATATTATATATATATATATTTAACAAAGTAAAGCTAGTGTGTATGGGGTATATATATATAGCAAAAATAGCAAAGTAAAGCTACTGTATACATATATGGGATATATATACATATATATGGGATATATATATATACATATATATGGGATATATATATATATCCCCACACACATTATACGTTGTTGTGCAATGATGTGCTTTCAGATAGTGCTGATATTGTTCAAAGTCACTTTATAAGCAATTAAATTATGCTGGTGTGAGAGAAATATCATCACTTCTCTCCCTCAGTCTCTATCTACTCCGCAACTGGATTTCGAAAGAGTTCATAGAGAAAGAACAAAACACACAGAGATAAAAATGTCAACTTAATTATTCACAAGAACTTGAGCTGAAGACTATAACAACTGTGGACAGGTGAGTTAATGACACCTCGAAATTAGGCAGATTTATCCAAAATTCCAAGTAGCTTCTACCATGGGCAGAGGGCAGGCCATGGTATATGTACTCACTACAGATTTGCCTATGACCAAATAAGGCCCAGAAGAGTTTCACGTGCAGAAGAATCTCACTCATCTACGCCTTCCATCCATTGAAGACCAAGACTGTTACTAGAGGAAAATCCTCCAAAAAGATAACAGGAAGAGTAGAATAAAGTGAAGGTGACTTTATATCATAGCCTGTGACAGACCCAGTCAGCACTGGTTATTCTAACAAAACTGTTAATAGTGTCCACTTGCACTATCTAAAATGCCTAGGTGACCCTGGGAACACATGTCTCCTCCTAGTATAGTAAAATTTTTTCTATTTGTCTTTGAAAGATTTTTTGATTCCATTTTTTCTCACATGTATAAATATTTAAACTAGTTAGGAAATTGTATATTTTCAATACACATTTGACTCATGGAAGAGTGATTTCAGTATCAATTTAAAATATGAGTAGTGCAATCTTTTTAAAATGTTTTCAATTTTTATAAAAAATAGAGACCAATTAAAATTCTGGAGTAAAAATTCCTAATGCAGAGAAGAATTTGTAAAACACTAGTGAGTATTGACAGTCTCATCACTCACTATTGTTTTAATTAGGTGGTTTTCCCCCTTGTGTGTATGTTTTCACTGCCTGCTCACCTCTATAAATTTTCTTTTCTATTCTTATTTGTATCATGGGTTATATTCCCAACATCTCTTGTTCTAAATTCTATAAAACTGCCTAAATCCCACAATTCAGCATTATATTTCATCACTTTTCTTCCTTTATTGTATATTAAAGAAGTTTATTATGGTAAAACTCATCTTATAGAAATTACAATGTTGTTTATAAAACTGGTTGCATTAAATTCAAATTCCCTATTTGATCTCCTCACTTCAGCAGAATTAGGTATTTTGTATGAATTATTTGAGTTGACTTGTTATTTAAATTTCCTAGACTCAGTTGTTAAATTGCTTACATAGAAATATTTCTTTTTAGTTTTTAAGACAGGAAAATATTTTTTCATATGTGTGCATAGTTATAAGGTCCTACAAAAAACGTTTTCCTAAATTGCAGAAAAGTTCTGACAAACAGGCCTTAATTTCCTTTCAGACTAACTCCTTTACTATATGTATATAGTCATGTATCTCAATTCTTCATTTTTAATTGAAGTATAGTTGATTTACAATGTTGTGTTAGTTTCAGGTATACAGCAGTGACTCTTTTCAGATTACATATTCTTTTTCAGATTATTTTCCATAATAGGTATTACAAGATATTGAATATCATTTCTGTGGTATACAGTAGGTCCTTACTGCTTATCTATTTTATATATAGTAGTGTGTATCTGTTAATCCCAAACTCCTAGTTTATCCTTTCCACTGTGTCTCTTAATTCTTGATTGATGATACATTTTATATTTACTATTTTCTCTTTCAATCATTTATATTGTATAGAATTTGATCAAATTCATTCAAATGTTGAATTATGTGAGAGGTTTCTTTGAGAAAAAAACAGGATAGTTTAGGGTTTGTAGCATTTGAAAAATATTCATCATCTCAAAGACATACACATTTTCAAAAATATAAATTTTATGAAAACACAATACAATGATCAAAAGGAGACATAATTCTTTAGTGTTTGCAATAATATAATGATTTCCTAGAAAAAATATTACATCTCTGAATTATATGTAAAGAGAAAACTGAAAATAACTACTCATTAAATTATATTTACCTATTTGAATATTTTATGATCAAGTAGAAGTTACATTGTTTCATAAAACACTTAACACATAAAATAACCATGCCCAGATCTCTTAGTGACCACTCCATAAGAAAAATAGAATTAGTATGTGTTTTATAGCTGAAGTTTTAAATGCAAAAGCACTGTGACACAGAATGTTAACTGTTCCCCCATATTGACTTTTTTTCTCCATTAGTTTTAGAACCTTCAAGTTTTAGCTGATCTCCAGAATAAATAATACATTTTACACTCTCCCAGAAGAATAGTCGTGAGACTAAGTCCTGACCCATGAGTATGACTGAAGAGGTATTGAGATTCCAGAGTCTTGTCTTTGAAGGGAATAGGTATGCTCTCTACTTTCCTTTAATTAGAACACAGATGTCATGCGGGAGCTAAACAGCCATCTTAAATCAAAATGTAGAAGCCAATTTTGAAGATATTCATATTCACTGTCTACTGTGTGTCGGGCACTGTTCCAGGTAGAGGTGATAGATTTGTGAACAAAATAGACAAAAATTTCAGGACCCATGTTGCATTCATTCAAGCAGATATATTAAAACAACTAACAGACACCAAGAAAACTCCCATAAGAAACACATGGAACACCAATCTTCATATTCTCAATCATCTCTTAAAAATGTACTGTTTATTCAAAGGAGAGGAAATCCTCACCATGTGGGTCAGCCTCATACAATAGTATCTCAATTTCCTTTTTCTTTCTCTTCGTTCTCTAGGGCCAAATTGCTTTCTTCCTAGTTTGTGGACTAAACTAGGAGGAACAGCTATGTGGTGTGATGACTAACCTCTACTATAAAGTTCAAATCATATAGTATTTCAATTTTCCATCCTTCCAGGAAACAAATTTATCCTCTAAAAATCTCATACCTTAATCAATCACCACATAATGCAAACTGAGAATTGATGCGTAGTATGCAGAGCCTTGGAAATGAAAAACAAAATGGGAGTTATAGTCTGACACCAGTCTAGATTCTGTTGTAACAGAATTGTACTGTGAACACTCAGAATATTATGAGAGATAGAAATTACCTGTTTTAATTCATTGTTTTGGCCTGTATTACAGCAGCCAAACAACAACAAAGCAATAAAATGAGAGTAAATATCAAATAAGTTTCCAAGTTTGCAACTGTTATTTGTGAAAACATTATACATTCATTTATATAATTTATTTGTATATGCATTTATCCTTATATTCTAATGTTACAGGATAGTGATAATTTCACTATCGGAAGTTGTTCTATCTAAAAAATAGCAATAAAAATAAATGAATATACATGTTTAGAGGTAAATTTCAGGGTAGCAACATAATTTTTTATGGATATGTCCATTCATTCTAAGAAACTTTCATTAGTGAATAGATACCATGTGTTATAACTAACTAGTATTATGAATGTTATATTGTATTTATCCAGCCTGGAATATATATTTCCAAAAATAACTGAAACTGTGGGGTTTGTTTGCATACACTTGTCATTATCAGTCTAATTCTGTATTGTGTGTGTGTGTGTGTGTGTGTGTGTGTGTTAAAGTGTATGTGCATACATTTTTAAAGTTGAAAAAATAACATTAAAAAATCAGGTCTTAAGTTATACTATGTCTAAGTCTGAATGACAGAGTCTTATTTATCTTGTCTTTATTATTTTTTCTTACCACTTTAAATTTATTCTATGTTTACCACAACTACTGAGCTGGCATGCCACAACTACTGAAACCCACGTGCTTAGAGCCCACGTTCCACAACAAGAGAAGCCACCGCAATGAGAAGCCTGTGCACCACAACAAAGTGTAGCCCCCCGCTTACGGCAACTAGAGAAAGCCCATGGGCAGCAACGAAGACCCAACACGGCCAAAAATAAATATATAAAGTAATTAATTAATTTTAAAAAATTAACAACAGCCAAAAATAAATATATAATTTAAAATATATAAATTTAAAAAATATATTAATTTAAAAAATTACAACACTGTAAATCAACTATAATTCAATAAAAAAAACTAAAAATAAACCAAAAATAGCATTTAAAAATTTTGATTCTTTGTTTTACATTTTGTGAAAACCACACATAAGAAAGACATGGCCAGGGATAAGAGGAGGGGTTGAACAGTCAGGAAGAAAAAAATGCACCATTTTTTTTTTTTGCACCACTTTGTTCCCTCAGTTTTCCTTTGAACTTCATTGTGGATAAAATATACAAGCCTGAGGGATATAAATCTCCACATATTCTCTACAGATGAAGCAGTTCTTTAGCTCTCAAAACATTGTTGAAATAACGTAATAAATAGGAAAATTTTGCTTGAATTCTATTTTGAAGTACAACACATTTATGCCTCAATCAAATAATAAACATAATCACAATAATAATAACAATTTATTATCTAAGTGCTTTACTTGGAACAACTTATGTAATTTAGCCGACAACATGAACGAAGAACTGTGATTATGCCCCTGTTTTCATACAGGAAACCTGGCACAAACATTTACAGGTTTCCTAAAGCCATTCATGCATTCAAATCTCAAGCAGTCAGACCCTATGACCATCACTGTTCAATAATGAATTATGTTAACATCCAAAATATTAGCATTTGGTTTTGCAAGATGAATTAGTTAAGGAGTCGTTATTTATATCATAATTACTTTGTTTTTTAAAACCATTGGCATCAAATTTCAATTAAATAGGGTTATCTTTAAGCTAATGTGATGTTAAAGCATTTTCCAAAATGCCTCCACAATCAGCCTTCAAACAATTCCATACATTGTCACTGATTTTACATCAAAAATATATGCCTCATTGATATATTATAATTATCCCATCATCAGAGGAACCTAATGTTAAAAATTTGACATATTGTCCACCAGATTTTTTCTTTGTAGATACTAAAAAAGAAAATGACATATAATCACATTAAAAGCCTAGCTTTTTGAAAAATAAGTATATGCCTGATCTTGCTGTTATTCTCTTCATACTAAGTATTATTTAGTCTTTAACTTGACATTGGTCCTAAATGATCTGGACTGAAATTCCCTTCCAGTCCTATGTACTCAATGCCCCCAGGCCAAGGCACACACATCAGCAGCGTGCATCCTATGTGCCATTCACACTGCATTGCATCTGCTTCTCTAAATATATTATGTAATAGGGGCAGCAAAGTCTTGTCTATAAAGAACCATATAGTAAATATTTGTGGCTTTGCAAGTCAGTGGTGTAATGCTGAAGTAGCCATAGGCAATAGGTAAACAATAAGCAATCAGATGAGTATGGTTGTGTTCCCCTATACGTGTATATACAAAAACGTGTAGCAGTCCAGATTTGGTCAATAGGTCAATGTTTGTTGACCCCTGTTCCTACATTTTATGCCTTAAATGCCATTCATATTCATGTATCCTTTTTTTTTTTTGGAGATTTTTTTTTTTTTTAAGAAGATGTTGGGGGTAGGAGTTTATTAATTAATTAATTTATTTTTGCTGTGTTGGGTCTTCGTTTCTGTGCGAGGGCTTTCTCTAGTTGTGTCAAGCGGGGGCCACACTTCATCGCTGTGCGCGGGCCTCTCAGTATCGCGGCCTCTCTTGTTGCAGAGCACAGGCTCCAGACGCGCAGGCTCAGTAGTTGTGGCTCACGGGCCTAGTTGCTCCATGGCATGTGGGATCCTCCCAGAACAGGGCTCGAACCCGTGTCCCCTGCATTAGCAGGCGGATTCTCAACCACTGCACCACCAGGGAAGCCCATATTCATGTATTCTTATTAACATGTCTTGGTCATTTTTAATTTCCAAAACCAATCCATTTCTCCATGAGGCCTCTCCTGGTCTCTCTGTGTGCTCTGCAGTATCAGTCTCTACTATGGCCCTATGAAAATGTGTTTTTTTCTAAATTACAAATCACAGTAGGCTACTAATTTTTGTTATTTGTGCTTGTGTGTGATTACTTTTTATTTTCAATTATGGTTATTCAGCATGATATCCTCTTTAATACTGAACATAATGTATTATTCATGGTTTAAAATAATGCAGTAAATGTAATATATGTGTGTGTATTATTTTTCTAATGTATCTACCATTGTGCTGATCTGGGAAGTTTGCACAGGAAGTTACATGCTGAGGTTGTATCTACACAATACCAAAACATCTAGATTAAAAATAAAACATTCAGTCAACTGTGATGTTGTTTCCAAATATCTACATGCTTGGCAGTGGAAAAGGAAAATGTTTAGATGATGGATGTTGCTTTTCATTTTCCATCTGGCTGTTTTGGCTTCATGTAGACAGAGCCTCTGACAGCACTGACGACAAAACAATTTCAGGTTTTAGATTTGGTTTTAAGCCCGCCCACATGGAGGTAAACAGATTAGTTCGAAGAAGAGAAACTTGAATGTCTAATCACATCTATGCTTTCAGCCAAGAGAAATCTCTGAGGGATGATGATCTGTATTTACATCTCCCCAGACTGTAATACTACCCTGTTTCATAGAAGAGTGTTTGCCTGGAAAGATCCCCAGCTCAATTACCCAGATATTTCAGGAATCTCCAATAAGACTCATGACAGTACGGAGCCCCACATCTACTGTGGTCAAAACCAAGAATTAACTGGCTAGAATTCTCTGCATTTTTTTTAATTAAAGGATTTAGGATTTAATTGGGAGGAACATGGCAATGATGGAATTTAAGTAGATATGTTTTTAGTTCATTTTAAAAGAGCTTTGAAGTCTGCTTTGTGTAGAAGCCAATGGAGATAAGAAGTAAAATATCAAGGGTACAACATATTTATTATAAAACAAATCCCCTTAAAATCTTTATAAAACTATGAAAAACAGTTTGTATATGCTTCAGAGTGATTATACAGCAAAGAATCATCGAGGTTCTCATCTCTTTGAACTGTCAGTCAATTATAAGGTATTTTTAAAGTTAGATGAAATACTCCCCTGCCCATACTCACTTAGCCCCCCCAACACACATACACACATGCACACAAGGGGGTAAAAGTCACACATACTGGAATATTTGTATATACACAAACAAAAACTTATATACTCACATAGACTTAAATACCACAATCAGCTATTTTAAATGAGAGAAAATGTCATCCTCTCTGTTAATATTTGTTTGCTTATAGTCTTATTTTATTTATCAAACACAGAACCTTTTTTGGCAGGATGCTAATCTCAAAATCTCATTTATCTATGAACAATAATTTAACAGTAAAATATTCTGGAATTAGTGATTTAATCATTTGTTAAGGGTATTGAAAACAAGCAACTTTCATCCCTGCTGATAGAAATATGGGAGTCAGCTATTTTTAGCCTTCCTAACAGTCTTAATCTTCTGTCTCATGCCTCCAGAGAGTCATAAACAAGAAGCTCTTATCTTGATTTATGTAGCCAAGCTATATTATTGCATAATGGATGTGGTTGAACTGACATTGTAACAGTGCTAATAATATCTTACAGGTAAAACATGTGTAATTGGCACTGATAAAGAGTAGTAAATTATTCATTTTAATGTAGGTGACTGTGGAATTTGGACTATGAAAAGATCAGTGAATGTAATTTAAGAGTTCCTCTAAAAGTTCATTTATTTGCTATCTTATTCACAGGTAGATAGATATAAAAAGATGGCTAGATATAAAAAGATGACTAGATAGATGGATAGATGGATAGATAGTAGATATGAGGCTGTACTTCATATTTGTATATCATAAATGATAAGGTTACTCAAAAAACTTAACATGAATACTTAGAACTATTTTAAAATTCAGGGTTGGCTCTAAACTTTATCATCAATTGTAAATATGATACCTACATGGTTTATGAACAACATTAAACCACTTGGTTTTTAAGGTAACTTATAAGTCTAAGCTTTTATTGTTCTTAATCCATTCAGTAGTGTAACTGCACTCAGTTATCAGTTTTGCATGGGATAGCTCTGGATGTCATATTTTCTTCATATTAGTGTGCTTGCGGTAGCAAATAACATAGAAAACAACTATCAGTGACTTAACTTTAATGAGGATTTATTATCTCATATAACAAGATTTGAGATAGGATAACAAATTAAACCAGCAGCTTGAAGATACATTCAAGGACCTTTTGTTACCTGTTCTCCTGGTGGGTTAGCTCCTCTTATGAGCTAGACTCTAGATTTCACTTCTCACATATCAATACCCAGAGGTTATGAGGGTTCTGCAAGATTAGACAGCAACAAGGCCCCCTAGGTTGGACTTTGATCTGGAAAGCATAGTTACCTCAACCACGCTGTTATCCATGTCTTTGGAGGCAGTGTACTATGAAAGATGATCACAGAATCATGGAATCCTTGAAGCTTTCGTAGGTGCCTTGAAAAGTTGAGTATTTCTATAGTTCAATCCCTTTGTCTGAAAGGGCAACAAAATATGTACATACATCACAAAGTTCTTCTGAATATGAAATCAATTTTGTAAAACAGCACTGTACAAAGTAGAACATATTTATAATAGGCAGTTTTGTCTTTAATAAAAGAAAAAAACTAATAAATTTTAAATAAAATTTTATTTACTTGTTTGTTTAATAAATTAATAGTTTAATAAAAGTCACTCTAGATAAGCCCAGACTCCATATTTCCTGGGATTTTACTGACTCCCATAATGTCCAAAGTCCATATACAGGCATCTTTATCAGGGTTAGTTTTTCATTCTTCCCAAAGCTTGACCTCATTTTCTGCACACATCAGTTATAGGAATCCAGTAGAAAATCTACCCAGTCTTCCTCAGCAAAGCTTCTCTTTCAGTACTACACTGTGGGAATACCCAGGCCATATAAATTGACTGTGCTTCTCTTTTCTTTCTCTAAGGTTTCACATTGTTGAAATATTTTTTCCCATTTCCCCAGAGATAACATTAAGATGAGTGACAAATAGTTCATTTATGGGAGTTTCCATACCTACCTAGATGTCCACATTTTTCTCTTTCCACTTCTATCTCAGATATTCACTACTTTTTTCCTTTTTTGCCATTTTTGCTAAGGAATTGTTTCTACAGTAGATTCCTGGCAAAGTCTTTTGATATTCACCAGATTTGACTTAATACTATTCTAAATGGCATTCTTTAGTTTCATCGGTCATTGTCTCTCACTTTTATGGATGTATTTTTTTCAAACCTTTTTTACAACACTACTCTTAGAATCAAATAAGAGAACTGGACATGTCTGCATGGGTCAGGAGTAGAAATGACCCATGAGAATGTATTCCTGGAGCTGTTGATTTTCCTTACAGAGCACACTCCTGGTCTGTAATTTCCTATCCAATCACCCTAAGCCAACTTCAGGACCTTCAGGTATCTCTTTCCTACATACATTTTCCTAATATCAGATAATAGCTCTGATGTGAAAAACTCTAGTGCTAAGTGTTATTCAAGGGGAAACTCTTTGAGATAATAAACAGAGCTAATATGTATAAGGCAGGATGATCATCTGTGCTTAAAAGATGCTTACTGTTCTGATGGAAAGACCCATGAGTTGGGGTTATGAATGAGGATAAGTCTCAGGTCTCGGACAGGAGCTTTGGGGTGGCCCTTCCCAAGCAACACAGTGTAGGCATGAAACTTTAATTCTGAGAATTCTATATTTGAACCCGGCCTTCCATGTCATTGAAAGATATATTTGTTAAGATTATAGGCTAAAACAGTTTTCTTTAGTATTTTGCTATCTTGATTTATAGCTCTTAAATACTGAAATAATGGTATATGGGTCTGTATTTCTATTATTGCTTGGGATTCACAAATGGGTTGTGCAAGGCCTGCTTGTATGCTCTGATTCCACTTGCCTATAAGAATTTGTAAATTGCAATGAGTATGTCCTTCTCTGGCATATATTTAACTTATTTTCCTTCCCATGAGGCATCATTGTGTTATCCTGAACAGCAAAGACACTTGACTCAGACTGCATGTGTTCAAACCCAGTTGTGTGAATTTTGTAAATCCCTTATAAACACTCTGTGTCTCATTTTTCCATCTATAAAATATGATGATAATTGTACCTATTATATAGAATCCTTTAAAGGAGTAAAAGAGATATATTACTTATTTAGAATAGTACTTGGGGCATGGTAAACTCTATGTAAATTTTAGTTATTCTCATTGAATGACTTATTCCTTAACTTTAATCTCTGGTGCTTTTACATGAATGTCAGAAGGGTATAGTTAATTTTTTCACATTTGTAGGGTTTTTTTTCTGAAGTTTTATTTAACTATATTCTTTTATTGAGAAAATTAACATATAATCTTAAGGGGAATTAGCACAAAGTTAAGACCACTCTCTGTCTAGGAATATTAAAATGTCCAACAGAATTAATACTCGTGGAACTACAGTAACTACAAAAGGAAAATAAACAACGGGTGAAGGATTGTCTAGTGCAAGCTCTAAGAGCTAGAAGAGTTAAGAGGAAAGCAAGGGTTTAGAGGACATAGCTATGTGTTTTCTTTGTAAGCTATGTGGGTAGAAAAGAGGAAACAAAGAAGAGCCAGAGATAAGGGAGGAAAGGGGGAAAGGAAAGAAGTACCCCTTTGCTCAGGCTTTTGAGTAACTAGATGCAGCTTAAATCACTGGAACCTTATTATTTCCATTCTATTTTGTATTGCCCAATTTACTCGTCTTAACCCCAGGTTTCCTTTATCTTGTCATTACTCTGCTTTACTCATTTGTGTCTCCAAAGAAAAAATAAATTTTCCAGGTCTACCCATCTTTTCTCCCACTGAAATGTAGAATAAAACATTGAGTATAGGTAATTGTCATAATTTGCAAGAAGTTCCATCAGGCCCACTAAATTATTAATAGTCAAGAAAGATTACTATAATTACCCTTTCAAGTATGGTTGTTTATAAATAGGAAACTTTTAAAAGGCAGCAATATCTTAACCTCAGATGAATGAAAGTCTAATGATAGAATATTAATTTTGTACTGGAAACACTCGTGAATGGTGTAAGGCAAATTACACTACATAAGTATCTTCCTAATGTATTTCTACTTAACACCAAAACATGGATATGGGTTTGGTATACAGATTTAACTCTATTTCTGTAGATGTACTGAAGAGGACCCCCATTCTGGAGGAAATATTGTATTAATATGGACAGATATGTATTGCTTCTGGACTTGTGTTGAACAATTTAGATTATGAAAAAAATGGCACAGCACTAACTGCTATCAAATAGAGACTATACCTTAAACTATATCTTAGAGAAAAGTCTGCCTAAAACAATATTTTTCTGATGTTGGGGACCATATTAACAGAATAAATATTAACATTTTCTCAAAAATTACATTCATGTAAAAATTGCATTATTAATTATTGAAGTAGATAGGCACGGAGAGGTGAAAGAAATTCCCAATAAGACTAAACAGCATAAATTAAAATATCACAATTCAAAATTGGGGAGCTGGAGCTGGGCAAGGGCAGCTACAGTTGCAGAGTCAGCGGCGGAGGGAGGAGAAGATGGTGGTGCTGGACACAGGAGTGGCTGGAGTAGAGCTTCATTCCCAGGCTTGGCACCAATGCTGTTGTTAGAACTGCCTGCTCCCACAGGTCCACAGACCCAGCTATCAGGCAAGGAGGACCTCCAAGATGGCAGAGGAGTAAGATGTGGAGATCACCTTCCTCCCCACAAATACGTCAAAAATACATCTACATGTAGAACAACTCCTACAGAACACCTACTGAACACTGGCAGAAGGCCTCAGACTTACCAAAAGGCAAGAAATGGTCCACGTGCCTGGCTGTGTGGCTGACAGGGACTTGGTGATCCAGCCAGGTGTCAGGCCTGAGCCTCCGAGGTGGGAGAACAGAGTTCAGGACATTGAACAACCAGAGACCTCCCAGCCCCAGGTAATATCAATCGGCTAGTGTTCTCCCAGAGATCTCCATCTCAACACTAAGACCCAGATCCACTCAACAACCAGCAAGTTCCAGTGCTGGACATCCCATGCCAAACAACTAGCAAGATAGGAATGCAACCCCACCCATTAGATAAGAGGCTGCCCAAAATCATAATAAGGTCAGTGATACCCCAAAACAAACCACGAGACACAGTCCTGCCCACAAGAAAGACAAGATCCAGCCTCATCCACCAGAAAACAGGCACCAGTCACCTCCACCAGGAAGCCAACACAACCAACTGAACCACACTTATCCACTGGGGGCAGACACCAAAAACAATGGGAACTACGAACCTGCAGCCTGTAAAAAGGAGACCCCAAACACAGTAGGTTAAGCAAAATGAGAAGACAGAGAAATACTCAGCAGATGAAGGAGCAAGGTAAAAACCCACCAGGCAAAACAAATGAAGAGGAAATAGACAGTCTACCTGAAAAAGAATTCAGAGTAATGATAGTAAAGATGATACAAAATAAGGACCAAGAAGAACTAGAGGAAACAAACAATGATGAACAGCACAATAAATGAAATTAAAAATTCTCTAGAAGGAATCAGTAGCAGAATAAATGAGGCAGAAGAATGGATAAGTGACCTGGAAGATAAAATAGTGGGAATAACTACTGCAGAGCTGAATAAAGAAAAAGAATGAAAAGACTTGAGGACAGCCTCAGACACCATGGGGACCACATTAAATGCACCAACATTCGAATTACAGGGGTCCCAGAAGAAGAAGAGAAAAAGAAAGGGACTGAGAAAATATTTGAAGAGATTATAGTTGAAAACTTCCCAAATATGGGAAAGAAAATAATCAAGTCCAGGAAGCAAAGAGAGTCCCATACAGGATAATTCCAAGAGAAACATGTCAAGACACATATTAATCAAACTATCAAAAATTTTAAAAAAATATTAATGGGAGAGAAAAACAACAAATAACATGCAAGGGATCCCCATAAGGTTAACAGCTGATTGTTCAACAGAAACTCTACAAGCCAGAAGGGAGTGGCAGGACATATTTAAAGTGATGAAAGGGGAATACCTACAACCAAGTTCACTCTACCCAGCAAGGATCTCATTGATATCCAATGGAGAAATTAAAACTTTTACAGACAAGCAAAATCTAAGAGAATTCAGCACCACCAAACCAACTTTACAACAAATTCTAAAGAAACTTCTTTAGGCAGGAAGCTCAAGAGAAAGGAAAGACTTACAATAACAAACCCAAAACAATTAAGAAAATGGTAATAGGAACACACATATCTATAATTAACTTAAATGTAAGTGGATTAAATGCTCCAACCAAAAGACAAAGACTGGCTGAATGAATACAAAAACAAGACCCATATATATGCTGTCTACAAGAGACCCACTTCAGACCTAGGGATACATACAGACTGAAAGTGAGGGGATGGAAAAAGATATTCCATGCAAATGGAAATCAAAACAAAGCTGGAGTAGCAATTCTCATATCAGACAAAATAGACTATAAAATAAAGACTATTAGAAGAGACAAAGAAGGACACTACATAATGATCAAGGGATCAATCCAAGAAGAAGATATAACAATTGTAAATATTTATGCACCCAACATAGGAGCACCTCAATACATAAGACAAAAGCTAACATCCATAAAAGGGGATACCAATAGTAACATAATCATACTAGGGGACTTTAACACCGCACTTTCAACAAGAACAGATCATCCAAAATGAAAATAAATAAGGAAACACAAGCTTTAAATTACACATTAAACAAGATGGACTTAATTGATATTTATAGGATATTCCATCAAAAAAAAAAAGAATACAATTTCTTCTCAAGTGCTCATGGAACATTCTCCAGGATAGATCATATCTTGAGTCACAAATCAAGCCTTGGTAAATTTAAGAAAATTGAAATTGTATCAAGTACCTTTTCTAATCACAATGCTATGAGATTAGATATCAATTACAGGAAAAAGAAACTGTAAAAAATACAAACACATGGAGGCTAAACAATACACTACTAAATAACCAAGAGATCACTGAAGAAATCAAAGAGGAAATCAAAAAATACCTAGAAGCAAATGAAAATGAAAAAACGAAGACCCAGAACCTATGGTATGCAGTAAAAGCATTTATAAGAAGGAATTTTATAGCATACAATCCTACCTCAAGAAACAAGAAAAATCTCAAATAAACCACCTAACCTTACACCTAAAGCAAATAGAGAGAGAACAAAGAAACCCCAAAGTTAGCAGAAGGGACAGAATCATAAAAATCAGATCAGAAATAAATGAAAAAAAAAAAGAAGAAGAAGGAAATAATAGCAAAGATCAATAAACTAAAAGCTGGTTCTTTCAGAAGATAAACAAAATTGATAAACCATTAGCCAGACTCATCAAGAAAAAAAGGGAAAAGACTCAAAACAACAGGATTAGAAATGAAAAACGAAAAGTAACTGACACTGCAGAAATACAAAGAATCATGAGAGTTTACTACAAGTAACTATATGCCAACAAAATGGACAACCTGGAAGAAATGGACAAATTTTTAGAAAAGCACAACCTTCCAAGACTGAACCAGGAAGAAATAAAAAAAAAAAACAACAGACCAATCACAAGCACTGAAAATGAAAATGTGATTAAAATTTTTCCAACAAACAAAAGCCCAGGACCAGATGGCTTCACAGGTGAATTCTATCAAATATTTAGAGAAGCACTAGCACTTCTCCTTCTCAAACTCTTCCAAACTGCAGCAGAGGGAGAAACACTCCCAAACTCATTCTATTAGGCCACCATCACCTTGATATCAAAACCAAAGATGTCATAACAAAACAAAACCACAGGCCAATATCACTAATGAACAGAGATGTAAAAAACCTCAAGAAAACACTAGGAAACAGGATCCAACAGCACACTAAAAGGATCATACACCATGATCAAGTGGGGTTTATCCCAGGAATGCAAGGATTCCTCAATACACACAAATGAATCAATGTGATACACCATATTAACAAATTGAAGGATAAAAACCATATGATAATCTCAATAGATGCAGAAAAAGCTTTCAACAATATTCAACACCCATTTATGATAAAAACTCTCCAGAAAGTGGACCTAGAGGGAACCTACCTCAACATAATAAAGGCCATATATGACAAAACCACAGCCAACATAGTTCTCAATGGTGAAAAACTCAAAAAGTTTCCTCTAAGATCAGGAACAAGACAAGGTTGCCCACTCTCACCACTATTATTCAACATAGTTTTGGAAGTTTTAGCCACAGCAATCAGCAAAGAAAAAGAAATAAAAGGAATCCAAATCGGAAAGGAAGAATTAAAGCTGTCACTGTTTGCAGATGGCATGATACTATACATAGAGAATCCTAAAGATGCTACCAGAAAACTCCAAGAGCTAATCAATGAATTTGGTAAAGTAGCAGGACACAAAATTAATGCACAGAAATCTCTTGCATTCCTGTATACTAATGATGAAAAATCTGAAAGAGAAATTAAGGAAACATTCCCATTTACAATTGCAACAAAAAGAAAAAAATACCTAGGAATAAACCTAGCTAAGGAGAGAAAAGACCTGTATGCAGAAAATTATAAGACACTGATGAAAGAAATTAAAGATGATACAAATAGATGGAGAGATATACCATGTTCTTGGATTGGAAGAATCAACATTGTGAAAATGACTCTACTACCCAAAGCAATCTACAGATTCAATGCAATCCCTATCAAACTACCAATGGCATTTTTCACAGAACTAGAACAAAAAATTGCACAATGTATGGAAACACAAAAGACCCCGAATAGCCAAAGCAATCTTTAGAAAGAAAACAAAGCTGGAGCAATCAGACTCCCTGACTTCAGACAATACTACAAAGCTGCAGTAATCAAGACAATATGGTACTGGCACAAAAACAGAATTATAGATCGATAGAACAGGATAGAAAATCCAGAGATAAACACACACACATATGGTCACCTTATTTTTGATAAAGGAGGCAAGAATATACAATAGAGAAAGGAGAGCCACTTCAATAAGTGGTGCTGGGAAAACTGGACAGCTACATGTAAAAGAATGAAATTAGAACACACCCTAACACCATACACAAAAATAAACTCCTAACAGGTTAAATACCAGACTTTTGACCACACATGTAAGGCTAGACACTATAAAACTCTTAGAGGAAAACATAGGCAGAGGCTTCCCTGGTGACACAGTGGTTGAGAGTCCGCCTGCCGATGCAGGGGACGTGGGTTTGTGCCCCGGTCCGGGAAGATCCCACATGCCACAGAGTGGCTGGACCTGTGAGCCATGGCCACTGAGCCTGCGCGTCCGGAGCCTGTGCTCCGCAAAGGGAGAGGCCACAACAGTGAATGGCCCGCATACCAAAAACATAGGCAGAACACTCTATGGTATAAATCACAGCAAGATCCTTTTTGACCCACCTCCTAGAGAAATGGAAATAAAAACAAAAATAAACAAATGAGACCTAACGAAACAAAAGCTTATGCACAGCAAAGGATACCATAAACAAGACGAAAAGACAACCCTCAGAATGGGATAAAATATTTGCAAATGAAGCAACTGACAAAGGATTAATCTCCAACATATACAAGCATCTCATGCAGTTCAATATCAAAAAGCAAACAACCCAATCCAAAAATGGGCAAAAGATCTAAATAGACATTTCTCCAGAGAAGATATACAGATTGCCAATAAACACATGAAAGAATGGTCAACATCACAAATCATTAGAGAAATGCAAATCAAAAGTACAATGAGGTATCACCTCACTCTGGTCAGAATGGCCATCTTTAAAAATATCTACGAACAATAAATGCTGGAGAGGATGTGGAGAAAAAGGAGCCCTCTTGCACTGTTGGTGGGAATGTAAATTGATACAGCCACTATGGAGAACAGTATGGAGGTTCCTTACAAAACTAAAAATAGAACTACCATAGGATCCAGCAATCCCACTTCTGGGCATATGCCATGAGGAAACCATAATTCAAGAAGAGTCATGTACCACAATGTTCATTACAGCTCTATTTACAATAGCCAGGACATGGAAGCAACCTAAGTGTCCATCAACAGATGAATGGATAAAGATATGGTACATATATACAATGGAATATTACTCAGCCATAAAAAGAAATGAAATTGAGTTATTTGCAGTGAGGTGGATGGACATAGAGTCTGTCATACAGAGTGAAGTAAGCCAGAAAGAGAAAAAGAAATACCATATACTAACACATGTATATGGAATCTAAAAAAAAAAAAAAAAAAAAAAAGGCTCTGAAGAACCTAGGGTCAGTACAGGAATAAAGACTCAGAGGACACAGGGAGGGGGAAGGGTAAGCTGGGACAAAGTGAGAGAGTGGCATGGACATATATACACTACCAAATGTAAAATAGATAGCTAGTGGGAAGCAGCCTCATAGCACAAAGAGATCAGCTCAGTGCTTTGTGGCCATCTAGAGGGGTAGGATAAGGAGGTTGGGAGAGAGATGCAGGAGGGAGGAGATATGGGGATATATGTATATGTATAGTTGATTTACTTTGTTATACAGCAGAAACTAACACACGACTGTAAAGCAATTATACTCCAGTAAAGATGTTAAAAGTTTTAAAAACTGATGCTAAAACCACAATTCAAGTAATATTTTAGAATAAATAATTTGATGCCACAATACAAGAAAGATTGTTGATACAGAAGCTAGTTAGAAAGCTGTAACACTCACGAAGGGCAAAGGTGCAAGCTAGCAAGGGCCTATGCTAATGTGTTTCTGTGTCAATGGAAATTAAGGTATGAATATCAAAAAGAAAGCCTCATCAGGTTTGTGAAATTAAAAGATACTGGTTCAAAGCTATTAGAAATCCTAAAGCAGTCTCAGATATTTAAATCTTGCTGATGAAGAACAGCTGTGGTCATATTAACAACAGTAGAGGGCTTCCCTGGTGGCGCAGTAGTTGAGAGTCTGCCTGCCGATGCCTGGACAAGGGTTCGTGTCCCGGTCCGGGAGGATCCCACATGCCGCGGAGCGGCTGGGCCCGTGAGCCATGGCCGCTGAGCCTGCGCGTCCAGAGCCTGTGCTCCGCAACGGGAGAGGCCACAGCAGTGAGAGGCCCGCGTACCGCCCCCCAAAAAAAAGAAATGAAATTGAGTTATTTGTAGTGAGGTTGATGGACCTAGAGTCTGTCATACAGAGTGAAGTAAGTCAGAAAGAGAAAAATAAATACCGCATGCTAACACATATATATGGAATATATATATATATAAAAGGTCATGAAGAACCTAGAGGCAGGACAGGAATAAAGACGCAGACGTAGAGAATGGATTTGAGGACAGGAGGCGGGGTGAGGGTAAGCTGGGACGAAGTGAGATAGTGACATTGACATATATACACTACCAAATGTAAAATAGATAGCTAGTGGGAAGTAGCCGCATAGCACAGGGAGATCAGCTCGGTGCTTTGTAACCACCTAGAGGGGTGGGACAGGAGAGTGGGTGGAAGACGCAAGAAGGAGGGGATATGGGGATATATGTATATGTATAGCTGGTTCACTTTGTTATACAGCAGAAACTAACACAACATTGTAAAGCAATTATACTCCAATAAAGATGTTAAACAAAAAACATTGGGGGAAACTCTGAGACCATCAAGTCAAACATAAAAACTTATTTCATGTACTGACATTTTAAACTTATTATTCCTACAATTCATTACTTCATATTTTTGTGGTTTGTGTTTCATGACCTTGGATTCCAAAGAGCTTCATCACCTCATTTTACCTTAAAAATGTAACATTATACAATATGCTTCAAATATCTTCAAAATTAATTTTTTAAATTAATTTCAGTGAGAAATATAGCACATGTATAGGACATAGGTATTTTCGTATTGACATATGTTTAATGCAGAGTTTGTTTTACCTGCCCTGGGAGAGTGTTTAGTTCAGTTTTGTTTCATTTTAGTCTTTACCAAATTACCCTGGAGTATGTATAGTAGGAAACTGTAAAACTAAGCGTGCATACATTAAAGTACCCAAATTATGCTGATGTATAATCAATTTAAACTGATAAATAGGTACTTTCTGTAAATGGATTATACCTTTAAGTCTTTCCACCTATTAACAGGCAATTTGCATTTCTCCTAATGAAACCCCTCTTGGATTCTCTCTTCTCTTCCAGATGACTGAAATGTGTACAAGATAATTAGAAGGAAAGTGTCTAAAATTAAATACCTGCCAGGACATTTAGGTAACCCAAATGAGTTACATATGCAAGTGGAGATTGCTTGAATCAGAGAAAACCTGCCTCTGCTAAAAGGGGGATGCAATATTCAGCTCCAGATGAGTTTTGCCTTTTGAAAGTGCAATACAGAGGGTGCCAACTATTTCAGATTTTCAAAGGAAACCTGAAATCTGGAGTGACCTATATGCTTCATTATACTGCTCAATACTGTCAAAGGAACTCACTACTTGAAATAAAATATATGGCGTTTGTGGCACTCCTTTCTCTCCATAACGGCCTTTTTGATGAGCTTAAGTGCTTTATATTCTATCCAAATAAATTGGGTTAAATATTTGCATGTTCTAAGATAGTACAGAACTCTCTTACCTATTCCACTTAGTCCCTTTGGAACCTCTCTAACTGCAAATTTCACAAACAGTATTTTCATATTGTATAACATCTTAGTGTATCCGTCCTTTGCTGAAACTGAGGCCAGCTTAAAGACACATGCATTTATTCAATGTGCATATATTATCCTTATGTTCCCCAAATATGTCCGATCATGAGAGTCACATGTAGCTTATTAAAAATCTTTATTCAAAGGGCCCCCGGATTGATTCAGTTGGTCTAAAACAGGCTTGGCAAACTACAGCTTTCCAGCTAAATCCAGACCACAACCTGTTTTTGTAGATAAAGTTCTATTGAAACACAACCACTTTTATCTTCCCTGTTGTCTGTGATTGCTTTTCTGTTACAATGGCAACGTGAAGAATTTGCAAAATAAGTCATGTGGTCCACAGTGTAGATGATGTTTATTATCTGGCACTTTACAGAAAATGTTTGCTGACCCCTGGTCTAGAGCAAAATCTAGGAACCTGTGTATCTTATGAAGGCTCTTTATAAGTGACTCTTATAATGGAACTAGATTGGCTCTTCCTATTTATTTTGTATGCCAAGTCATTTATCACAGTGCTTTGCAAACAGTAAGTTGCTGTTGAATAATATGAGACAGATCAAATTTCAAAACGTTTATCCAATCAATAACTCCTTTTTAAGAAACTGCTCTCCACCCCATGAACTTCTAAGAGAATTCTATTAAAATGTTCTAGAATCTGTACATTTACTCATATCATTCACATGAAATAAAAACTTTATTATTTAATTATCTAGTTTTATTTATTTTCTATTTATACCAAGTTTTTATTATATGAGGAACAATGGTAGGGCATGGACAACTGCCCTATATATATAAATGTAAAAAGGCACAATGGCAAATTTTTATACATAGCTCCAAGTTTCAGTCATAGGCTTTAAAGTAACTTTTTGTTGTTGTTGTCACACAAGAAAACAAGTGATTGTAGGGAAAAGGTGGATAAGTAAGCATATTCAAATTCTGAAAGAAGATATTTTAAAATCATCATACTCTTAAATGTAACTATAAAGAAAAATATAGAATAGAAAATTGAGACAACCTCTTAGTATTCATTTTAAACTCCCATTCAGTAAAAGGCATAGTATCTATTATCTTTATTTTTTTATTATTTTGTAATTGATTTGTCAATATCTTTACTAAAGTATGATTTCAGAAACATTTGTATCAGTTTCATTCAACTTTCCTTCCACACAGCAACAGAATAATAAAAATTGCTAGCATGTATAAAGTCCATACTATGTGCCTGGCATTTTATAGATGTTTCTCTTGAAACAGTACATTTATTATTAAGAATATGTCTACTAGATAGATTTTGTTATTATTCCTATTTTACACATATGGTAATTGAGGCTTAAAAAAATTATATTACTTGCCTAGAGTCTTAGCAATTAAGTTTGAATTAAGGAAATTTGACTTCAGAATGTGAGTTCTATAAGTTTTCCCTGAATGATAAACCTCCTGTTGAATCATTCTGCATCTTTAATCAGACTACAACCTAGATCTGCTCTTAATAGTATCTATAAATTCTATTTTCTGGACTGTCTTTATTGTTGTCCCTACGTGCAGAGTTAAAATGACTGATTCTTGAGTAGGCTTCTCTAGAAGACTAGTGTCTAAGTCCCCCAGATCTTTATGAACTTAGCAGAGGAAGCTAATTTCCATAGAGTCCATAATTAAATGATTAAGAGAAGTTATTTTATACATGCAATTACAAGAAGTTAATGGCTATTATAGGTATCTGCATATCTGTAGAAGATTTTTATGGTATTTACGTTCAACATCTCCACACTAACCTTAGTTTGGGAACCCTTCATCCAGACACATAACACAGGAAAAGCCATCATTATGACATGATTTGGGTCCTCAGGCTACAATTAATTAGTTTAGATGTGAATGTCAGACAAAAGCTAAACCATTTAAACCTCTATTACATTTATGATTTAGAATCTCAATAACTGAATAAGAATCTTTCTCTTAGTTAAAGCCTTCATATATAAAATGTGGTTGCTGATGGTGGCCAAATTTTCTTATTTGAAGAGAGAGTATAAAATGCATCGTTGGTGAGGGAGATAGAAAGTGAAAGAGAGAGAGAGAGAAAGAGGGAGAGGGAGAGAGAAGGAGAGAGGGGGGAGGGAGAGAGAGGGAGAAAGAGAGAGAGAGGGAGGGAGAGAGAGAGAAAGAGAGAGAGAAAGGGAGAGGGACAGAGGGAGAGAGAGAGGGAGTGGGATAGAGAGGGGAGAGAGAGAGATTGAGAGAGTGGGAGAGAGAGAGAGAGGAAGAGAAGGAGAGGGGAGGGAAGGGGAGGGGAGAGGATCTAGCTATCTCTAAGGGCACGCGTTTGTGGTTTGTTTGTGTTGAGGCCCTTTACAATGTGCAACTTAATTATTCCTTGAGTTATCCAACTTCCTTACAAAGAATCCCAATGAATATAATAGTAGACTAACAATTAGAATTCAAGTTTCTATCTTTTACTCCCTGAAAGGAACCATCTCCTTGAAAGAAACAACAAAGAATTCTGTTGGTGCAGATTTGAAGAAAGAGTTCCTCTGAGCATTAGTCTTTAGTCCTCTGTCCAAGAAAGACAGAGTCCTTCCTGCTCCATAACTTCCCCTCCTAATCATGGGGGAAGAGTGGATGGGAGGAATAGAGTGGGAGTTTGGGAGTGACACGTACACACTGCTATATTTAAAATAGATAGCCAACAAGGACATACTGTATAGTACAGGGAATTCTGCTGAATACTCTGTAATAACCTTAATTGGAAAAGAATTTGAAAAATAATAGGTACATGTATATGTACAACTGAATCACTTTGCTATATACCTGAAACTATCACAACATTGTTAATCACCTATATTCCAATATAAACTAAAAATTAAAAAAAAATACATTGTACATCTGCTTTAATCATTAAAGAGAAGGATGCACTGACCGGGAGTAAAGAACGTCCATGTTAAAAATAAAGATTAGGGGCTTCCCTGGTGGCGCAGTGGTTGAGAGTCCGCCTGTAGATGCAGAGGACACGGGTTCGTGCCCCGGTCCGGGAAGATCCCACATGCCGCGGAGCGGCTGGGCGCGTGAGCCATGGCCGCTGAACCTGCGCGTCCAGAGCCTGTGCTCCGCAACGGGAGAGGCCACAGCAGTGAGGGGTCCGTGTACCGAAAAATAAAATAAAATAAAGATTAAATGCCTCCCTTCCTCGGATGCCAATGCTAGTATTCCTTCGACAGTAAGACTCCCTTTCCAGGTGCCAAGGCCATACTGACTCGCTGTGTTCATGCTGATTTGCGTTTTGGGTTTTTTTTGGAAGCTTGAAGGAATGTATCCCTAACTGGTTTGATGTTCTTTGTTCTGACAGGACATAAAACTGTGCTGAAAACCATGCTCTTCCAGAGCAGTTCTTCAGAGTTATCTGAGAGGCTATCCCCTGAGCTATAGTCCTCAGTTTGACTCAAATAACACTTTTCTATTCATATATATATATATATATATATATATATATATATATATATATATACATATATGTATATGAACATTCTCCTTCCTCATGAGGAAAGTTATTTCACTTCACCAAATTCTTCAATGTCCTTTTTAATTTTTCCTATGAAGAAGTAGTATTTTAATTATGACATTTTTAAATTAAACTCCCTAATCCCTCCTTTCATCCACTGAAAAGAAAAATATAGATAAGAAGACCCCAAACCAGTCAGTGTCTAGTGATACACCAGTTGTAACTTTTGGAACCAACTCAAACTATGTGATGTTTAAACAAGATCTTTTACGACAATCCTTGATTAACCATAGAAAGTCTTAGAATTAAGTGGATAAATATCTCCATAGGAATCTGTCCTTCACCATCTCCTAGGTTAGATAAAGTTTGTCTCTGCCCACTCAATTTTTTGTTGTTTTTTTTATACAGTTTTTTTTTAACATCTTTATTGGAGTATAATTTCTTTACAATGGTGTGTTAGTTTCTGCTGTATAACAAAGTGAACCAGTTATACATATACATATAACCCCATATCTCCTCCCTCTTGCGTCTCCCTCCCACCCTCCATATCCCACCCCTCTAGGTAGACACAAAGCACCGAGCTGATCTCCCTGTGCTATGCAGCTGCTTCTCACTAACTATTTTACGTTTGTAGTGTATATATGTCCATGCCACTCTCTCACTTTGTCCCAGCTTACCCTTCCCCCTCCCCATGTCCTCAAGTCCATTCTCTAGTAGGTCTGCATCTTTATTCCCGTCTTGCCCCTAAGTTCTTCATGACAATTTTTTTTTTTTAGATTCCATATATATGTGTTAGCATATGGTATTTGTTTTTCTCTTTCTGACTTTTTTCACTCTGTATGACAGACTCTAGGTCCATCCACCTCACTACAAATAACTCAATTTCATTTCTTTTTATGGTTAAGTAATATTCCATTGTATATATGTGCCACATCTTCTTTATCCATTTATCTGTTGATGGACACTTAGGTTGTTTCCATGCCCTGGTTATTGTAAATAGACCTGCAATGAACATTTTGGAACATGACACTATTTGAATTATGGTTTTCTCAGGGTATATGCTCAGTAGTGGGATTGCTGGGTCGTATGGTAGTTCTATTTTTAGTTTTTTAAGGAAACTCCATACTGTTCTCCATAGTGGCTGTATCAATTTACATTCCCACCAACAGTGCAAGAGGGTTCCCTTTTCTCCACACCCTCTCCAGCATTTATTGTTCATAGATTTTTGATGAATGGCCATTCTGACCGGTGTTGAGATGATATCTCACTGTACTTTTGATTTGCATTTCTCTAATGATTAAGGACGTTGAGCATTCTTTCATGTGTCTGTAGGCAATCTGTATATCTTCGTTGGAGAAATGTCTATTTAGGTCTTCTGCCCATTTTTGGATTGGGTTTTTTTTTTTTTTGATATTGAGCTGCATGAGCTGCTTGTAAATTTTGGAGATTAATCCTTTGTCAGTTGCTTCATTTGCAAATATTTTCTCCCATTCTGAGGGCTGTCTTTTCGTCTTGTTTTTGGTTTCCTTTGCTGTGCAAAAGCTTTTAAGTTTCATTAGGTCCCATTTGTTTATTTTTGTTTTTATTTCCATTTCTCTAGGTGGGGGGTCAAAAAGGATCTTGCTGTGATTTATGTCATAGAGTGTCCTGCCTGTGTTTTCCTCTAAGAGTTTGATAGTTTCTGGCCTTACATTTAGGTCTTTAATCCATTTTGAGCTTATTTTTGTGTATGCTGTTAGGGAGTGTTCTAATTTCATTCTTTTACATGCAGCTGTCCAGTTTTCCCAGCACCACTTATTGAAAAGGCTGTCTTTTCTCCATTGTATATTCTTGCCTCCTTTATCAAAGATAAGGTGACCATGTGTGTGTGGGTTTATCTCTGGGCTTTCTATCCTGTTCCATTGATCTATATTTCTGTTTTTGTGCCAGTACCATACTGCCTTGATTACTGTAGCTTTGTAGTATAGTATGAAGTCAGGGAGTCTGATTCCTCCAGCTCCATTTTTCTCTCTCAAGATTGCTTTGGCTATTCGGGGTCTTTTGTGTTTTCATACAAATTGTGAAATTTTTTTGTTCTAGCTCTGTGAAAACTGCCATTGGTAGTTTGATAGGGATTGCATTTAATTGGTAGATTGCTTTGGGTAGTAGAGTCATTTTCAAAATGTTGATTCTTCTAATCCAAGAACATGGTATATCTCTCCATCTATTTGTATCAGCTTTAATTTCTTTCATCAGTGTCTTATAATTTTCTGCATAAAGGTCTTTTGTCTCCTTAGGTAAGTTTATTCCTAGATATTTTATTCTTTGTGTTGCAGTGATAAATGGGAGTGTTTTCTTAATTTCATTTTCAGATTTTTCATCATCAGTGTACAGGAATGCAAGAGATTTCTGTACATTAATTTTGTATGCTGCTACTTTACCAAATTCATTGGTTAATTCTAGTAGTTTCCTGGTAGCATCTTTAGGATTCTCTATGTATAGTATCATGCCATCTGCAAACAGTGACAGCTTTACTTCTTCTTTTCTGATTTGGATTCCTTTTATTTCCTTTTCTTCTCTGATTGCTGTGGCTAAAATTTCCAAAACTATGTTGACTAAGAGTGGTGAGAGTGGGCAACCTTGTCTTGTCCCTGATCTTAGTGGAAATGGTTTCAGTTTTTCACCATTGAGGATGATGTTGGCTGTGGTTTTGTCATATATGGCCTTTATTATGTTGAGGAAAGTTCCCTCTATGCCTACTTTCTGGAGGGTTTTTATCATAAATGGGTGTTGATTTTTTTCAAAAGCTTTCTCTGCATCTATTGACATGATCATATGGTTCTTTCCCTTCAATTTGTTAATATGGTGTATCACGTTGATTGATTTGCATATATTGAAGAATCCTTGCATTCCTGGGATAAACCCCAGTTGATCATAGTGTATGATCCTTTTAATGTGCTGTTGGATTCTGTTTGCTAGTATTTTGTTGAGGATTTATGCATCTATGTTCATCAGTGATATTGGCTTGTAGTTTTCTTTCTTTGTGACATCTTTTTCTGGTTTTGGCATCAGAGTGATGGTGGCCTCGTAGAATGAGTTTGGGTGTGTTCCTCTCTCTGATATACTTTGGAAGAGTTTGAGAAGGATAGGCATTAGCTCTTCTCTAAATGTTTGATAGAATTCGCCTGTGAAGCCATCTGGTCCCGGGCTTTTGTTTGTTGGAAAATTTTTAATCACAGTTTCAATTTCAGTGCTTGTGATTGGTCTGTTCATATTTTCTATTTCTTCCTGGTTCAGTCTCAGAAGGCTGTGCATTTCTAAGAATTTCTCCATTTCTTCCAGGTTGTCCATTTTATTGGCATATAGTTGCTTGTAGCAATCTCTCATGATCCTGTGTAATTCTGCAGTGTCAGTTGTTACTTCTCCTTTTTCATTTCTAACTCTATTGATTTGAGTCTTCTCCCTTTTTTTCTTGATCAGTCTGGCTAATAGTTTATCATTTTTTTTATCTTCTCAAAGAACCAGCTTTTAATTTTATTGATCTTTGCTATCGTTCCCTTCATTTCTTTTTCATTTATTTCTGGTCTGTCTTTATGATTTCTTTCCTTCTGCTAACTTTGTGGGTTTATTGTTCTTCTTTCTCTAATTGCTTTAGGTGTAAGGTTAGGTTGTTTATTTGAGATGTTTCTTGTTTCTTAAGGTAGGCTTGTATTGCTATAAGCTTCCCTCTTAGAACTGCTTTTGCTGCAGCCCATAGGTTTTGGGTCGTCGTGTTTTCATTGTGTTTGTTTCTACGTATTTTTTAATTTCCTCTTTGATTTCTTCAGTGATGTCTTGGTTTTTAAGTAGTGTGTTGTTTGGCCTCTATGTGTTTGTATTTCTTATAGATTTTTTTCCTTTAATTGATATCTAGTTTCATAGCCTTGTGGTAGGAAAAGATACTTGATATGATTTCAATTTTCTTAAATTTACCAAGACTTGATTTGTGACCCAAGATATGATCTATCCTGGAGAATGTTCCATGAACACTTGAGAAGAATGTGTATTCTGTTGTTTTTGGATGGAATGTCCTATAAGTATCAATTAAGTCCATCTTGTTTAATGTATCATTTAAAGCTTGTGTTTCCTTATTTATTTTCATTTTGGATGATTTGTCTGTTGGTGAAAGTGGGGTGTTAAAGTCCCCTAGTATGATTCTGTTACTGTTGATTTCTCCTTTTATGACTGTTAGCATTTGCCTTATGTATTGAGGTGCTCCCATGTTGGGTGCATAAATATTTACAATTGTTATATCTTCTTCTTGGATTGATCTCTTGATCATTATGTAGTGTCCTTCTTTGTCTCTTGTAATAGTTTTTGTTTTAAAGTCTATTTTGTCTGATATGAGAATTGCTACTCCAAGTTTGTTTTGATTTCCATTTGCATGGAATATCTTTTTCCATCCCCTCATTTTCAGTCTGTATGTGTCCCTAGGTCTGAAGTGGGTCTCCTGTAGGCAGCATATATATGGATCTTGTTTTTATATCCATTCAGCCAATCTATGTCTTTTGGTTGGAGCATTTAATCCATTTACATTTAAGTTAATTATAGATATGTGTGTTCCTATTACCATTTTCTTAATTGTTTTGTGTTTGTTATTGTAGGTCTTTTCCTTTACTTGTGTTTCCTGCCTAGAGAAGTTCCTTTAGCATTTGTTTTAAAGCTGGTTTGGTGGTGCTGAATTCTCTTAGATTTTGCTTGTCTGTAAAGGTTTTAATTTCTCCATCAAATCTGAATGGGATCCTTGCTGGGTAGAGTAATCTTGGTTATAGATTTTTCTCTTTCATCACTTTAAATATGTCCTGCCACTCCCTTCTGGCTTGTAGAGTTTCTGCTGAAAGATCAGCTGTTAACCTTATGGGGATTCCCTTATGTGTTACTTATTGTTTTTCCCTTGCTGCGTTTAATATTTGTTCGTTGTTTATAATTTTTGATAGTTTGACTAATGTGTGTCTTGTCGTGTTTCTCCTTCGATTTATCCTGTATGGGACTCTCTGTGCTTCCTGGACTTGAGTAACTATTTCCTTTCCCATATTAGGGAAGTTTTCAACTATAATCTCTTCAAATATTTTCTCAGTCCCTTTCTTTTTCTCTTCTTCTTCTGGGACCCCTATTATTTGAATGTTGGTGCGTTTAATGTTGTCCCAGAGGTCTCTGAGACTGTTGTCAATTCTTTTCATTCTTTTTTCTTTATTCTGCTCTGCAGTGGTTATTTCTACTCTTTTATCTTCCAGGTCACTTATCCGTTCTTCTGCCTCAGTTATTCTGCTATTGATCCCTTCTAGAGAATTTTTAATTTCATTTATTGTGTTGTTCATCACTGTTTGTTTGCTCTTTAGTTCCTGTAGGTCCTCATTAAACTTTTTTTTGTATTTTCTCCATTCTATTTCCAAGATTTTGGATCATCTTTACTATCATTATTCTGAATCCTTTTTCAGGTAGACTGCCTATTTCCTCTTCATTTGTTAGATCTGGTGGGTTTTTGCCTTGCTCCTTCATCTGCTGTGTGTTTCTCTGTCTTCTCATTTTGCTTAACTTACTGTGTTTGGGGTCTCCTTTTCGCAGGTTGCAGATTCGTATTTCCCGTTGTTTTTGGTGTCTGTCCCCAGTGGCTAAGGTTGGTTCAGTGGATTGTTAAGCCTTCTTGGTGGAGGGGACTAGTGCCTGTGTTCTGGTAGATGAGGCTGGATCTTGTCTTTCTCGTGGACAGGTCCACATCTGGTGGTGTGTTTTGGGGTGTCTGTAGCCTTATTCGGATTTTTGGCAGCCTCTCTGCTAATGGATGGGGTTGTGTTCCTGTCTTGCTAATTGTTTGGCATAGGGTGTCCAGCAATGTAGCTTGCTGGTCGTTGAGTGTAGTTGGGTCTTGGTGTTGAGATGGAGATCTCTGGGAAATTTTTGCCGTTTGATATTATATGGAGCTGGGAGGTGTCTTGTGGACCAGTGTCCTGAACTTGGCTCTCCCACCTCAGTGGCACAGCCCTGACACCTGGTTGGAGCACCAATAGCCTGTCCTCCACATGGCTCAGAATAAAAGGGAGGAAAAATAAGAAAGAAAGAAGATAAAATAAAGTAAAATAAATTTATTAAAATAAAAAATAATTATTAAGAAGAAAAAAATTTTAAGTAAAAAAAAAATACGGACAGACAGAATCCTAGGAAAAATGGTAAAAGCAAAGCTATACAGACAAAATTACACACAGAAGCATACACACTCACAAAAAGAGAAAAAGGGAAAGAATATATATATATATATATATATATATATATATATATATATATGTATCGTTGCTCCCAAATTCCACCTCCTCAATTTGGGATGATTCGTTGTCTATTCAGGTCTTCCACAGATGCAGGGTACATCAAGTTGTTGGTGGAGATTTAATCCGCTGCTCCTGAGGCTGCTGGGAGAAATTTCCCTTTCTCTTCTTTGTTCGCACAGCTCCTGGGTTTCAGTTTTGGATTTGGCCCTGCCTCTGTGTGTAAGTTGCTTGAGGGCGTCTGTTCTTCGCTCAGACAGGACGGCGTTAAAGGAGCAGCTGCTGCTTGGGCTCTGGCTCACTCAGGCCCGGGGGGAGGGAGGGGAACGGAATGCAGCAAAAGTGGGCGGAGGCAGAGGCCGTCGTGACGTTGCACCAGCTTGAGGCGCGCCGTGCGTTCTCCCGGGGAAGTTGTCCCTGGATCATGGGACCCTGCCAGTGGCAGGCTGCACAGGCTCCCCGGAAAGGGGGTGTGGATAGTGACCTGTGCTCGCACACAGGCTTCTTGGTGGCGGCAGCAGCAGCCTTAGCGTCTCATGCCTGTCTCTGTGGTCCGCGCTGATAGCCCGCGGCTCACGGCCGTCTCTGGAGCTCCTTTAGAGCAGCGCTCTTAATCCCCTCTCCTCGCGCACCAGGAAACAAACAGGCAAGAAAAAGTCTCTTGCCTCTTCGGCAGCTCCAGACTTTTTCCCGGACTCCCTCCCAGCTAGCCGTGCCGTACTAGCCCCCTTCAGGCTGTATTTACGCCGCCAACCCCGTTCCTCTCCCTGCGCTCCGACCGAAACCTGAGCCTCAGCTCCCAAGCCCCCGCCCACCCCGGCGGGTGAGCAGACAAGCCTCTCGGACTGGTAAGTACTGGTCGGCCCCGACCCTCTGTGCGGGAATCTCTGCGCTTTGCCCTGTTGCTGTGCTCTCCTACACGGCTCCGAAGCTTCCCCCCTCCTCCACCCGCAGTCTCCGCCCGCGAAGGGTCTTCCTAGCGTGTGGAAACGTTTCCTCCGTCACAGCTCCCTCCCACTGGTGCAGGTCTCGTCCCTATCCTTTTGCCTCTGTTTATTCTTTTTTCTTTTGCCCTACCCAGGTACATGGGGAGTTTCTTGACTTTTGGGAGGTCTGAGGTCTTCTGCCAGCGTTCATTGGGTGTTCTGTAGGAGCTTTTCCACATGTAGATGTATTTGTGGGGAGGAAGGTGATCTCCCCGTCTTCCTTTTCCGCCATCTTGAAGCTCCTCCTCCTGTCCACTCAATTTTTAAGGCACTTCTTTTTACAAAAACTACTGATAATCAACTCCTATTGTTATCCCAGGGCAGCATATTTTAGGTGGCGATGTCTCCCGCAGTGGAATGGATTCCAAGAATAAATGTCTAACACTTATTTAGCATTTGCTATATGCCAAGAACTGTACTGTGCTATCACTGTCTTTAATTCTCACACAACCTTAGTGACCCATCATCTCTTTGCTTGTTTGGCCTCAACTCCTCAAACTTTTCACCTTGTTTATTTCTAGTGCAAAACATTGGAATTCTTGTGAATTCTAGAATGTACAGTCTGCTTGTGGCCTTGGCACTTCTATTCTCTACTGGAAGTTCTTACATCAGATTTCAGTCCGTATATCACTGTATAAAATGATGCCCCCTCTAACTGTACATACTTCCCCCACAATTACCTTTCCTTATGTTTCAGCCTAATACTAATTATATATAGTAATGTATTATAAATGCAATTTCATTTGTTTATTATCAGGCTCATTATTTCACTCACTTGAATGGAAGCACCAAGAAAGAAGGGATAGGTTTACAAATCTCTTCTAAGTCCCTAACCAAGAAAAGAAACTTGAGACATACTAAGCATTCTTAAATAATATTGAATGAATAAACTAACACTTCTTTGAGATGACCGTATTTGCGGTAACCATTGCACAGATGAGGAAATTGTGCTGTTGAGGAGAGGTTTATTTTTTAATTTCATGTAGCAAGTGAGTGGCAGAAGTGGTCTGACACTTACAAAGTTCCTATTTGTAATTACTCCTTACTTTTGGCTGTAGGTTTACCCATTACCCTAAGGCAATAAACAGAGTTTGAATGGGCCGGGAAGATGTTTTTTACACTTGTAGAGAAGTGTGTCGAGAAGGACAGTGCTTACTCCCATGTCATCATCCTATTTTCCCTAGTATCATAATTTGTTAAATTGTCTTTAATGTATCTTCTAGTTCTTAGAATATTAATTTACTTTAAAATATTCCAGCATGTATTGATATGACGTATAATTACGAGTGTGCTTTTCAGGTTAAACTATAACCCAGATGCTGATGACAGTCTAATCGAGGATGCATAATCAGTGGTGGACTGCTGGCAATATATTTAAATGTTCACATTCCAGAGGCCGCCACTATAAGAGGCTCTGTAACTGGTGTCTCTGTCAGCATCTATTTACTAAGTCAAAACATTTTTTTATAGGGGAAAATAGCAGCCTTTATCTAGTATGATGGATATTATAGATATTATTGGGAACATTAAAAGTATCTAAAAATGTGGGTGGGCTAATATATATATTTTTATTATTTATTTATTTATTTGTTTTGTTGCACCGGGTCTTAGTTGTGGCATGTGAACTCCCGGCCCCCTGCATTGGGAGCATGGAGTCTTAAGCCCTGCACTGCCAGGGAAGTTCCTGGCTAATATATTTTAAAGATTCTCCTCCCAGGTCACCCCTAGGGATGACCCCCCCAGGCTAAATTCCTGACAGTTCCTTGACCATTATGGACTTGAAGCTTTTGGTCCTGATGCTGGCTATTACATAATCCAACCTCTGGCCTATTGTCTACTGTGACCTTGGTTAAACTTTCCAGGAAAGGTTGAGGTGGAAAGAGACATGGAAGAGACTCAAGCCTATAGACTAGGTAGTGTAATATTTTTGCATGCTAATAAATGTTCAGTGAATATCTCTATCGTGACAATTTGTTCTGAGACTAGCTTTTATTATAAATTCATAGGAAAGCTATGGGCCTAGTAGCAAACTCTCATCAAACACAAAATATTTTCAGTGGCTACAATTATCTACCCCCAAAATTCAGAGTTCCACATGACATAAATGGTTTACATTAGTTCAAAATGACAAAACATCCTCAATGCAACATATATTTCAAGTGATGCTCCAAATCCTAAACAATTTGCACTTATTTCTGAGGTCTTAGAAATTAAAGGGATACTAAAGTGATCAGGAAACTTAGCCCAAATTATGTCATTATATCTACTCATTGCTTTTCTGCTTATCTTTAATGTTTGATAATTTTTCAGATTTTTAAAATCATTTCAGAACAGGTCTTCCATAAATAGGACTACTAATAATGTGAAAATCTTATACTTAATCAGTATCTTCATTAGGGTAATATGCTCTTACTAAATTTTCTGGATTCTTGAAAATTACTCTGTTGATACCCTCAAGTTTTTGCAGTACATACTTGCAAAGAAAAGGTTAATTGTAACTGAAAATTCAACTTTCTTTTAATAACATAGTATTCAAAGCTATAAAATTTAACAAATTTAGAATAATTAACTATACTTACATTTAGAGTAATTTATTTATGTATTTATTTAATTGAAGTTGATGTACACTATTATATTAGTTACAGGTGTACAATATAGTGAGTCACAATTTTTAAAGGTTATATTTAATTTTAACTGCTCAGTTACTCAAAACTAAACTTTTTACATTTGTGTAAATTAAACTATTTACAGTTTATCTTCCAAAGATAACTGGAAATGACAAGACATATAAACTACACAAGAAATGAGATTAGTACATTTTTGCTGCATTATCATCTACAAGCTTGTTTTTAACTCTTTAACCAAAGAAAGTTAAGAAATAACAATAAAGACAATGTTAGATGAATTCTTAACATTTTCCTATTTTATGAATGCTACTTTCTCTGATAAAAATTGGGCTGTTGTTTCCTAAATAACAAAATGTATGAGATTTGATACCAGATTAATTTAATTTGGGGCTTTATTCTTTTCTTCAAATGATAAATTCATATTTTCTTACCTAATGAAATTTATTGCAAAGTTCTTGTATGACTGTATTTGCACATACATATGACTACAGAGTTTCTAGATTTTTTTTTTACAAATTCCAAAATGTCAGGATTTATTGATCACATGGTTGGAATAAAATTGTTTTGTAAATTGTAAAATGTAAGCAAATATTTATATATTAAAGAAAAAATTATCAAGCTCTTTCATTTTCTCAGTGCCCAAATATACTGTCAGACAAAACAGTAAGAATACAAGAAACTAGTACAACTGCATTTCTTCTCTCAAGTACTAAAAATAAACTGCATATTATGGTGCCATACTATCATGCTTATCGTATAGTTAAGCCCAAGATAAAACAGAAACACATAAGAAGACTCTTGTAGTCTACACTCCGACTAGAAAAAATTTTTAAAGGGAAAAACAAACTAAACAAATCTTACGCACCCTTTTAAATCTAGACATAGACAAACCCAAGTTTACTTGCAAAACATCATGTATAAATTTTGAATTTAGAGGAAAAGTTATCTTCTTGACTCATCTGCATAATTTTTTAAAGCAAAATAGATGACGGGGGTGGCAGTACATTAAAAGTTTATTTCTGTCTTTTTCAACTTAACTGTTCATCAAAGGATATTACTAGAACATCCAGAAATATTACCCAAGGAAACAAATATCTCAAACGTGTTTGCTTAGGCTCCTCAGGGTATGACAGTTAATAAAAGTTGCGATTGCCAAAGCTTAGTGTTTTATTATATAAAAGCCTCTTTACCTATTCCTTTGGGTCAGCTTTATAATGATGAACTGAGCTTTTTCTTAGAAGCTAGATTGTCAAGTGGAGTTGGGTTAATTTAGATTATGTGAAAAGAAGCAGGTACTAGTAAATGGGATATAAAATGCTTAATGGATTCCAGAAATGAAGTCAGGCTATAGAAGGAAAAGAAGTGAGATTGAGAAGAACAAGAATTAAAGTAGACTGCAGGTGATTTATCCAGGCTTTTGGGTCAAGGTGGCCTGCATTCAGGTAAATTACATCAGTGCATAGCACAAGATGTACCTTTGATATGTGCTTCTTCTTAATACTTCTGCATATTAAAGATGATTTTAAAGTATAATTTAAAGATGATGCAAAGCAAACTAGAAACATGACACCTTAAATTATTGTTATATCTAAGGTGGAGATGAAGATCCTGAGGAATAAATTTAATCATCAAAGCAACATCAATTATATATTTCAAGGTATGCTGGGGCAGTTTTGATTGGGCTGTTAGGTTTTCTTCCTTCTTTTAGTTTTCTCAAAGATAAATGAGTTCAAAAGCAACACTACAGATTAGCATACTTTTGATAGAATTAGACTATGGTTAATTTGAGTCTAACTTAAAAGGTATGCCTGTTTAGACGTTAGAGTCAAATGGTGGAGTAAAGCAACATTTAGATCGTCAGTGACAGCAGTTTAAATTATGCAAATGACTACAACCTGGCAGCTGACAGAAAAAAAAGGAGATAATGTAATATCTGGACACAAACTTGCAGCTGAGAATAAACCTACTCAGTTCAGGTTAATGGACTCTGGGACCTGCATCCACATGTTTCTTTGCCAGCTCTTAGAAGTTCTTCAGCATCCCTGTAGTGTGGATGTAAATCTGAAGATCCATAAAGTAAACAATATCTCTTCTGCTTAGAAAACAATTGTGAAAGTGGTAAGGAATAGTATGTCAAAATATTTACAGGCTTGAAACTACTTAAGGGAGCATGTGGTCCTATCCTTTTAGAGAGAAATTCAGCAAGGTTAAATGATTTAACCAAGGTCACATACCTAGTTTGTGGCTCCATATGAATACGAAGTGTCTTCATTCTTTTGCCTTTATCATGATGCTAATAGATATGGTGACCATATGTCATATTTATTAGCAACTTGAAGATGTAGCCATGATGATGACATAGGAACTGGAGGGAGGAAAAAGAAGCATTATTTAATTTTTTTTCTGCAACACAGAAATAGAAAAACTGAAATAATGCTTATTCTGTTTACAGATTCTAAGCAGCCTTTCCAGTATCTTCTGTTCCCTAAATCTTTTTTTCCCCCTTCACAGACACATTCTAAGCACATACTGTAGGAACTAGGACCATTTATAAACATAAAAGATGATTAAATTTACCTGTAAAAATAATTGAAAGTCCAATTGCAAATATATGTATATATTTCTTTTTGCAAAAATATTCTTTTAAACAAATCTGTGGAATTGATGAAATTACTCAGTAAAGGTATATAAAGAGGATCCAGGAGGGGCATCAATTTTAAAATAAATGAGAATAAATAAGAAAAAATTAAAAGAAAATTAAGTTGTACATGTGAGCAGAAAGATAAACAATTACAGAGGAGTGCAAGGGAGTGGAAACTAAAGGAGGATGGTATTTCAAGGAAGAGAGCGTAGTCAACATTTTCAGATGAGATACAAAAATGTAGTGAGAATCATAAAGTGTAATGCATTTAATAGCAAAAGAATTGTGCTGTGTTTTTTATTATAATGGTTATTGGAGAAATTAAGGTGATTGGAACCAGATTTGATGTGTTGAGGAATATTTGTGTGGAGGAATTATGATAACAGAGTAAAATTAGTTTCAAAAGATTCACTCATGACGTGGATGGGAGACAAGTGGCCTAGGTCAAGGAAAGCATGGGTCTGAAGAAATGCATGGTTCCAGAGAGATTTTTCCTGAGTTTGTTCCAAGATAGGTAAACTTGAACACATTTAAATGCTGCCTGAAAGAAAGTGATAGATAGAAAGAAATTAGAGATGTTATAGGGTAGGAATAATTGATAAATCATTGATCCTTTTTGAGATAGTGAATATTGTTGTCAAAAGGATAGCAATCATATGTCAGAAATTGGTCTTGACAAACAGGAACTCACTCCCATTATGGAGTGTATACAAATAAGGAAATTATTTGTGTAGACTACGAAAGATACAGTGGTTTAAAGGGGAAATGTCAGGCCATTAATGTTAAATAGGCTATATTTTCTCTGTGAAGTAGAAAAGGAGGTTAAGGTTGGGAGTGGTGGGATGATCCCTAGGAAGTCTAAAATTAAAGCAGAAGGGCTTCACATATCCACTGTACAGGAAGCAGAATGAGTTGACTATGATATATCAAAGGAAAGACAGAAGGCTGGAGAATAAGAATAATGTCACTGAGGGGAAGAACTACACTGTTTTCTGTAGTAGTTCTTAGCAATTAGGGGGATGAGCTAAAAAAGGCAAATGTTTGAACTGATTCCAGATGGGTTTTTCCATGTGCATACAACAGAAAAATTATGGTACGAGGAGTTGAAAATATTAAAAAGAAATTGGGTAAAATTGTGGACCATGAACTGAACAGGGAGATAAAAGACTGAGAGGGGCCATGTTCTCATCATGAAAAAACAACAACAACTCCCAAACATAATACCAGTAGTAATTCCTCAAAGAAACTTGTTTGCTGTGTACAGGAAGTATCATGTTGCCTGCATCAGCTTAATTTTAGCCACAATCTCTCTCACTTCTAGCCTTTTGATATGTAGTTCTGTTGTTCTGAAGACTCTTATTTCTGTATTAGCATAGCTAAATTTTACTCATCCTTACAAACCCCAACTTTAACATCATTTCTCAGGAACAGTTTCCATCACCAAATGGATTAGCTGGAATCCTCTTATTTTGTTCAAACTGTATTCTTTTAAGTTCATTAATAATATTTAAATTCCTAATCAACCCTTTGACATTTTTCCTTATTGATAAATCAGTAAATAGATTTCTTTGCTGAGATACTCTTACTACAGTCTTCCAGGTTAGAGTAAGGTGTATATGTTGCAGTAGCTTATTTTATTTTTTAATTAATTGTTATTGGAATATAGTTGATTTACAATGTTGTGTTAGTTTCTGCTGCAGTAAGATTAATCAGTTATACATATATCCACTCTTTTTTAGATTCTATTCCCACATAGGTCACTTTAACTTGAAAAATTCTTCAATTGATAACAGACAGCGTTACCCAATTAAAGGAAATAATTTACTAACAGTCAATGTTTTCTAATATTCACTTGAGTAACTTTAGTATAATTTATTAACCCTCAGTATATTCATAATATTTTTCAACATCTGTTTTTTTAAAATATAAATCATAAGTTCTGTCAAGACAAGGATCTCATCTAGCTTATATACCAGTTTTGAAAATTGAACCTTTTTACAATGATCTGGAATTCCACTATACCCAGGCTTTTGTTGATAGACTTAAGATTTCAGCTTACTACAAACTTTTTATTCCTTGAGTCAGAGATAAAATTTTAAATGTTAACTTCCCTAAATAACCAACTTAAAGCACAGATAATAACATTCCTTCAAAAATTTCTTGTTGAAAAACTTGACAAAAGAAAGTGGCAGGCAAAAGGGATATGGAGACCAGCAGATGGCTGAGGACATTATGTTAAGATTTACTATAGAATGAGCATGAGAAATGAGAACTTGTTTTATTAGTATGGTTCAGTAAAGAAAATTATGAAGCACTCTAGCAACTCAAAAAAGCAAAACAAATATGTACTGAATCATTATCTTATTGTTCATGAAGTTGGGGACAGCTGCTAATCCTAACTCATGTAGCAGAAATGAGTAACATAAAATATATATATTAAAATAGAATTAATGTTTACTTATAAATTTCTGTGGTAGTAAACATTTTGCCAGATAGTCAATTAAACCATGTAAGAAATTATTTTATGTTACCAGAGGACATTGCTTCTATTTTTATACTATGACATTCAAAGCAGATACTGTTATTGGAGAATTATTTTTAAAGGCAGTTTAAGAGTTTATTATAGTCTGACCCATTGCTGCTGTGCCTTCAAAATGAAAAGCACTGAAACTTTTTTTAGGTCATTTCTGATATTAGAAAATGGAAATCATGAGTTGTCCCATTTCTAGTCCAATTTTTATAAGAAAATAAGTTACAACTATAAATAAGAATTTGAGCTTTTAGAAATGTAATGGAAGAGTTTTTTTCATTTATTGGACTCTGGAGTCAAAATACATTTTTACTTGACTTTTAGATCCACAGAAAGAGATTTTTGCCAACCCACTATGTATTTATGAAAAATAGAATTTAAGCTCGTTTATCCAAGCCTTGGAATTACTGTGTTGGCAATTGTTGTAAATATGCAAGCTCTCTTATTAACCTCTTATAAACACAGTTTTTAATAAAAACAGATTTGGTCCCAAATTTGGCCCTGGATATTTGTTTCTTATTAATAAACCAGTAACTATCAGTCTTTCCTAGGCTAATTTTACTACCAACTTCAATATCAGAGTAGAATTTGTATTTTTTTATATTTCATTTTAACCTAAGAAAGTTCTTCAATTAACAGTAGAAAGTTAAAATCAGTTTAAGAAAATCAATTATTAACATCACATATTCTAAAAGTATTTTAAGAAGAGAGTTTAGTGCTGAAATAAGACATTATGTAAAACATGAAATCTTATGGCTAGAAAGAATTGTGAAAAAGAAGAAATTTCAATACTGACAGTGGATGAACTTTTAGATACGGATCTGATATGAAGGTTTTAGGGGTAGGAATGGGTCTAAGATCATTTATCCTAAGTAGCGTCTCTGAGCTGTTGGTAGTACTTAATATTTTTTTAAAAAGTATTGCTCTGATAGACACACAACTTTTTCCTGGGAAGACAGGACTTATTGGAAAATAATGTTTCTATTTAACTTTCCAGTAGATACTAGTAAGCTTTTAGCTCTCATTT
The DNA here is from genome assembly GCF_005190385.1 of Monodon monoceros. Taxonomy (NCBI): domain Eukaryota; kingdom Metazoa; phylum Chordata; class Mammalia; order Artiodactyla; family Monodontidae; genus Monodon; species Monodon monoceros. The sequence goes on along the minus strand of NW_021703785.1, from coordinate 21,897,227 downwards.
ATACTTACTTATTATATCCCATAATGAGAACTAAGCTTAGCGATTATTACTTGCAAAAAAAAGGCTACTACATTTACAGTATCAAAAATTCAGACCAACTGTCTGTTTGCTCCCCATGCTCTGGCTTTAGCTGTCCTGAATTCTCTTTCCCCTCTGAGTTGTCAAGGCCTTAAAAGCTCCTGTAGGTTCATTCCTAACTTCTGACTTCTGCCTTGCCTGAGATCCACTCCACTTCCTCTTTTCATTCTGAATTAGAGCAGCTTCAAAACATATGCTGTGGGTTTTAACTCCATCTGTGTATTATTTCCCACTCACTGCTCGTGTCAGGCTTGACCAGGCCCATCACTCATGTTATTTACTCTGTCAATGACAGCAGGATTTGTGGGCCTCCCTCTTCCTCCTCATGTCAATCTCTTAGAAGCATCTCTAAGAATCATCCTAAAGACATTTCCTCTAATAGATCCTCCTTAGATGATGATGATGATAACAATATGACATACGAAACAGACATATTACCAAACTTTCATTTTATAATGATATGCTTTGCTGGTAATACTGACATATAAATCAAATTAGATAAATTCATATAAAGCTCGTAGAAGCTAGAAGTTAGAAAAAAATATGTGTAATGACTACACCAAACAAACAAACAAAAACATCACTTCTCTTTTCCTTTGGAAATGTTAATGATTTAATCCAATAAATCAAATATGTTTGAAACAGACAATATTAAATGAATAATAATTCATTTTAATGTGTGAAAGGGGAAATATTTGAACTTTCACTTGGGAGGTAGCTTTCTACAATTAAGCACCCTCCCAAAGAACAATGCTGTGTGTTTTCAACGGCTTAGTCCTTGGTTGTCCAGGAGTGATTCCTGGTGGTAGTAAAATGTGACCAACTTCCCAGACAATTGCCTGATCCTTTTGCTGCAGAGAACCAAAGAATGTAATTATTAACAAAGTCTCTCTTTCTCTCTCTCTCTTTCTTTCTCTCACTTATCACCTCATCCATAGTTTGACTATCCATCTCTGTTCATGGATAAATCATATATACATTCACATATATTGATATATCACTGAACATATATATATATATAATATACGTAATTTTAGGATAAAATGAGAGCTTTGTTCTATGAGAAGATATTCAAAATCAAATTCAAAGTCATTTTCTGTCTTGAGAAAATCAATAATTAAATTTATACCATTACATTAAAGAAGAAATTTGGTTTCTTAGATCCAATGCCACATTATAATAACATATATTGGAGTCTCTAAGAGTTTTGTTTTTAAGATAGCTTATAACGCTGTTTTCTGTGGAACTGAAAATAGTTTCCTCTTGGTTTAATTTTTCTCAAAAGAGGTGAATTGCAACCCAGAGCCAAAAAATCTACATGCATTCGATATCTGCAGTGGGCTTGGCACCTTGTTACATACTCTTATTACCCTTGAAGAGCTTAGAGTTTCTTTGAAAAAGAAGATTGACATACATAAAATAAGGGAAGAAGAATAAATGGGAAGAAACTAACTTTGAATCTTTTGTTGTGATTTATAACATCAACTCAGTTGATAATTGGCCATGGGATTCTGTGCAAGATAATTCACGTGCCTGAGACTCAATTTCCCCAATTACAACACTGAGGATATCAGTTATTCTGAAGTATATGTTAATGCTGAAATTCTGATTCTGAAGAGAGGACAGTAAAATACAGTGTATTATCAACAGCTGGGTCAAATGGGCACAGCTTATGAGAGCTGTTAAAATTTGGAGAACAGAAAGTTTGACATGAATTGTAGAGATGGATTCAGTTGCAGAAATGAAAATGGAAAAGGAATAATTTAGTTAGCAGTTCTAATATTTCTTAAAACCCAGATATTGAATATAACGGGCACATATTTTATTATAGAATCTATTCTCAGCCAGAGTAAACTAAAAATTTTTCCTCTACTTTTTGAGTCTAATAAGAAATAAGGTAAAACAGATTGGCACAGACCTAAGCTTCTGGTGTAACTTCTACTAGTGAAAGTAGTAGAATTAAACAACTCTAAATAAGAAGATAACCTAACAAGAGATATTTACACTGTACACATAGATTCATAAGCTTTAAGACTGTCCACTTTTACACAGAATTTTTTCAATAAATATATTGGAAAATATTTTGGAGACTTGCAACAATTTGAAAACAACTCACAGATGAACTGCGTAGCCTAGAAATATCAAAAAAACTTAAGAAAAAGTTAATTATGTCATGAATGCATAAAATATATGAGGATATAACTGTAACTTACAAAATATGTTTTAATCGACTGTTATCTGGAAGGCCTTCAGTCAATAGTAGGCTATTAGTAGTTAAGTTTTGGGGGAGTCAAAATTATATGGGGCCCCATGTTGTTTAAGTGATAACTGTACCTACCTCTTTCTAACTTTGTTGTTTCATAGGCACAAAAGGACTAGTGTGCTGGAACTTTTTGTTTCAAATCACACAACTCATGATTTTCCCTTAATATATAAAATGCCAGCTTAAACTCCAACCATTGTATATACAATACAACCAGCAGACATTTTTTTTAAGGAAAGGACATTTCCATTAAGTAGGGCACATTAATTTTATTTCCCATATTCTAGAATTTACACTTATAAATTACTGAGGATTATATGTTAGCTTAGTCAATCGAGTGTCAGCTAGAATTCACTGATACTATTTCAAAGAAGAACACATGACAGATTAAGCAATAGGGGGTATTTGCCATAATTACACATTTGAACAGAGTCTCAAATTTCTTGAATTTTTTATTTCAATGCTAATTTTAGTTTTATTGTCACTGACTAAATCCAGGCCTAATATAATGGCTTTTTAAATAAAACATTACATTTTACAACTTCTTAAATAGAGAAAATTGATGGTTTCAGTGGTCAAATGCTATGTGCTCCATTTTATGATAGTATTATTTAGTAAATTACAGCATTAGTTCACTTTATTAAGCAGAATCCCGCTACCCTTAAAGCAGCCTGGCCTCACTTCAGATGACATAATTTGACTCAAGAGAATCACCTCTTGCCATGTTGCCTAGTTTCTCTGCCATTAGGAAAGTGTATGATGAATGAAAATATCAATTTGTCAAATGCAGTCTTAAAAAGAAGATGAATAAGTTTAGTGGCCAATCATTATAACTGGTTTTCAGTTTAACTACAATGAAATATTTTAGCAAATCATAGTAGAAAATTTAAACTAAAAGTCTCTTTAGCATTACTTCAGACACTGTTACTTACTAAAATGTGTTTTAGGGGCTTCCCTTGTGGTGCAGTGGTTGAGAGTCCGCCTGCTGATGCAGGGGACACAGGTTCGTGCCCTAGTCCGGGAAGATCCCACATGCCGCAGAGCGGCTGGGCCCGTGAGCCATGGCCGCTGAGCCTGCTCGTCCGGAGCCTGTGCTCCACAACGGGAGAGGCCACAACAGTGAGAGGCCCGTGTACCGCAAAAAAAAAAAAAAAAAATGTGTTTTAGTGAAATGGCTCTGCCTAGGATGTCAGTCACATGAATAGTAAAGCAGCCAATTAAATATTTGTTTTAATATTTATAATTATTTATTGTTTGTTAAAATGTTCCTTATTCTAAAAAATTCAGGCAGTTACCTTGAATGATTCACTAGGTGACTAATTGAACAAACAACTATGAGGTGCATATATCCCGATTCTTCAGAATTTTACTCAGTTGTAGCCCTGGAAATGAATGGCCTTTTATGATATTTAGAATCTCTGCTTTACATGTTGCTAAAAAAGGAAATTTTTAAAAATTTAATGCAGGAAAGGCATATTGTTTCAAATACATTATAGACAAGAAAGTGGGTTGTTATTGCCACGTTAGAAACTATTGATATAATCGTAATGATTTTTTTATTCTTATGATTAGTATATAATGATATAACAGTTTAAAAGCCGTTCTTAGGAAAAAAGTGCATATCATTGCACAGTGAAATTTCAAGTCTTGACAATTGAAATGCATACAAGTGAATCTGTTTCCTTGCCACTTAATAATCACAATACTAGTTGAATGAGTTGATAGGCTGTCATTCCAGAGCTAGCAGGAAAGAGAAGTGGTTAAAAGTATGTTTCTTAAATACAATGTGTAGACTTGATGTGTGTGTGTGACTTCTAATAGTCCTTATGCTTCCAAATATTTGTTTTCAAATAAGAAGTGCACAAAATTTGTGAGAATAAGATAGATAATTTTTTCTATGACTGTAATAATTAGTGATGAGGTAGTAAAATTTTTCAGCCCGATATCTTTTTTCTCTCTCTGGTATTGTAAAAGAAAGCTCAAATAAAACTTGGGCAAGTCAGTCTGAATTTATATATCCAAGAATTTAGAGCCCTATCCTTCAGTTTTTTGATAGTGCTCTACTTAGGTAGACTTACCAAGGAGTTTGAAGTAACAAGTCACTTTATCTTTAGGGTTTGGATTAATTCCATATGAAACTGGTCTGTAAAAATATCAAAAATCAGTTGCTGTGATTAATGAAAAAAAGCGTTTGAACTGGGCATAATATTTTTTAATGAAATTTATTTCAGAATATTTATTTATTTTTTTAACATCTTTATTGGAGTATAATTGCTTTACAATGGTGTGTTAGTTTCTGCTTTACAACAAAATGAATCAGTTATATATATACATATGTTCCCATAGCTCTTCCCTCTTGCGTCTGCCTCCCTCCCACCCTCCCTATCCCACCCCTCCAGGCAGTCACAAAGCACTGAGCTGATCTCCCTGTGCTATGCGGCTGCTTCCCACTAGCTATCTACCTTACGTTTGGTAGTGTATATATGTCCATGCCTCTCTCTCGCTTTGTCACAGCTTACCCTTCCCCCTCCCCATATCCTCAAGTCCATTCTCTAGTAGGTCTTTGTCTTTATTCCTGTCTTACCCCTAGGTTCTTCATGACATTTTTTTTTCTTAAATTCCATATATATGTGTTAGCATACGGTATTTGTCTCTCTCTTTCTGACTTACTTCACTCTGTATGACAGACTCTAGGTCAATTATTCTTTCTTCTTTTTGCAGTTTTTCGTATTATCTCTACCTATTAACGTGTGTACATTCTCAGAATTATATATACATATTTATAAGAATTTAAATATATGTAGCTGTCACAGTGGCAGCAGGAAATAGATAACATATACAAGAGGAGGGTAATTAAAGATTTTTCAATAAGGAGAATATTTACAAAAGTGTAGACAAGATAAATAGAAATCAACTGAGAACAGTAAGTTACCTTGATGTAGCGAAAGGAAAAAGCCATTATCACCTCTAGGCCTGAAGATGTAAGACGTCAGTGGTTACCAGACACTGTGATTAACCTGTCTCTCATTATCTGCAATGTATTTATTATTTTGTCAATTCTATAATACAAATTATATTAATTAAAAATTACCAACCCAAATAATCGTGTAAAATAAACGTACTGAAGTTCAACATTTGTTTATAGCTCTTTTTGTATGAAGTCTGATGAGATAGAGAACATATTTTGTTGAAGAGTATTTCCCACTTATTTAATATGGTTATTCTATTGATTTTAATTACAATTAGGACCATTTGTTTTTGTTTATATTCCATTTTCAGTATTTTTACATCCTTGTTGGGATGTGTGTGTGTTTGAGTAGTGAAACATACTATGGTTTTCAAAGTCAAAACTATTAGAAAGATTATACCTAGAAAAGTGTCATTACCCCCTACCTTCTACCTCTTCCCATCCCTCATATATCCATGGCACTCCACTCACCTGTTTCCAACCAAACTCATCAATTTCTTATTGATGATTTCTTATCATCCTTGTGTTACATTTTTTAGAGAAATGTGCAGGTGAGTGCATGCTTCTTGCCCCTCATTGTCTCCTACACAAAAAGTTGCATGCTACACTCTTTTTCTTTTAAATTAATTTTTATTGGAGTGTAGTTGCTTTACAATGTTGTGTTAGTTTCTACTGTACAGCAAAGTGAATCAACTATACGTATACATATATCCCCTCTTTTTTGGATTTCCTTCCCATTTAGGTCACCACAGAGCACTGAATAGAGTTCCTTGAGCTAACAAGAGAAGTAGGTTCTTGTTAGTTATCTATTTTATACATAGTATCAATAGTGTATATATGTCAATCGCAATCTCCCAATTCATCCCACCCCCCTACCCCCTTGGTGTCCATACCTTTGTCCTCTACATCTGTGTCTATATTTCTGTTTTGCAAATAAGAACATCTATACCATTTTTCTAGATTCTACATATATGCGTTAATATACGATGTTTTTTCTTTTTCTGACTTACTTCACTCTGTATGACAGCCTTTAAGTCCAATCACGTATACAAATGACCCAGTTTCGTTCCTTTTGTACTCCTTTTTTATAACTTAACACTATATTTTGAAAATCACTCCAGTTCATATAATTATGTAATTATTACTCATTTTTGTTCATTTGTTCATTTGCTTAAAGCTACATAATCTTTAAACTTCTCCCTTTTTTACTTGTAATAACATTTCTATAGGTTCTTCTTTTTTATTGATTAAACAATTAAATCTTCTGTAAATAGTGAACTCTCACTATCAAATCATTTTCCTGCCCTAGAGTGCCCTGTATAGCTTGCAGTAAAATGGTGCATAAAGATGGTGAATGAGGGCACATTTGTAATGTTCAAAATTGGTCACCCTTTCATCAATATTGAGTCATGGTGTTTTTGACCAGATGGAGAGGTGCCTACGTGCCTATAGAAGGTCATAGTGGCAGAGAAAAACATTCCCAATTCTGTGTGCCTGGTGGTCCATTTTCATTCAATATCACGCTTTATTCTGGCTTCTACCCCATGTTATAACAAAACTGCTCTTGCTAAGATAACTGAGGAACATGTTTCATTCATGCTACTCTACCTCTAAGAAGCATTTAATACTTCCATGACACCCACTCTCCTGATTTCCTTCCTCTCTATCCAACTGCCCCTTCTATTTTGCCATCCTTTCTCTTTGGCCTGACATCTAACTGTGGCTGCTCCTCTTTGGTCAGTCATGGATGCTCTTCTGTTCTTACGCTTTACCATCTTTCTAGTGCTCTCATTGGCTCCAATGGTTTGTATATATTTTATTTGTGTATTCCACTCAAATGCGTAAATCAAGTCTTGTGCTCATCTCTGACTTCTAAATTTCTATACCCAACTTTCTACTTTATACCTCAACTCAGATATTTCACTGACAGCTTTAAACATCATTTATAATTTTAATTAATTTTAGTTATAAATCTAACTGATTAATCTAAACCTACTTCTGCTCCACCCTATTCTCTATACCTGAATTTCCTCCAATATTTGTATATTATTAAATGATAAATGTATCGGCCTTGTTAGCTATATATCTGGCTATATTTTTTCCTCACCCCATATCAAAGATCTGCTAATTCTAATTCAAAATTTAATTGAATGTGTGAACCTTTTATGCTTTCCACTTCTCCCATCCAAGCTACCATCATCTGTTGCCAAGTGCATAATAAGTCCTCCTGACTTCTTCCATGGGCTCATTCTTATCACCCTCCAATTATTCTCCACCTAGATGATCTTTAAAAAAAATAATCATATCATGGATCTACTCAGCACTGTTCAGTTGTTTCCTATTCCAAATGAAAAAACACCAAAAACAAACCTAAAAGCCAAAAGGCCTTAGGAACTTAGGACTTTATATTTGCTCTCAAACTGTATCTCTAAACTTATAAACTAAGTCCTTCCTCATTAAACCTTAGCTCTTTTTAAGATGTTTTTATCTTCTTCCCTTAATGTCTTCAAAAGTGATGATTTGTTCTTTTCCTTCCTGAAATAGTCTTCCTAGCTGTTCTTCATATGCTAAGTTCCTCTTCATGCATCAATTCTCACCTCAACTGTCACATTCTCAGAGAGGGTTTTCCTTTTTTTTTTTTTTTTGCGCCACCAGGGAAGCCCCTTAAATCTTTTTTTTTTTTTTTTTTGCGGTACGTGGGTCTCTCACTGCTCTGGCCTCTCCCGTTGTGGAGCACAGGCTCCGGACGAGCAGGCTCAGCAGCCATGGCTCACGGGCCTAGCCGCTCCGCGGCATGAGGGATCTTCCCAGACCGGGACACGAACCCGTGTCCCCTGCATCGGCAGGTGGACTCTCAACCACTGCGCCACCAGGGAAGCCCGAGGGTTTTCCTTTTCCAATATATTAATTTGATCTGAACTTCTTATCATCTTTCCCAGAGCACAGTGATTTTTAAAGACTTTGAGCCTAATATATATGCTCTTATGAGCATGAGAATGTGTGTATGTATTCATATACATATATTTAGGCAAACGTTTTATTCTATTTTAATAAATACAGAGTACAATTATTTTTAAGCATCCATTCTATGTTGAGAGTGATATCTGCTAATTTACTTAGCATTTTATGTATGACCATCCATAGAAATAATAAATGACATTGTCTTTCTCTTGAATGCCATCTTTAAAATCTGTGGCTTGGAAGGAGACTATCAAGAGACAATAGCAAGAGTCTTGAAACCTCTCGAGTCTCTATCTTTATGGCTAAATTTCTCACATACAGAGGATAAGAATAGCAGCATCAGCCACTTCTCTATGGTCTAAATTGTTATGCTCCTATTTGGCGCCATTGTCACCACTGAAGTAATACACCTTAGTGAATATCTAGGTTGCCTCTCATGCACGTGATAACCATATTTTTAATTAAACTTACTTTAAAACTTTCAGATAATTGTACATACATATGAACTTGTAAGCTAATGCAGAGTTTGCATGTACATCGTGTAAATCTATGGTGTAATATTGCAATCAGTATATTAATAATGATACAATCAAAATACAGAATAGTCCCATCACCACAAGAACCCCACCATGTTCCTCTTTTATAGTCACATGCACCTCTTCCTCCAGCTTCCCAATATTTTTAAAACAACATACTGTGCTAATACATGTTTTGGCAAAAATAAATGTCTTCACAGTGTCAATCCATTTGTATCAGGACTCAAGAAATGTAGGATTTTCATGCGTGATGTGTTATGTTTTTCAGTGTAATTTGTGCATGAATGCTGTTAACTAAGCATTTTCACTGGTATTTTATATCCATGATCTCTCTCAACCTTTATATAATATTCAGAAGAGAAACAATATTATCTCCATTTTGTGAATAAAGAACCTGACACTCCAGATTAATCTGTACAAGGCCCTACAGCTGGAATCAGTATCAGGTCTGTACCTCTCCAGACTCCATGCTTTCCACATTAAGTGGAATGACCACTTTATACAGCATCACAGAAAAAAAAAATGATCAGGAACATCTACTTTCAATTTTAAAGTTTTAAAATGTATCTGTAGTCTCTCTGAAGGAAATATCTGCTGGAAGCGAGTACAGACTGGTTTATTGTATTTTAACAATATGTGGTTTAAAATATACCTTTGTTGTCTCTCAGATTCAAATCATAGGATCCACTTTAAAACTGGCTGTGCTGGGCTTCCCTGGTGGCACAGTGGTTGAGAGTCCGCCTGCTGATGCAGGGGACACGGGTTCGTACCCTGGTCCAGGAAGATCCCACATGCCGCGGAGCAGCTAGGATCGTGAGCCATGGCCGCTGAGCCTGTGCGTCCGGCCGCAATACTCTTTGTAGCTAAAATGTTTTATTGCCTGAAGAGTACCTTATTAGTATATTCCTATTTCTAGGATGCATCACTTCAAATAATCATGTTTCTATCTCGTTTTAGAACTCTACTTAAAATCATGACAGGTATTTAGAAGTATAGGTGAGTCAAAGACAAAATCCTTTTATGAAGGACAGTTTTGCACAGTGGAATGTTCATGTGTTTTAGATGAGAGAGTTAGTCACTCACCCTATTCCTTTTTAGCAGTGAGAAGATTAGTTAACCTCTCCAATAGTGACAATATATACGTAGGCATTCAATAAATAATCTTGGAAATAACAAATTAATACTTAAAGACATGTAGGATGAAGATTGACATCAGTAGGTAATCCATGAAGTGTAATACTAAAATATGAAAAGTAAGCAATATTGAACTTATTTTTTTTCATTTTTCAAACATTTTCAAGGAACCATTACTTACTGAAAAAATGCTATGGCTTGCCTGACCTGACTTGCTGAGATAGGAAACTTTCCTCTCATAAGAACATAACAATTTTGTTGTTATGACTGCATTTATGTTCCAAGACAATTAGGATTTGAAAATGCTTTTAAATCCTGGAAGTTAGTCCTTCTTTCAGACTCTTTTCTAGCCAAGTGTTGTTGGCTTAGGGAAAAAGGCTTCCAACTACTCAGAATTGATTTCTTTTATTATTTTTAAAGCATCATTTGAATCCTGATTCTTTCTACATATTTATTCTGTAAATTATCGTTGCTTTTAAAAGGCAAATTGATACCACAAGGAAAAAAACTTCCAAAATGTATTAGTAAGTTTTCTGGAGTTTTATAAGTGCTTTAAGATTAATTGAAAATGTATGCATCAAGGTGAAATACCTTTAGATACTATATTGTACTGAAAAATATTTAAAAAGGGAGAGGGTCATATTTTATAATCAACTATTAAAATATGAAGTCTTTTTCTGCACATTTGATGGGATTTGGGACTCTAACAGATAATAGTCTACAGAATAAGTATACAGTTAAAAAGAGAAAAGCTTGTGATTAATTAAAATTAAGGGATTCATTAAGGGTGACTGATAATGAAATTTAGCTTTTATAAGAGTGAAATAGAGAAAGTTCTTGGCTTAACAAAGTTAGATGGTAATTAATTCAAATGAGGTAATGAGAGGACTTCACTTTAGATTTCTTCGAGTAGCTTCAAATGTTGTCATTTTAGCAGACACATTGGATAAATAAGCAATACAAAGAATATGTCCATTTGGGGAAATGGCCTATCAGAGTTTTGGGGTTTTTTTTGAATTTTATTTTATTTATTTTTTATACAGCAGGTTCTTATTAGTCATCCATTTTATACACATCAGTGTATACATGTCAATCCTAATCTCCCAATTCATCACACCACCCCCAACCCCCATCGCTTTCCCCCCTTGGTGTCCATACATTTGTTCCTTACATCTGTGTCTCAACTTCTGCCCTGCAAACCGGTTCATCTGTACAATTTTTCTAGGTTCCACATACATGTGTTAATATACGATATTTGTTTTTCTCTTTCTGACTTACTTCACTCTGTATGACAGTCTTTAGATCCATCCAACGTCTCTACAAATGAACCAATTTAGTTCCTTTTTCTGGCTGAGTAATATTCCATTGTATATATGTACCACATGCTCTTTACCCAGTCTTCTGTTGATGGGCATTTAGGTTGCTTCTATGACCTGGTTATGGTAAATAGTGCTTCAGTGAACATTGGGGTGCATGTGTCTTTTTGAATGATGGTTTTCTCTGGGTGTATGCCCAGTGGTGGGATTGCTAGGTCATATGGTAACTCTATTTTTACTTTTTTAAGGAACCTCCATGCTGTTCTCCATAGTGGCTGTATCAATTTACATTCCCACTAGCAGTGCAAGTGTGTTCCCTTTTCTCCACGCTCTCTCCAGCATTTGTTGTTTGTAGATTTTCTGATGATGCCCATTCTAACCAGTGTGAGGTGATACCTCATTGTAGTTTTGATTTGCATTTCTCTAATAGTTAGTGATGTTGAGCAGCTTTTCATATGCTTCTTGGCCATCTGTATGTCTTCTTTAGAGAAATGTCTATTTAGGTCTTCTGCCCATTTTTGGATTGCGTTGTTTGTTTCTTTAATATTGAGCTGCATGAGCTGTTTATATACTTTGGAGATTAATCCTTTGTCCGTTGATTCATTTGCAAATATTTTCTCGCATTCTGAGGGCCGTCTTTTCATTTTATTTATGGTTTCCTTTGCTGTGTAAAAGCTTTGAAGTTTCATTAGGTCCCATTTGTTTATTTTTGTTTTTATTTCTGTTACTCTAGGAGGTGGATCAAAAAACTTCTTGCTGTGATTTATGTCAAACAGTGTTCTTCCTATGTTTTCCTCTAACAGTTTTATAGTGTCTGGTCTTATATCTAGGTCTCGAATACATTTTGAGTTTATTTTTGTGTATGGTGTTAGGGAGTGCTCTAATTTGATTCTTTTACATGTAGCTGTCCAGTTTTCCCAACACCACTTATTGAAAAGACTGTCTTTTATCCATTGTATATCCTTGCCTCCTTTGTCATAGACTAGTTGACCATAGGTGCTTGGGTTTATCTCTGGGCTTTCTATCTTGTTCCACTGATTTATATTTCTGTTTCTGTGCCAGTACCATATTGTCTTAATGACTGTAGCTTTGTAGTATAGTCTGAAGACAGGGAGTCTGATTCTGCCAGCTCTGCTTTTTTTCCCTCAAGACTGCTTCTTTTGTGTCTCCATACAAATTTTAAGATTTTTTGTTCTAGTTCTTTAAAAAATGCCATTGGTAATTTGATAGGGATTGCATGGAATCTGTAGATTGCTTTGGGTAGCATAGTCATTTTCATTTTCACAATATTGATTCTTCCAGTCCAAGAACATGGTACATCTCTCCATCTGTTGGTATCATCTTTAATTTCTTTCATCAGTGTCTTATAGTTTTCTGCATACAAAAGACAAAGGTCTTTTTTCTCCCTAGGTAGCTTTATTCCTAGGTATTTAATTCTTTTTGTTGCAATGGTAAATGGGAGTGTTTCTTAATTTCTCTTTCAGATTTTTCATCATTAGTATATAGGAATGCAAGAGATTTCTGTGTATTAATTTTGTATCCTGCAACTTTACCAAATTCATTGATTAGCTCTAGTTGTTTTCTGGTGGCATCTTTGGGATTCTCTATGTATAGTATCATGTCATCTGCAAACAGTGACAGTTTTACTTCTTTTCCAATTTGTATTCCTATTATTTCTTTTTCTTCTCTGATTGTCATGGTAGGACTTCCAAAACTATGTTGAATAATAGTGGTGAGAGTGGACATCCTTGTCTTGTTCCTGATCTTAGAGGAAATGCTTTCAGTTTTTCACCATTGAGAATGATGTTTGCTGTGGGTTTGTCATATATGGCCTTTAGTATGTTGAGGTAGGTTCCCTCTATGCCCAATTTCTGTAGAGTTTTTATCATAAATTGGTGTTGAATTTTGTCAAAAGCTTTTTCTGCATCTATTGAGATGATCCTATGGTTTTTCTTCTTCAACTTGTTAATATGGTGTATCTCATTGATTGATTTGCATATATTGAAGAATCCTTGCATTCCTGGGTTAAATCCCACTTGACCATGGTGTATGATCCTTTTAATATGTTGTTGGATTCTGTTTGCTAGTATTTTTTTGTGGATTTTTGCATCTATATTCATCAGTGATATTGGTCTGTAATTTTCTTTTTTTGTAGTATCTTTGTCTGGTTTTGGTGTCAGGGTGATGGTGGCCTCATAGAATGAGTTTGGGAGCGTTCCTTCCTCTGCAATTTTTTGGAAGAGTTTGAGAAGGATGGGTGTTAGCTCTTCTCTAAATGTTTGGTAGAATTCACCTGTGAAGCCATCTGGTCCTGGACTTTTGTTTGTTGGAAGATTTTTAATCACAGTTTCAATTTCATTACTTGTGATGGGTCTGTTCATATTCTCTATTTCTTCCTGGTTCAGTCTTGGAAGCTTATACCTTTCTAACAATTTGTCCATTTCTTCCAGGTTGTCCATTTTATTGGCATAGAGTTCCTTGTTGTAGTCCCTTATGATGCTTTGTATTTCTGCGGTGTCTCTTGTAACTTCTCCTTTTTCATTTCTAATTTTATTGATTTGAGTCCTCTCTTTTTCTTGATGAGTCTGGCTAATGGTTTATCAATTTTGTTTATCTTCTCAAAGAACCAGCTTTTAGTTTTATTGATCTTTGCTATTGTTTTCTTTGTTTCTATTTCATTTATTTCTTCTCTGATCTTGATGATTTCTTTCCTTCTGCTAACTTTGGGTTTCTTTTGTTCTTCTTTCTCTAGTTCCTTTAGGTGTAAGGTTAGATTGTTTATTTGAGATTTTTCTTGTTTCTTGAGGTAGACTTGTATAGTTATAAACTTCCCTCTTAGAACTGCTTTTGCTTCATCCCATAGGTTGTAGATCATCGTGTTTTAATTGTAGTTTATGTCTAGGTATTTTTTGATTTCCTCTTTGATTTCTTCAGTGATCTCTTGTTTATTTAGTAACATACTGTTTAGCCTCCATGTGTTTGTGTTTTTTACATTTTTTCCATGTAATTGATTTCTAATCTCGTACTGTTGTGGTCAGAAAAGATGCTTGATATGATTTCAATATTCTTTAATTTACTGAGGCTTGATTTGTGATCCAAGATGTGATCTATCCTGGAGAATGTTCGTTTGCACTTGAGAAGAAAGTGTAATCTGCAGTTTTCGGAAGGAATGTCCTATAAATATCAATTAAATCTATCTGGTCTATTGTGTCATTTAAAGCTTGTGTTTCCTTATTAATTTTCTGTCTGGATAATCTGTCCATTTGTGTAAGTGAGGTGTTAAAGTCCCCCACTATTATTGTGTTACTGGCGATTTCCTCTTTTATAGCTGTTAGCAGTTGCCTTATGTGTTGAGGGGCTCCTATGTTGGGTGCATATATATTTATAATTGTTATATCTTCTTCTTGGATTGATCTCTTCATCATTATGTAGTGTCCTTCCTTGTCTATTGTAACATTCTTTATTTTAAAGTCTATTTGATATGAGAATTGCTACTCCAGCTTTCTTTTGATTTCCATTTGCATGGAATATCTTTTTCCATCCCCTCACTTTCAGTCTGTATGTGTCCCTAGGTCTGAAGTGGGTCTCTTGTAAACAGCACATATATGGGTCTTGTTTTTGTATCTGCCAGCCAGTCTATGTCTTCTGGTTGGAACATTTAATGCATTCACATTTAAGGTAATTATTGATATGTATGTTCCTATTACCATTTTCTTAATTGTTATGGGTTTGTATTTGTAGGTCCTTTTCTTCTCTTGTGTTTCCCACTTAGAGAAGCTCCTTTAGCATTTGCTGTAGAGCTGGTTTGGTGGTGCTGGATTCTCTTAGCTTTTGCTTGTTTGTAAAGCTTTTGATTTCTCTGGCGAATGTGAATGAGACCCTTGTTGGGTAGAGTAATCTTTGTTGTAGGTTCTTCCCTTTCATCATTTTAAATATATCGTGGCCCTCCCTTCTGGCTTCTAGAGTTTCTGCTGAGAAATCTGCCATTAACCTTATGGGAGCTCCCTTGTATATTATTTGTCATTTTTCCCTTGCTGCTTTCAATATTTTTTCTTTGTCTTTACTTTTTGCCAATTTGATTACTCTGTGTTTCGGCATGTTTCTCCTTGGATTTATCCTGTATGGGACTCACTGCCCTTCCTGGACTTGGGTGGCTCCTTCCTTTCCCATGTTAGGGAAGTTTTCAACTATAATGTCTTCAAATATCTTCTCTGGTCCTTTCTCTCTCTCTTCTCCTTCTGGGACTCCTATAATGTTGGTGTGTTTAATGCTGTCCTAGAGATCTCTTAGGCTGTCTTCATTTCTTCTCATTCTTTTTTCTTTATTCTGTTCCATGGCAGTGAATTCCACCATTCTGTCTTCAAGGTCACTTATCTGTTCTTCTGCCTCAGTTATTCTGCTACTGATTCCTTCTAGTGTAGTTTTCATTTCAGTTATTGTATTGTTCATCTCTGTTTATTCTTTAATTCTTCTAGGTCTTTGTTAAACATTTCTTGCATCTTCTCCAATCTTTGCCTCCATTCTTTTTCCGAGGTCCTGGATCATCTTCACTATCATTATTCTGAGTTCTTTTTCTGGAAGGCTGCCCATCTCCACTTCAGTTAATTGTTTTCCTGGGGTTTTATCTTGTTCCTTCATCTGGCACAAAGTCCTCTGCCTTTTCTTTTTGTCTATCTTTCTGTGAATGTGGTTTTCCTTCCTCAGGCAGCAGAATTATAGTTCCTCTTGCTTCTGCTGTCTGCCCTCTGTTGCATGAGGCTATCTAAGAGGCTTGTGCAAGCTTCCTGATGGGAGGGACTTGTGGTGGATAGAGTTGGGTGTTGCTCTGGTGGGCAGAGCTCAGTAAAACTTTAATCCGCTTGTCTACTGATGGGTGGGGTGGGTTCCCTCCCTGTTGTTTGGCCTGAGTCAACCCAACACTGGAGCCTACCAGGCTCTTTCGTGGGGCAAATGGCAGACTCTGGGAGGGCTCATGCCAAGGAGTACTTCCCAGAACTTCTGCTGCCAGTGTCCTTGTCCCCAAAGTGAGCCACAGCCACCCCCCGCCTCTGCAGGAGACCCTCCAACACTAGCAGGTAGGTATGGTTCAATCTTCTATGGGGTCACTGCTCCTTCCCCTGGGTTCCAATGAGCACATTACTTTGTGTGTGCCCTCCAAGAGTGGAGTCTCTGTTTCCCCCAGTCCTGTCAAAGTCCTGCAATCAAATCTCGCTAGTCTTCACAATCTGATCCTCTAGGAATTCCTCCTCCCATTACCAGAGCTCCAGGTTGGGAGCCTGACGTGGGGCTCAGAACCTTCACTCCAGTGGGTGGACTTCTGTGGTATAAGTGTTCTCCAGTTTGTGAGTCACCCAACCAGCAGTTATGGGATTTGATTTTGTTGTGATTCCCCCCTCCTACCATCTCACTGTGGCTTCTCCTTTGTCTTTGGATGTGGAGTATCTTTTTTGGTGAGTTCCAGTGTCTACCTGTTGATGATTGTTCAGCAGTTAGCTGTGATTCCAGTTTTCTCGCAGGAGGGATTGAGAGCATGTCCTTCTACTCTGCCATCTTGAACCAATCTCTAAAAGGGCCTATCATAGTTTTAAAATACAAATGAAAACAGAAGTTTAAAACAAGCTATTCCCAGGCCAAAATAAGATAGAAGAACTATAAAAACAGAAAGACAAAGATAATTTTTCAGAACCTCTCTACTTTTATGTTCTTTTATAAAAACTATTACTCTTGTGATA
This sequence comes from Monodon monoceros, assembly GCF_005190385.1. Lineage (NCBI taxonomy): Eukaryota > Metazoa > Chordata > Mammalia > Artiodactyla > Monodontidae > Monodon > Monodon monoceros. The sequence goes on along the minus strand of NW_021703785.1, from coordinate 21,880,239 downwards.
TTGATCAATTCAAATAAAAAGGAAATGCATAAACATATTTAAAAATTTTTCCATTTCAATTTAACCCTCAAGGGTTAAACAGGGATTCAATAATTTTTCAGAAAATAGAACCTGTCACAACAAATGTACATCAGTGAAGGTCTCCCCAGAAGAAGAGAGGCAAAGTAGCGGTGGAACTTTTATCTTTCATTTTGGTGACAGTACCATAGCTGATGTTCTGAGGGTTTGTTGTGTTTTTGTACAGTGTGGGCTTGCCAGATTTAGCAATTAAGAAAGCACAGTGCTCAGTTAAATTTGGGTTTAAGATAAGCCGTGAGTTCATATTTAGGATAAGTATGTTCCATGCAATATGGGGACATACTTATACTAAAAACATACTCATTTATCTGAAATTCAAATTTAAGTATTTTTTTAGTTTATTTGGCAATATGAGTCCAGTCATTCTACATTCTGTCTGTTAAGATCCTTTCTAGTTTTCAGGGGTTGCTTTTAAAATTTTTACTGACTTTCCAAGGTAGATAAGCCAAAGCCTTTAAAAGCAAATAAACAAAAATACTGGAGTATGTTTAGATGGCAAAAAATACAGTTAAGTCACTTGGCCTGTGTTTTGGCTCTTGCTCTACTTTTCTCATTATATCACATCATATTTAGGGCACATAGTATTCTACACTGACTTAACAGTGTTTATCGTTTAAGCTTGATGTTTTTCCTTAGAGAGAAGAAAGTCTGAAGTTGGAGATCGATTTTCTTCATGTTTACTTTAACTTCTAATTTTATGTTTTGTCTTTTATTAGTGTAGAAATAGAAATATATAAATAAAAGGAACAATAAAATATAGTGTTAGGCTTTAAGGCATGTGTAAATTGCATAGTACTTTCCTATTTGTTTTTATCATTCCCCTTTTTACCTATTTTATTTAATCAGGAGCCTAAGAACACAATATTTTTTTTACTGGGAAAAACAAGTAAATATTAGATATTTATTGCTTTCTGTTTAATTTCTGATGCAAGAAGAAAAATATTTTCTTCAGTGTTTTCATTGACATTACGGTGCTTCATTCACCTTTGCTGAAGTTCGTAAAAGACCATATTGCTAGTTAAGAGGGAGGAACTCCTGATAGTGAGTGATGACATCTGTCACGTTCTCTTTTTTCTTCCTCAAAAAGAGGATATCTTCAATTATTCTACAAATATTTGTTGTCTATTGTTGCAAACTGTTATGTTTTTATATATTGCTGAAAGAGGTGATTCTGTAAGACATATTTTTATTGCAAAAGGAAATTGTCTGAGAATTAGACTGGAAACTTACCATCAATTGCCGGGGCAAAGAGCCCTAAGCCTTCTTCTAGTAGGAGAAAATAAAACCAGATTCTATTTTACACAAGGTTCATAGCTTTCTCCCTCCAGCCAGGAGGCTGTAACGTCCCATATACTTAAGAACCCCAGCTACGAAATATCTCCAGATTTGAGGACTACCATTCCCAGATAACTTTAGAAGTGCTGACATCTGTATCCTGACTGCCAGGCACAAAATGGCCTGTGTATTTATGCATTGACAATGCCATTTTCTCCTGTTGCCTCATTGGAGGAAGGAGCATGGAAAGGAGGGTTCCCTCTACCACTAAACTCACCCGTACCCTGATCTGAAGCACATTTCCGTGGGGTGATGGGGAGCATGGGAACTCAATGGATTTCTACACTGATAAGCTTCATTTTTCCCTTTCTCCAATAAAACCTATTTCTTTATCTATTTTGATTTTGTGAAATCTATTTAAATTAATATGTGCCAGTGTCAGCCCTGAAAGCATCTACCTGTCATGAGAGACTTTTGATGGAATATTCTTATTTCACTTATATAAATATTCAATATATAACTAAACTACCTTTACATTGTAGATATACTACTTAAAACAACTTGCTTTTGATTTGATCTTTCTTTTTTTGCGGTATGCGGGCCTCTTACTGTTGTGGCCTCTCCCATTGCGGAGCACAGGCTCCGGACGCGTAGGCTTAGCGGCCATGGCTCACGGGCCCAGCCGCTCCGCGGCATGTGGGATCTTCCCGGACCGGGGCACGAACCCGTGTCCCCTGCATTGGCAGGCGGACTCTCAACCACTGTGCCACCAGGGAAGCCCTTTTCTGATGTATTTTAAAGAGCACTATAAAGATTCTTTACATTTCAAAAATCTTAACAAAGTTTTTTGCTCTTTAAAGCTTCTTAATATAATAATGTATGCTAGAATATTATTTATCTGATTATCTATTTGACAAGACACCCATTTTTTCTTATGTTTCTTTTGTTTTACAAATTAAATTAACTTGTATGTATTGACTTTAATATTCATGTATCTCTATCAAAACTATTAGATTAACTCTTTTAGCAGGGAGCATATATTGAATTGTGTTTCTTCTCCTAACTGGATAGCTGTTTCAGAAATAACACTTCCAAGAATTACTTTTGTTTTATTCCTCCTGATAGTGGAATATTTACTTTTTCTTTTCACCAAAATATTAAACAAAAACATTAAGAATTCAGATAACAATATAACATATAAAATTGTGTTGTCTGCAAACTTTCATCTGAGAGGACAATGTTATTTTATAGATTAGTTTTCTTCATTTATTGCAGAGTTAGTTGCATATTCAGCTGAATATATATGACCAAGAAATGAGCAACTATACTTGAGAATACAGAAATAAAAGTTTTAGGATCCACAGAAAAATAAGTAAACACCAGAAAATTTAGCACTATCTCTGCATCGCAGAACTTCCAATCTCAATATAATTAAAAAAAATTTGAAACAATATAAATATCAATTTTCATTTTATGGCAATTATGCTAACTTTTTTCTTAATTATCAGGATTTATGAACAGAAAATTTATTAAAATAAATATTCAATTTTAAAAAACATACCAAAAAATGGAATCCAAAATATTGTGGAGAAACTATTCAAATTGAGTAAAGCCACACATATAAATATAGTTGAAATGGCAGTACCATGAATTAGAAACTGTTTTAAAGATGATTGATAAAATCATGAATGGCATTTTCCTTGTCTTGGGATTTCAGAATTGCCTTAAACACTGAAGTCTGTATCTTCCATCAGTTTTTTTCTCCTAATGAAAAGAGAAGTTTTGACCCTATTTTACCATTGTGTATTTGGTATACAAGTTTGAAGGAGAGGACAAGAAAAGTAATTTTAGTCTATATCTCTGTATACCAAAGGAAGCCCCAAGACCTGCTAAGGAAGATAGATTTTGAGATGGATGAAGTGACAGGATGGGACTCTTTGTCTCCCTGAGGGAGCATTAAATGTGTTCTATATTTGGGTAGGAAGATAAAACTACATTAGGTAAGGAGAAGGCAGTCTGTGACAAAGGGAACAAGGATAAAAGAAATTCATATGTTATGCAACAATTTATGAGAGTATCTTTTTTCTCAAATCCCTACCAAGAATTCAAGCTCTGAGTCACCTGACAACACAGGTATCTGATCAAGGAAGGGCAGGGTTTCTAAAATACCAAGAGCTCTGAGACTGAGACTTTTGTTGAGTAATTGATATCATGGGGACCCTAAGTAAAGAAAGATAAATCACAGCTATTATAGGAATAAGCAACATGGTATTTTTCCAAAAGAGACAGTAAAACACCACCAGCAACAGAAAATGATAGTAGGCCCCTGTATCATAATCAGTGTAAACATAAATCAAATGCAGAGGGAGTCTTCTGCTTAGGACAAACATAAACCAAAAGGAAGAGTATAGAGCAAGACATCTGACAAACTTTATTGATTCACATGAAGAATAGTTTACTAATTCCTCAGTAAAAGGGAGAAGTATTTGAGTACAATCCTTTCACTGTCTTGTAATTAGTCATATGTGGAAGCTAACTATCAAACAATGGGAGATAAATGATATGGTATTACATGATTATGTCATGAGAGACAAATGCTTGATATTATGAATTCAAAGGACAGAGACATCTTTATAAGTTCTTAAGCTTCAAAGAGAACTCAAGTTTAAAAAAAAGAATCGTGGATACATGGATACATGAACAAAAAGTATGTATTATAAGTATAAAATACTTTTAGGAAACAATGATTAGGTTTTTCTTAATAGCTATCAAGATATAATATAATGACTCAGCAAAGATATTTCTTTTGACTTGTGTCTAGCACACAAAGAGTTTAGTATGGGACTTTTTGGTTCTCAGAATCAAAAAGACTGGATACAGACTGTTGTGAGTCTTAATAGAATTGACACTGGATACTTGGGACTAATCGAGGGATCCTATTTCCAAAAGGATAGAATAGGGCTGGGTTGGTGTTTCAGTGTCAGCAATTTAGTAGTCTGACAGACTAACCTACGGAAAGAGTGGCTGAAGAAAATGAATGCTTTAATGAAGTTCTTTACATGAAGACCTTTTATTTTAGCTTTCCGGGATAAACACTTTCTTGTTTTATAGGGCCTCTGTGGACTCCATCTAGAAGAGTAAAAACTAGTCATTCAGCCTTAAGCATGTAATGTCAAATTCTACCTCAAGAGCAGTATATGCTGGTGGGAATGCCCACTCAGCTAGGAACTATTGAGCTAAAATTAGGTTTGGCCTAAATAAAATATATGAGTCACTATTAAGGAACTGTGGGAAATTTCAATTCAGCCTTATTAAATTCATAATATTTTCCCTATCAAGCTGCTACCCCCACTCAAAGATGGAAATAATCTACTGATTTTCTGTTTTTTCAGAGTCAGTGGATATACTGTGAGATTTAACATGAAACAAAATCTCGACTTGATTCAGACTTCTTCTGCTTCACTACGGTATGATATTCATTTATTCATTACTCATTATAATAATGAATTCCTACTAGAAAAAATAATTGTTTACTGAGTGTCAACACTGTGAAGTGGGTAAGGATGCAGTGATTTCATGATCTGTTCTAGCAGTATGTATTAAGTACCCACTCTAAACTCAGAACTGTTCAAGACCACGGTGATAATGCCATTTATTGACAAAACAGCCTTTCCTTATGTAATTTACATTCTCTGTTCATCAAGAAATTAGTGGCATATTAAGGAAAAGTGACTGATAAAAATTAATACAAAGTAAAAATCCATAAAAGAAGTATTGCATATGTCCAAAAAATAAGACATGAGACTACAAAACAGTTTTCTCTTTAACACACAAGAAAAGGCAACAAAAATGTTTTTTCTATCCTGAAAAAAAAGTAGATAAATGCATACTTTTAATACACGATTAATCCATTTATTACATGAACACACTTCAAATAGCACTATATAAAATAATATTTTACTATAAAGTTATGGCTTTTTTCTACCATATTTTATGAAGCAATTTTCTTAAACCTTTCATGTGAATCCTAGACATCACTGTCTAGTCATCATGGCAGCTGCTTTATGAGGCAACCAGCACAGCTTTCTAAAGTACATCATCTTCACTTCTGCCTATTTTCTGAAATATGGCACTTAAAAAAACCTTGTATGATGCTGTCACTGGAAATTTTATCCCGAGTCATCACATTAGAAGGACCGTTTTCTCTCTCATGCTTTTTTTCAAATATTCTTGCATTGTATGTTTTACTTGTATAATACTTTTATTTATGACTTTTCAAAAGTGATATTTAAATGGGTTATTTTTGTTCATATCCAACACCAGTAATGGTAAGGTCCTAAATTTATGAATAACTACTGATCTATCATAAAGTGACTTTTTATTCTTTTTTTTAATGAATGCTATTATGTGACCTATTAAAGCATCCAGAGTCAGAAATGATGAAAGTTGTTTCAAAGAAATGTTTCTTCCTCAAATTTTTTTTCCCAAAAATAGCAATTGAATAAATAGTAAACTGGAAAAGTATGCTGTGGTATAATAAATTCAAATATAAGATGATTCCTTTTCTCCAAGGCATATTTTAGAGAAAAGTTTTACCATACTTTTACAGTCTGTATGGTACATGGTGATCAGTCATCTGAGAAATAACTCTCAGTCTGACATGCTTTATAGAGGAGGTGATGCTTGACTTGGGTAGTGAAAAATTAATATGGAAATCCAAGCTGAGGAAAAATGGGCTTAGAGACATGATTGTGCACAATCAGACCACAAAGTACAAATCGCTTTGTAAGGAGGGCGCATCAGGTTTCAGGGCAGGGGCTGCAGGGGAGAAGTGGAATGAAACAGGAGGAGGCAACTCAAAGAGGGCTTAATGTGTCATGCAATGTAGCTTTCTCTTCATCGTCGCACAATAGGGAATCCCTGAAGGATTTTATCCCAAGAAGTAACATGACCTGACTGATGTGTGGGAAGGAGAAAGGAGATATTTAAAACTGGAGGCAGAGAATTAACTAGGAGTAGTCCAAGCAAAAGATTATAAGGGGCTGAAATCAGTGTTTGACAGTAGATATAGGGAAGGGAGATGAGAGACTATGGATATTTGAAGGTATTCCATGGATATTGAGTAATATGATGTGTATCTGAGTAGGGGATATTGAAGTAAAAACTCGAAGGAGTATCTTAACCTCTACTAACTTCGGGGTTTTTTTTTTGTTGTTGTTGTTTCCTTTGTCATCCGTAAAATGGTAATACTAAGGTTGACTTCACAATGTTTAGGGAAAATCAAATAAAACTGAGTCTGTGTATGTTGAAAATTGAACAAAAGGCCTGACACAAGGTAGTTATTCAATGAATGTTCATTTCCAAAAACATTTTACCTTTATTAAGGCCCTTTTTCTATTCTACTTTGTATCACTCTCATTTGACAAAATATTTCTCTCTATTCTGTTGTATAGATGTTTAGAGGTTCACACTGACTAATGGGTAAATATGCTAATATTGAACTGATGGATGCATTATGGATTAATGTGTAATGAGATGTGTTGGAGCAAGAGCAATTTATGTAAAGGAAATTACAACTGATGAAGTACAATAATCATTTCCCAGTTTACTCTGATCAAACTTCAGGTTGGGGATGGGGTGTTATTAAGAAAAGTGTGTAAGTGTTATTAAGAAAAGTGTGTAACTGGACATAGCTTATTATGTGCTACATCTGCATGGGAGATGAAAATTGTGTTAAATATTTTTCCAAAATAGAAAAAAAGTGTAAAAATATCTAGATACCATATTAAAATACTGTCTGTGATGTAGTTTCTCATATATATATACCCATAAATGTAGATATATGGTTTAAAATATAGGTGCATGCAGTCATAATTCTAGGCCAGTGCACAATACTAAAAGTTTTCTTAGTTATCGAAAATATCATTTCTACTTTCTCCTTCTAAAGTCTTTATTGTAAGTCTGACTATTACACTTTGTCATACTCTATTAGTAAACATGTTTGAACTACTAAAGTATTACCACTTTAGAAACCTGAAAGATAACAGAATTTATATTCATTATCTTACTGAAAGTGTTTCTCCTTTTATTTCTAAAACTACTACATTCATTTTTTTCTTCAGTAAACATTTATTGAGCACCTATTTTATTCCAGTTGTTTGTTTTGCAAAATAATGTATGCAATAAGTACTTTATAAACATTTTCTCATCTGACTCCAAAACAGCATTATGGGATTCATGGTGTCTTTGCTAACACATGAGGAAGCTAAGAGACAGTGATAAAAAAAAAAAACATGAATAAAAGTCACAAAACTGCTACGAGGAGAAGCCCCACTAAGGCTACCTGTTGCACAGAGCCCTGCATGTGTCTAATCCATCTACCTGAATCCAAAGTCTGCATTCTTTTTTTTAACTTTTTTATTTTAAAAAATTTTTTTTTAACATCTTTATTGGAGTATAATTGTTTTACAATGTTGTGTTAGTTGCTGCTGTATAACAAAGTGAATCAGCTATACATATACATATATCCCCATATCCCCTCCTTCTTGCATTTCCCTCCAACCCTCCATATCCCACCCCTCTAGGTGGTCACAAAGCACTGAGCTGATCTCCTTATGCGATGCAGCTGCTTCCTCCTAGTTATCTATTTTACATTTGGTAGTGTATATATGTCCATGCCACTCTCTTACTTTGTCCCAGCTTACCCTTCCCCCTCCCCATGTCCTCAAGTCCATTCTCTACGTCTGTGTCTTTATTCCTGTTCTGCCCCTAGGTTCTTCAGAACCATTTTCTTTTTTAGAATCCATATATATGTGTTAGCATATGATACTTGTTTTTCTCTTTCTGACCTACTTCACTCTGTATGACAGACTCTAGGTCCATCCACCTCACTACAAATAACTCAATTTCGTTTCTTTTTATGGCTGAGTAATATTCCGTTGTATATATGTGCCACATCTTCTTTATCCATTCATCTATCGATGGACACTTAGGTTGCTTCCATGTCTTGGCTATTGTAAATAGAGCTGCAATGAACATTGTGGTACATGACTCTTTTTAAATTATGGTTTTCTCAGGGTATATGCCCAGTAGTGGGATTGCTGGGTTGTATGGTAGTTCTATTTTTAGTTTTTTAAGGAACCTCCATACTGTTCTCCATAGTGGCTGTATCAATTTACATTCCCACCAACAGTGCAAGAGGGTTCCCTTTTCTCCACACCCTCTCCAGCATTTATTGTTTGTAGATTTTTTGATGATGGCCATTCTGACTGGTGTGAGGTGATACCTCATTGTGGTTTTGATTTGCATTTCTGTAATGGTTAGTGATGTTGAGCATCCTTTCATGTGTTTGTTGGCAGTCTGTATATCTTCTTTGGAGAAACGTCTGTTTAGGTCTTCTGCCCATTTTTGGATTGGGTTGTTTGTTTTATTGATATTGAGCTGCATGAGCTGCTTGTATATTCGGAGATTAATCCTTTGCCAGTTGCTTCATTTACAAATATTTTCTCCCCTTCTGAGTGTTGTCTTTTTGTCTTGTTTATGGTTTCCTTTGCTGTGCAAAAACTTTTAAATTTCATTAGGTCCCATTTGTTTATTTTTGTTTTTATTTCCATTTCTCTAGTAGATGGGTCAAAAAGGATCTTGCTGAGATTTATATCATAGAGTGTTCTGCTTATGTTTTCCTTTAAGAGTTTTATAGTGTCTGGCTTTACATTTAGGTCTTTAATCCATTTGGAGTTTATTTTTGTGTATGGTGTTAGGGAGTGTTCTAATTTCATTCTTTTACATGTAGCTGTCCAGTTTTCCCATCTGCATTCTTAAAGAGCAATAAATAATATATTAATCCACACCCTCAAAAATGTAGTAGTAATTGTTGTCTATTTAACAATGATTAATATAGAATTAGCTTTTGTAATCTCTTTTATTGTAAGGAAAGTTGAAAATGAAGTACCATAGTTGTGTCAGAAAGGGGAAAATTTTTCTCCCACTTTCCTTTCTTTGATTCTTTTGGCTGCTTGAATAATTAAAATGTCATGAAACAGATTAATAGGAGAAAATCCGGGGCTTCCCTCGTGGCGCAGTGGTTGAGAGTCCACCTGCCGATGCAGGGGACACGGGTTCGTCCCCGGTCCGGGAAGATCCCACATGCCGCGGAGCGGCTGGGCCCGTGAGCCATGGCCACTGAGCCTGTGCGTTCAGAGCCTGTGCTCCACAACGGGAGAGGCCACAACAGTGAGAGGCCCGTGTACTGAAAAAAAAAAAAAAAAAAAAGGAGAAAATCCAATTTTAATTCATATGTATGAGAACCCCACATCCACGAGAGAGCCAAGGACTCCACACACATGAGAGGTTCAGACACGGAAAGGTAAAATGAGGTATATATGCATCACTGAGCTAAGGAATGGCATAGGGGCCTGATGCTTCCAAGGACAGGAATGTCCTTCATAGGACTATAGGCAGCCGATGTATAGCAGCTGTTTGGTAGTTAGATATTTGTCCTGCCATATAGATGGTGCTACTTAGATTAAATTTTTCTCTAGTAATAACTCTTTTTTCAGGAAAAATCTTCAATTTAAATTCTTCTAGGTAGTTAAGGGTGGGGCAGTTTTTTCTCTTGAGCCCATAGGGTCTCAATTGCCTTCAGCTCAAAATAATCCATATGTCAAAGGGGCACGCACATCTTGGGGAGATGTATTCTGAATCCCTACAGTTATTTGCAAGTTAACTAATAAATTCCCCTTTCCCATTTTTTAAATTAAACCACACTATTTCATTTGAAACCATGTGGAATTATAGTTCTAAATAATTCATCATGATTTAACAATCTATAAACTTTTAATGTCTTCTCATTTGCAATTTTAAAAGTTTATATGACTGCACTAAGGATTTTTTGTGTGTTTTACCAATTTATGTTTTTTAACAGATTCAGTTATTGTCTATGATCATTTGCTGACTTAAAAATCTTTGTTTCAAAACTGCAGGAACACTGATTGTCACAATTAATATTTGTCCTACACTTTATTCTTGCATCTGTCCCCACTTTCTATACCACCAGAAGCAGATGTCAAAAACAAAGAAAACTGGTAGCAATCAAAGTTCTACCAATGTTCTTTGCTTGACATCAAATGCCTGACCTCTCTGAACATGACCTTGTCATCTATTCAACCACTTTAATTTTACCTCACCCAGAATTATAAAAGTTGTAGTAGGAGCAATGTAGCTGAACCAAGATTACTTAACCTTCTGTTAGCTGGGTCAAATTTATTGTTAAATATAGCTAAATTATATTAGAATAATATTTAACTGTCTTCACAACTCTAACTTTAAAATGAGGTTCCTTATAAGAGCCTTTATTGTAAGATAATTGAGACATCTTTTAAAATTTATTATAAGAGTTGATGATTTTACATTATATATTGTTCTCCAAAATGTAATGGCATTGCCAGAGAAGTGTAGTTTGTAAACTGGAGAACGGTATTAGGCATAATCTATGCATTCAGAAACATTTCTTAATTGCCTAATGTTTATCAAACTCTAGCAAATGATAAGATATAGTGCCAACCTTATTGTTATTTTTATTTATATATTGTTATATTTATTGACTGTATCCTCCACTCTGTTATGCACTCCTTGAAGTCAGAGTCACTTTGGTTAATTAGTGTATTATCAAAGCCAAGAACTTCCTGTGTCTGGGGCATAATAGGTATTCAGTATTGTTAAATGTTTGATTTTTTTGAAGAATAGGATTCAAAATGGCCATGTCATCATGGCTTATCCTTCTTTACCACTGTGTCAGAACTAAAGCTTTGTATAACTTAATATTTTGTATCACAATAAAATGACTACGATGGGTAATAAGAGTTGTTCACTAATAGAAAGTGGATAATTGCTAGCCTTCAGGCTTTAAAAGTACTAATTACATTTGCTATATAAGTAAGTACTGTTTCAAGTAGTTAAGTGTGAATGTTAATGTAAGGCAGAGAACTGAAAGTGTTGGGAAAAAATTAAAAGGAATTCTCAAAATACTGATCTTAATTCCAAATTAATTAGTCAGTCTCTGAGAGTATGTAACAAACAATGAAACCTGTGCATTCAAAATTGGGTCAATAACTATTCTGGTGTTTAATAAAGCCTGATGTTTGCTTTGAAGCATTATAACTGTAATGTGATATAATGTATACAAATAGCAATGAGGTGTCTGAAATTTGGAAAAGAGAAATTAAAAGCAAAACAGCTTTTGAAAGCAAGAAAACAGCTATTCCATTTGTTAGGTAATAATTAAATTTGTGTATATCATTGAATAGAGAAAGTTATTGGCATTGTACTGAAATCAGCATATTTAATTTCCAACTCTAATCAAAGACATACAAAGACTGTAAGTTTATAACACCCAGTAAGTGAAACTACTCTCATAGAAGTATTGGAGGGGTTTTTTTGATCCTTTTGTTCCCAAGTTGAGGATTTTCCTAAATCTAATAGCTAGTTACTTTCTAAATTTAAATTTCTTTAGAGAATTTTGAAAAAAGTAGAAATATGACCTATGAATAAGTAAATTTCTTCATTCCCCTGATTACAAGTCTCAAAATTTCTCCATGTTCTACCAAGATATCAAGCAGCAATTCCACTACATGATTACTCATATGTTAACATAAACTCCAAAAATATTAAGCTTGCTATTTTCGTACCATACTGCTACACTATTTGCACATGTTCTTCTCCCCCCCCCCTCCTTTTTTGGGGGAGGGAATTTCATCAACTACTTGTTTGGATTTTGAATGCCTATGTAACAGTTTCACCCCAGTGCTGTGCAGTAGGATTGCCTGAAATTCTAAGTTGATGGAGCCCTCATCTTTCTCATGTGTTCACATTGCTCTTTGCAAATAGCTCTACTCTATGAGCTCATGGGACAAATGTGTGCTATGAATGCCTTTAATTGCCTCATCCTCACAGCCCCTTCTAAGAGATTGTCCACAAACAAGCCTTCTGAGGATTATGATTGTACTAGGTAATTGATCCTGGTGGATCAGTGGACTCAAGGAACCACTGACGTATAATCTTACCTCTATCAGGAATATAGGTTTCAGTTACTTTATTATAGAGAAGAATATGAACATCATGTTAATGAGGCTAGATCTAACCAATTGCAATTTAAAGTAATAAGACAACAAAAAAACCATGATAAACGAGAGGAGACAATCTACAAAGATTTGAAAGAAAAGAGCACACCTTTGGAGAGCAAAGTTAAATGTGCTTATAGCATGATATGTCTCCAGCTAAACTGGTAAATTCATGAAGACTATATCTTCATATATTTGCATTTTTACCATTTAATATTGAGCCTGGATGAATACTAAATTCCCATTATATTTTAACATATATCTGGACTAAAAATCAGGGATGAAACTTTGATATAACTACTATCAATAATTCCCATTTACATATTGTAATAAATTAATTTTGTAAAATTCAAAATGATGTGGATCCTATTAATTTAATCTTTATCAGACAATTTGATCATACACAAAAGATCCACTTAAAGAAATGTCAAGAAAAACAATGTAAGCTTACAATAGCTTAAATCATAGTGTCACTGCAAGGAAAAATGTTGAAGTCTGAGTGCCACTGGAAATTTCCTTTCAAGATATTCAAACTAACAGTCTTTGTTAGTATGAATTTTTGTATGCTTTGCTTTCTAATGCAAAAAAGGAAAGCTGCCAACACATTTTTTTCTCGGAAGGAAAACATTAGTGATTCTCTGAAACGTTAGGAAGCAAGCCCAAAGCTACTTGGCTTTACAGTATTTTTCATATTTTTACATTTTGGTTTCAGGAAAATTGTCAGAAAGCATATTACAAATACAGAACAAACAAACAAAAACAAAAAAACCTCTGCATTCAAACAAGACAAACATCATAGTAGCAGAATAATTAAAATCAGAAAACCATGAAGGAAGAAAAATAGCAGTTTAAAATGTCAGCAACATATTGAAGATGAAGAGACATTCACTGAATCATAACTGACATAGCATCTACCAGTTGGGAGTTAGATGCCAATTAGAATGAGCCAATTTCAATGACATAAATCCAGAAACACTCGGCAATTTTGCACCTATTACCCTGAATTCAAAGGTATGGGACAGACTGAAAATATGTGTATTTTTTGATAGTTTATGTAAGGAGAAAAATTTTTTCCCTCAGGATTTAGAATCAGATGTTTACCTTCTTTGCCTTGAAAGAACTTTGAATAGTAATTGATATCAAGGCTGCAAAGAACAAAGAGCTGAATTTGGGGTCTTAGGATATGCAATTTGGGAGACACAGATTTGGGAAAAACTGGAAGAATGTTCTGGGGAAGAGAAGGAGTCGGGCTTATGCGGACAAATGCTAAAGGTTGTTAAAGTTATCTGGCAGAAATTGTGATTGACTCTGATGGAAGTCAGGAAATACTTGTTCTTAAGGAATCACAAGTTATTTTAGAATAGGATGGGAGAAGTATCTGGAGTTTCTGAAGCATTGGGCAGATGTTTTGGATGCCTGTGTTAAGATAATCAGTGGTCAAAAGGTCAGATTCCATTCAGGCTGAGGCGTGCATAAGTCTCACTTCCTTAATGGCCTCTTCGGGTCCATTTTAGAGAGCTACTTAGCAATACTGACTGCATTTTGTTTTTCTTTCCCCGAACAAAAGCAAAACAAAAGAGGTTTTTGTTTGGCAAAAGAAAACAATGGCACCAGGTAGAGATGATGATGCAAGTGAATGTCATTAACAAAAATAGTGAAAATAGATAAGTAGGGGAGGAAAAATAATTTTACCTCTGTCTAGGTTCTTGGCTGAGACCCCTCTGTAATAAAAAAGGACAGATTAACAGGAGGAAGACAAACAGAAGTTTAAAAACACATATAACTCCTGTATATGTGAGAGATACCCAGGAAAACTGAGTAACTTCCCAAAATAGCCCAGGCCATCACCTTAAATCCCATCTCCAGCTAAAGGCAAAAGAAGATGTTGGGCATTGCGGGGGAAGCCAGTTATGGGAAGCTATCAGGAAAATCAGAAGGATAAGGTTGTTAGGCAGATTTAGGTCATAGCTTTCACTGATAAGAATTTCTAGAGACTTGGTCATTCTTCTCTTCTTGGTACAGGGAGAAAGACGCTCACAAATGGAGATTTCCCTTAAAAATGTGAATGTCTCTTGAAAAAGGGTAATTCATGCTCAGCTTTCAGAGCTTTTTGTCTGCTGTTTCTTAAAAATAATCAGTTTAAAATAATCATATTTTGGGGTGGCAAATTCAGTCGATAAAAATCGGCATATTGAATTGCAATATCCAAAGCTGCTTTCTTCTGCACAGATCATGGATAATTACCACAATTATTATGATCTTACAATAATAGAGAAAAATTATTCTCTAAAAAGCAGCTGTGCAAGAAGGGAGAAACTGTGGGCTCATGAAAGCAGGTGACCTGACATAAAAGACAATGCTGTTTACTGGTCGAGGCTGGCTTTAAGTTTGTACAATCAATGCAATTGCAAAAGGCCCTGAGCTCAAAGAGGTTCTGTACTTGGTTACTGCACCATCTTGAAATTCTTGATAATTTTATTTTTTAACTTGTGTTTTGGAAGTGAAATCCAATGGGCCAATGCACAAGTGTACACACAGAGGAGATAGGCCCTATATTCATATCTGATGTTCTTTCAACCTATTTATATATAGCATTTTTGATGCTCCAAGAACACTAAATTCCAGAGGTCCCACAATGCACAATAATTCAGCAAGATATCTAGTGAGTACAAAATAGGCATGCTACATCTACAACTGAAAAAATGGACATGGGTAGCTCTCCAAGAGGTATATGTTCTGTTAAAACCAAAACTTGCTTCAGATGCAGAAAGAAAGCAATTGCATTCTAAGAAACACAAATCCACCAAGACTTTTCTTAGTCATGTTACTTCCCATGACAACCAATTAAACTGAAAATGTTTCTCACAGAAAGAGGCAAAGATAGGGCAACTCATATTCTTTTTCCTTTCAGTTCCTCTTTACTAATCAGTAAGCCAAAGTTACACTGTTGGTAGAATGCACACATATGAATAAATTAAATAAGATGATTTAGTTTTTGCACAGTGCTTTCACTGTTTGTCTAAGAAAGAAATACATATGTGTGTACAAAGTATGAAATACAAGTTGTGTAATTTCAGTGATTCTGCAGATGAGTTAAATTCTCTTATATTTACATTTAAAACTGGAATGATATAAGGATGAACAGTAAACAAATTATTACATTTAAAATGTTAGTTTTTCTGGGCTTCCCTGGTGGCACAGTGGTTGAGAGTCTGCCTGCCGATGCAGGGGGCATGGGTTCGTGCCCCGGTCCGGGAAGATCCCACATGCCGCGGAGCCTGCTCATTCAGAGCCTGTGCTCCACAACGGGAGAGGCCATAGCAGCGAGAGGCCATCGTACCGAAAAAAAAAAAAAGTTAGTTTTTCTTTATTTAGAAGAAAATTAGTTAGCAAATTAAAAACCCCGTGACAAGTCAAGAGACAGACTCTAGAAGAATAGAAAAGCTTTATATTATATTACTCTTATAGCATTTTAAATGCTTTACTGTCAAGGGAACCAACATTTTCATTTTTTCCTGGGAGCTGGAAATTTTGTAGCTGACACTTGCTGGAAAGTATTGTTGGGGAGGAAGAAATATTTCTTCTACACTTCTAGGTTCTTCTGGCTGGCTTAAGAAATAAATTGACATGAAATAGATTAACAGGAGAAAATCAAATTTAATTCTGTACATACAGGAATCTCATATAAATGAGAAGTTCAGTGGCATAAAGGTAAAATGAGGTATATAAGCCATCCTGAGCTAAAGAATGGGATAGAGGCCTGGGGTTTTCAAGGACAGGAAGGTCATTCACCATCTCTAAGAAGAAGAGCAGATGTTTGGCAATTAGATGTTTACCCTGTCATATAGATAAGGACACGTGGATAAAATTTATCTTTGGTAATAACTCTTTTCTGAAAAAAAATCCCCAATTTAAATTCTTTTAAGTAGTTAAGGAAGGGGCAGTAGTTTCTCTTCAACCCACAGGGTCTCGATTGCCTTTAGCTCAAAATAATCTTCATTAAAAGTGGCACACTTTATTCTGAACCTCTGCAGTACAGTTGGATAAAGCAGTAGTAGAATTCTTAGTGTTTCCATTATATTCTTTGAGCCAATGGACCCTTCCTTTAGTAACTTTCCTATAATTACAAAAGTGTGCATTAACTTGAAATACTAAGAAATAATAAACGAGTATCTTGTGATAAAAGAGATGTTCAGTGTATCCTTCCTAAAACATCACCTGATGTTACCAGTATTTTATATTATTTTAGTTTTGACTTCATGGATATAGATGTCTTCCTACAAATTATAAAATATTTGCTAAAGGCAAATGTATAATTCTGTTACTCAACCATTGTGAAGATCCAGAGAAAGAGGTGCAATTTACTAAAGAACCAGGAATGCCACTGAACTCATGAAGAGCTCATGAAGGTTGTATAAAAACGTTATGAATATATGTTTAAAATGAATGTTCAAAATGAATCATTTTTAGAACTAATGCTCTTTTTCTATCCCCCTCTTCTTATCCCATGTAACCAGTCACATTCAGAAACACAAGAGTAGTAAAAAAAAATTGGCCTTTATATACCAGAAATCACATATACTTGGACACCCTTTTATTATATATGGAAAGTTACTCAGGGTTTTGCATAACTCTTTTAAAAAAATGGATGTTCACTTATGAGCGAGTTGTGTCTAGCATTAAATTCCTTTAGGAATGAATAAAATAAATTGGAAAAAATGGCAGCAGAAAAGAATGTGAATATGTTGCAAAAAATACAATAGGAGTGTCTCCATGAAGAAAAACAAAAGAGTAAGAGGTATCTTTTTATGTATCCTTGTGATTCAGGCCAAAGGAAAGGCCAATCGACTTCATTAAAATAAAAATTCCCATTGGAAATATGTGATACCATTAGAGAAGAAATGAATGGTTTCTATTCTCACTCTCCTGAAGGATCTTAGCAATGGCTTATGCTTCACTGCTGGAACATCTTTAATTTTAAAAGGTCTTGGTTTAGAATAAAGTCATGATCTTACAGCATAACTTAGATTTCTGATAATGTTTAATAAAAAGAAGAAACATAAAAATATGTAAAAAGTTCCATGAAGATTATAAAGTATATGACAAAGATCTATATACTCTTCCTTAAAAAAGTATTTTTTTTTCTTGCTTCCAAGTTTCCAGGATTTAATTCAAAGCTAAAGTAAAATATAGTCCAGCCTCGCTGGAACATGAAAAATGTTATTAGCCAAGAGATACAGAAAGAAATATTGCTATTAAGTTTATGCAGGATAAAACTAGTCAGGTGATTATGCTTATAACAGATATATTGTGTCTCACTCTTTCTGTAAAATATTTAGGAAATCCAAGGAAAGAAAAAATATATCTGTGTGTGATAGATCTCTATTTTTTATAAAATTATGTTTAAAGTTTAAAAAAGTGATTTTTGAAATAGTTTAAAATAGAACTTGACAGTAAGCAAATTTGTTTTTGTCAAACTGATATATGAGACACCTTTCTAAGTAAAGTCAACTAAACTAATATCAAGGTGCCATATCTAGTAAAGTTAATAAGGTTTGACTATCCCAATGAGCTATATAAGATTTAGCAATTTCTAACTGAAAAGAAATAATCCTAATATATGTTTATAAATTCCCCCTGATAAAGTTTATCTTCTATAAATAGAAAAGAATCACAAACTATTGACAATATACTCAGAAAATTTAGTAACAGACATGTCTCTATTAAATGCACAAATTCAAATACTCTTTCACAAACCCTTTTATATAATTACTCTACATATATTCTAGACATTGAATAACATTTAAAATTATTTTATTTATTTTTTACTACAATTTCACATTTGAGCTCTTTTATATCTAAACCAATAATCTTTCTGACGCGGTAGATATGTGGATTATAAATGGCAGAGGTTTGTACCTTTAAGGGTATAGCAGTCTTGTTTTCGTAATTCCGTCCTGAGAGGAGTTATGGTCTACATGGAGGCATCTGGAATAGGGAAAGAAAAGTGTTAAGTAGGGACATCCAGAAAGTTTTCCAACTCTGACACAGTTATTGCCTTATATTGTTATTTACTTTTAAAATAATTGGAATCTACTGACTATTAGATGTTTCAATACCAAGTGTGAAAAATAATGATTTGGTACCAGTTTGAAAATCTCATACTACTTTTTTTATCAATATTCTGGGTAACTGAGAACTTGCTTTGGCTTATAGGAGTTCAGAAATTTAAAACTTCTAGGTAAATAAAAATCAATGTTCAAAACAATTTTATATGAAGAGATTTTAGTAATAAAATTGATGTGTGTCTAATACTGTAGTATATTCAGAAAATAACCTTAGTTATAAGAATTATATAGGAAATAACTAAATAATAAAATAATACCTCATGAACATTCTTAGGTTTACCATCAGTATTTAATTAACATTAAACTTAACATAATAATTAAATAGAGAAAATTATTTGCATCATTTACAAAAATATGCCCAATCAAAATTGCATTCCTCTTTGAAAGTTGTGAGAGAAGTACAAATAACTAAACTGACTACTGTGAATTTAGAAGTTAACTACAATTTTAAACATTTATTTAGTCAAGGATGTGAATTCTGAAACTAATCATAACAAAGTATGCACCTTTACTGGGAAATTACCAAATGAGCTAAGAAAATTAGAAAACATTAATGAAAATATAATTTAAGTACTGGGATCTGGAAACCTGATTTTCATACCTTTCCTTCATAGTTTATGTAAAATAACAGAACCTAATTTGTTTTTCAAAAACATCTATTATATAAGGTGAGACAGGAAAATAACATTTTCCAGGTGTCTTGCAAAAAAAAAAAAAAAGCTTAAAATCACGAACTAGAAAAAGATTTACTAGAGGATGAATAACCAGTTTTTCTGAGCCAGACACAGACACACACACACACACACACACACACACACACACACACAGACTATGATAAAATATAAGAACTTTGTAAATTGTGGTAAAGCTCACATGTAAGGTTGACATCATACTCCTCTATTTCATTATTTTACATGTTTTAAAGATTTGTATGTGGGGAAGAGGGGAGGGAGTTATATATTTGTAGGAAGCCACTCAAGCAAAATAATCAGGCTAACAAAAAGCAGGAACTTCACTTGGACCTGAACAAGAAATTTCTCTGGAACTCAAAGTTTTTTGAGCTCCTTAGCTTCCAGTGACTGTTTTGATTTCTTATCAAACATACATAAGTCTTTCAAAATATTTTGTTCTGAATGGAGTTTGCTATGGGATTCCAAAACCTTTGTTCAATTTAGTTCATTAAAATTAATTTTTAAAACTTCCATTAATGCCTACAAAAATCATATTACTGTTGTTGCTGGTAAACTTCAGGAACATACTTCAACACTAGGATAGACTGAAAACATGAGTTAAGGAAGGTTTCAGAAAATGCACAGAGCAGATAAAATATCCACTTAGGGTGACTGTCCCTCAGATACTAAATTCCTGCATGCAAATTCTCTGACACAGTTATTGGACTGCAGTATTACTGACTTGACCACATATAGTGGGCCAGTCAATAATAAAATTAGTGCATATAATCTCATGTCAACTCTATTTTATTAATTTGAATTGAAACTAAATGTACATTGGAAATGTTCTTCAACTATAAATATATGAACTAGCTACGGTCATACAGTCACAGGAAATGGTTTAAAAAAGCTACTGATGTCCGATTTTAGACTTGACATAATAGAAATGATGATGATGATGTAATAAATTTAATAAGATGTTATGAGCACATAGTGAGTTTTAAGGGTAAGAGAGAGGGAGGAGAAGAAACAAAAACAAAAGTTCATATTTAGAAAACAACTGCTGGCTAATAAGTGTAGAAAATGTTGAATTAGAAAATCACCGTTTTGAAATCCCCTGCAATAAATTTAATTTTAGCCGAATCATCTAAATGCTAAACCTTTGGAAGAAATGTTGGAGGGAATGTTATTTACATGATTTTAAGTGTTTCACTCAAGAGATTACTTAGTAATACACAAGGGAAAAAAATGAACCTTCAGAATGAAGAGAAGCCTGTTATTCAACCTCTCATGATAAATTAGGTTGATAATAAATTCAACCTAATTCATCAACAGTAAAACCTGCCATTGGTGCCTGATGAAGTGTCCTTGCCACACAAAACTCTTCAACTTGTATCTAGTCATGAGGAAACAATGTGACAAATCCTGACTATGGGATATACTTCAAGATACTTGGTCTGACTTTTGAATAAATTAGTGCTATTTAGAAATAGAAGGCTAGGGGAGTAATCTAGATCAAAAGACATTAAAGAGAAATAACAGTGAATACAATGAGCATATCTTGTTTGGCTTATGCGTTACAAAAGTAGGATGAGGAAGAAGTGGAGGAAGAGGAGGTGGAGCAGCAGCATTTGTTGCTGTAAAAGGCATATTAAAGCTTCCTTGAGGGCTTCCCTGGTGGCGCAGTGGATGAGAGTCCGCCTGCCGATGCAGGGGACACGGGTTTGTGCCCCAGTCCGGGAAGATCCCACATGCCGTGGAGCGGCTGGGCCCGTGAGCCATGGCCGCTGAGCCTGCGCGTCCGGAGCACGGGAGAGGCCACAGCAGTGAGAGGCCCACGTACCTCAAAAAAAAAAAAAAAAAAAAAAAATCTGCTTTGAATATATACTCTAAGCTAAATTATTAATATATTCTAGTATCATTGTTAATTTTTTATAGAATTACAGATAATTTTCTCAAATATGATAATGCTACTGTACCTCTGCAGGAAGATAATCTTGTGGTTAGAAAATTCATACTGAGTTATTTATGGTTTAAGTGTTATGAATTCTCAACTTCCTTTTAAATTGTATATATGTACATAAATACATATATAGGTAGTAGCTAAATTTTCAGAAAGTAACGGTGTGTGTGTACAAAGACTATAATAAAATATTAAAATTTGGTAAATTTTGTTAAAACATATATATAAGGATGTTGTCATACTGTTCTTTTTAATTATTTGAATGTATGAAATATATTTAAAGTTGATAAAATTTAAAAATATAATTATAATAAAAATAAAATAAATTATAATAAAATATAATTATTTTATTATATGTATTTGAAATTGAGAACAAAATGTAACCGTTGTTTTTTAATCCATTCAACAGTAAGTTACATATCAGCAACTTTGCTACCAGAGTATTTAAAAGTTATATATCAGCAACTTTGCTACCAGAGTATTTACTCTCTGCTTCCTCTATATTTTGTGATATACTCACAAATATATAAAGTCCAATAATTGAGCACTTATATCCCTTTTTAAGTACATTTACTGTGTAACATTTCTGTAGACTTCTTTTAAACAAAGATTTAAAAGAGTTGAAGTAGTATATGTTAATCAGAGTTTTTGTATTTTTATAGTATTCAGTTAAACATATAGTTATTTAATATTGTAGATAGGTGGTTCAACTTTCTTAATGACTGTGTTTCTTTCTCTTCATCCTTGAAAAGTAAAGAAAAAAAGTTGTTAAAATAATAAAGTAATAAAAGATGAAAAAGAATATAGAAAAGAATCTACAGACTCTTGACTATGTAGGGTAATATACACATTTTATTTATTATCATAATTGAATAGTGATATAGTCAAAGCCCCAAAAGAATGTACAAAGCTAAGATATGAAAAGACATTCAAGTGAATGGAATAAGTTATCAGTCAAGAATGACAGATACATGTAGCTATTTTATTTTTTATATGCCATCTTTATACCAAGGAAACAAACACATTTTGTCTTTGTGGGATTATGAGTTTCTTATCTGACAACTCTCCTAGAAAATTTCCCCTGAAGCAAGTCTGTCCTTTTTAAAATTTCTGAACCTATTTGCTCTGTGACAATCTCACAGTATATAATTATCAAGCCCATGCCTGGAAAAGCTAGTAGGCCTTCTCAGTGTTGACTTCCTATTTTAATGCACAACATATTTTCATTCGTTAATCTTGTCTTTTCCACACACTGTTCATAGTCCATTGTTGTAAATAACAATAGAATCTATTTTCTCAGCCATCACTGGATTAATATTTCTAAAACTCCTCTTTGTCATGTCACAATCCTGATTTCAACCTGCACCAACACCTTATTACCTACTGAATAAAAAACAATAGGTTTAAATTCTTAACCTGGTATTCCAAGGGCCTGCACTATTGACTTCTGTTTACAGATATACCTAATCTTTTTCTTTTAAAATTTTAACTTCATCTGCATATTTTCATTTTGTTCTGTCCTCCCCTGTCAACATATTATTGCATGTTTTCACCTGTTTTTGGAAATAATTCATGTCCTCCTCTTGATCTCACTTCTTACTATTTAAAGACCAGCCCATTTTTCTAATTATGTGAAAATTTCTGTAAACATTCAAAGCCTGAATTCTATGTGTGTTCACTAATACTAATCATTTGGCACATATGGTTTAATTTATTAATACGCATATTATCAGGATGCTCATAATATTATATAACCATATAATATATATATAAGAATATATAACTATTCTTTAGTTTTATAAGAAAAAAATACCCTTCAATTTTAACCTAAATTCTACCTTGCTTATGAAGTTAGGCATAATCACTCTCCTAAGCCTCTCCTTTCACTTTATAAATATCTCATTTATTGTATCAATTAAAATGTATTATACATATTCCTTCCTGACTATACATTTCCAGGAATAGTGACCATATCTTTCATTAAACATATTCTTTGTTATTTGCATGCTATTGGCACAAAATACATGCTATAAAAAATGTTTTCTGGAAGACTGATCTTTTCTAATCTCCCATTATACAGTATTTTAAAAGCAGGAAAAAATATTCATCATATGGTAATGGTATATATAGTCTAAACTCTTCTACATCGTTATAGTGCTTCAAATGAGTTGATTTTTGGTATAGCAACATGGCAGCTAAAATTTTTTTACTTTATAAAGCAGTATGGCTTTAATTATGTCAACTCTTACTTTTCTATTCAGGTTCAGAAGGGCTACCAACAAAAGAAATTTCCATCTGAACACTTTACTAATAACCCTGTCTATATTTATATTCAGACTGAACAATATCCTGCCTAGTAGGAATATATAAACAGCTACAATCATTCTGTAATGAACAGAAGAATTTTCATTGTATGGTGATACAATCAAATAATCATCCATTTCTGTAAATATAAAAGATGAATAATAATCCCATTTCAGGCATAGTCTAAGACTCACCTCCATTTTGGTTACATTTTTATGCAACAATGCTAGTCTGAGTATATAAATGCATGGAAAGTTGTGGTTATAATCCAATCATTATTTAACTCCTATATATGTATCATAATAATACTTTTAAATTGTAAATTATAGAGTCATGATCTAGATTATGTTAAAATCTAAGATATTTTCTGGTTCTAAATAGACTATTATTTACTAGAAAGAACAAGGGATGCTTCCTTTAGTGTGACAGTATTCAGTTAATCTGTAAGAATTAATGATCTGTCTCAAAGATGTAATTTAAGTATTACAATTATTTGGCTTAATTTACAGCCACACATTCAATCATAGACTCTCTGTAAACTCTTATAGGTAATTGCACTGATACTTATCAGAGCATGTCTATTGCAAATTTCATCTTTCTTCTTATTACAGACAGTACTGAGTATCAAGAAAAATTTCACTTAAATGAATGAGTCAATGACTTGACTTTACATTTTAAGCTGTACAATTTTTCTGTTGTAATACTTAGTGACATCAGTGTTATATTTAGAGTAAAAATATTGATCGTGAATATACCTACACAAATGATCCTAACTGTGAAAACTGAATATTAAAACAACTTGCAATAATTATTTTTAATATAATATTTGAAAAAGTATACTTTTTCACTGTAGCTTTTTATTATGTTAATTATATATTTTTGCCTTCTTAAATTTTATTTTTTAAGGATTTTTTTGTTAGAAAACCTTGTTTCTGGCACTGGATTTATTTTAACAAAGAGCATTTAATATAGAAAATTGATTAAATAGGTGTAGAAGGACTTAGAGGATTTATAAAGGAAAAAGGAGATACCAAAGTATCATAGAAATAATAAGTGCAGGGAGTGTCTCTCACCCCTAGGCCTGGGGGAAAAAGAGATGTGGTTATCAGAATCTGAAGTTTAGAGGTAGGGCCCAAAGAAGTAGAACTCTGCAGAGGAGACATAGTCCAGCTGGAGGTGGTATCTTGGGAGCTCAGAGGAAGAGCCTGCAGAGCTGGAACTCTGACAGTGGAGGAGAAGGGCACAGCCTGGCTGCTGCTGGTGCCTTAAAAGAAGCCAGTGAAGCTGGTTCTGTGAATATTAAAGAATTTGGAAACTGGAACCAACCACTGCTGGAACCAACTGCAGCTGCATGAAAGTAGTTCTTACTATCCAGGTGATGCAGATAGGAAGACTAGGCACCTCTGGTGCTGTCTATTGGTAGAAACTTACAGAAAGCCACTGGGAAGGGAAAGATGTAGTTTGTAGGGTCCCAGTCCCAGAATCATATAGTGTTGATTAGAAGGGCTAGTTTGGAGGTTAGAGACAATAGTTTTACAACCATTATTTCTCAGTGTTAAGAAACATTGAATAGAGAGCTAATTAGCTGCTGTGTTTTTTATCATGGCAACTATCCAGACTATAGTCTCTTCATTATTTCTACTGTTACTGTAAAAAATAACTGATCACATGATGTTCCTCCCTCCTAACCCTTAGTATGTGTTCCTTTAACATATGACAAATGTAAACTCCTTAGCAAGGGGCCTTATTAGACTGTCCCCTGCTTACTACCATCTTTCTCTTGTACCTTTCTTACCTCAGTTACTGTGTACCAATTGTAGTATCTAAGCCTTCTTTGTTGCTTCAGATGTGAACATTTGCAAAATATTTATCAGGAAAGCTCCTATTCATATTCCTTTTAGGTGAAATGTTACTTCTAGAAAGTGGCTTTTACTGATCCCTCAATCCATATAAAATCCCCATTGAATTCTGTATATGAATACTCTCATACCCCTGCATATTATATATAGTAATTTGTAATTATATATTGATACAGATTATTATATTATGATAAATAAGTAAATTAAAAACTCCACAAGGGCATAAGTTGCACCAGTTTTTTCCAGTACAGAATACTGACATCTAGAAGAGTGCCTGGTTTATAGTAGATGTTTCTTGTGTATTTTTCTAATAAAATTAATGAAATATTTACTTTTGTAATTGATAAAGTAAGTTCCAAAATATTTGGTGCTTTGTTTTTCTCTCACTTTTGAGATAACACTGGTCAGGTACTTTCTTCTTCCTGGCATATTTCTTCAAAGTACATTTGAAAACTCTCTGGGGATACAGTTCATTCAATAAAAATTTCCTAACATTTCTGTTTAAAATTCCATATTGTGAAGTCTCCCCCTTGTGACTAGGGTCCTCTTTTGGAAAATCTCAGTGAGCTGAACATTCACAAAATGTAAAATATAAATTGTTAACGAGCATAAGAGAAAAATTAACATCATTCTTTTATAACTGTCTTATATTAAAGATTCATTACATATTCACATTGATTTTTCTCTATTTAACCTGAAATAAGAAGTCTTTTAACAAAATAATGTTATAAAATGTTAAATATTTCTTTACAGTTTTATCTTTAAGAGACATAAAACACTAAATTAATGCCTAGAGAACCAGCATTAAAATTTTGACAACTTTATTAAATATGAATTTTAAATGTTAACAATTTGATTATTAAATAAGTGATATATAGAGTTAGTAATACATGTTGTAGAACTTTCGCATGCCAAAGACCAAATACATTGATCATGAAGATTTTAAAGAGTGAAGTTTCTCACTAAAAATAAGGCAGCACACACAGTATCAAAATCAGATAGAAAGTTCTAAAAAGACTTAAAGGTATCCTTCCCACGAAGAATACTCTTTTGGAGTCACTGATGAAGAGTAACACAAATTGAAGGACTAACAAAAGGTATATCTATAATAGCAAACCTATCCAACAAAGCATGTAGCAAAATAATGCACTTGACTCCCTCTCTGTGTCCAGGAATATTCTGACATTGTAACCTATCTGTTTACGTACAAAACAGTAGTAGTTTTATCCTGCTATTACAATAGTCGGTCAATGCAGTCAGTTGCAGAAACAAGCATTCTTTCCCCACTGCAGGGCTGACAAAAGCAAGCCCCTCAAAATCAATGACGCAGTCTTTCAGAAGTTTTGCGATAGCCTCAATGAAACACAGCTTACACGTACCACTGAAACAGTCTCCAAGGTAGCTTCCTGTCATAGGCAGGTTAACACTGTGGAATGAATGTACTGCCTCAGATCTTTACCTGTTTTACAATTTTGCTAAGTTGAAAGTCAAGAGTGGAGCAGTTTCTCAAAAAGTTAAATATAGAGTTACCATATTGCCCAGCAGTTCCCTTCTCAGGTATTTACACAAGAGAATATAAAACCTATGTCCACAAACAAATTAACTTGTTCACTAATATTTATAGTTGCATTATTCATAATAGCCAAAAAGAGAAAATAACCTAAATGTTCATCACATGATGAATGAACACAATGGGATATCCCCTTGAAATGGATTATTATTCAACAATCAAAAGGATTGAAGTACTGATACACAGTACAACATGAACTGACCTCAAAATAAGCCAGACATGAAAAGCCACATATTGTATGATTCCATTTACATGAAATATTCTAATAGGCCAATTTGTAGAGACAGAAAGAAAATTATCTTGCCAGAAACTGAAGGGAAGGAGAGCTAGAGAATGCCTGCTAATGGGTATAGGTTTTCATTTTGGGGTGATGACAGCATTCCGGAATTAGAAAGTGTTGATAGTTGGCCAACTTCGTGAGTTTTCTACAACTCACTGAATTTTGCATTGTAAAAGGGTGAATTGTATGGTATGTGACATATTTCAATAATAAAAATTGTATGAGAGGAAAAAGAGTGGAGGCAAGGCTTCAAATTAGAAGGAAATTAAAATTGTTTCTGTGAAAGATGAGAAGGGCCTGAACTACTATGGGCTGGAGGGGCTGGGTTAGATAGATGTTGAAAGGATTGAGATGTATTTTAAAACAAATATTTCTAGTTGATGTATTGCTATTAATTAGGAATTCCAGTTCTTACTATTTATACTTTCAAATTGTTTTCAAGCTTACTATACCATTTTTCCTTCCAGTAGACTATACATTCCACTAAGAATTAGTCACCAATTGTTTCCTTTGCTGTTTCTTCTGACTGTAATACCTTCAAGCCTATCTCTTAGTATTTTAAGACATAAATTAAATTCAAACTTCTTGAAATATTCCTTTAATATAGACTTCCCCTTCTTCCATCTACAGGAGACCTCTTCTTTCTCTGCCCTCTCAGGTTTTCTCAGGTACCTATTATCTGGGAGGAAGAAATTTTCCTCTACCTTTTTAGGTTCTTCTGGCTGGTCTAAGAATTAAAATTGACATGAGACAGATGTCAATTTGTCAGGAAAAAAAAACAGGAAAAAACCCCAGACAACAGTTTTAACAACATGTAGACATAGGAGAGACCCAGAAAAACAGTAAACCAAAATGGCCCAAACCCTCACCTTAAATACTATCTTCAGCTAAAGACAAAACAGGATATTGGGGGTAGTGATCTGGGGCTTCAAAAGGGAAGAAAGCAATTCCCATGGAGATGGAAAACCAAATGTTTGGTAAATAAATGTTTGCTGGGTCATGCAGAGACAATGGGACAGTGTGGACTCTGATCTCTAGACCCTGCAGAATTTCCCCCACCACCAGGCTAGAATAAAAACTAGCCTATATTCTTTGCCGATATCTCTGGTGATAACTCTGATCTGGGAACAGGCCTGCTATCTAAATTGTTTTGGGCAGTTGGAAGGTCAGAGTTTCTTCTTGAAACTTGCAGGCCTTGATTGTTACAGTTCGAATAATCCACATGGCAAAGAGACATTTTGGGGTGACAAGTTTTGCTTCCCTACACTATGTCATGTCACTACCTCCCTTGAATTTCAGAATGTATGCACTTGGCTTAACCCAACCACAGATTATAAACATGTTGGAGCAGAGACTACACATTTTTAAACACCTTCATTCTTAACAGGACATTCTGGATACATATTTTGAAATTTTATATTGATAAATAAAGCTGGAGGCACTGAAGAATATTTTCTTCTCTTTATAGTCTATGTTCTTAATATACTGCAGCAGCATACCACCGATCCTCATTTTTTGGTGGGTTCTGCATTTACAAATCACTTGCTTGCTAAAGTTCATTTGTAACCTCTAGCATACTCAGGGTACTTCAGTGGTTACCTGAGGTCAAGTGTAGTTTCAAAACACTGGAGCCACCCAGTGGCCACCTTCCCAGCAGAGGCTAAATAAGGAGGTACTCCCCCCTTCTTGTTGTAGCTGGGATGCTGTAAACGAGTGTACTTTTCACGGTCTATTTAGTATACCACGTTTTTCTCATTTTTTGGGTTTTGTTGGTGATTCGCTGCTTAAAATGCCACCCAAGCAGTGTGAAGAGCTGGTGTTCTTAAGAAGGCTGTTATGGATCATATGGAAACATATGTTAGACAGACTTTATTCATGCATGAGTTATAGTGCTGTTGGTTGTGAGTTCAGGTTATATGAATTAACATTATGTATTATATAAGCCATCATTAAACAGAAATACACATTTTAAAATGTTATATAACAGACAGGAAAAAAAAAGTTATATATTTACTGGTCTATGAAAATGTGACCAGAAGCTGGCAGGAGCCTAACTTTATTTCTCCTGTGAGCAATGGTTCAATATTTGCTAATTCAGCATTGGTGGTGACTTTATAAATATAATACAGTGAATAACAATAATTGTCAATATAAATAATAGATTTGGGGAGACAGTTATCTCTGTGGGTCTCTTATGATTTTGTACATCTTCTATGCAGAGGTACTGACTTCCTTTTATTCCAGACTTTCTCTTCAAGGATGTTTGTATAACAAACAGCCTTGGAAGACAGAAATAAGGTCTCTTATCTGACCAAAGGGTATGTGTACTTACTGTGAGATGTGGGTTGTCTAAGCTGAATTTTCCTTTCTTTAACATAACTACTATTTCTGCAGTCATCCATCTGGACCCATCTGTGTCACCCCATGAGACTTGGGGGCATTTTTGATGCAGATTCTGTTAGCTATGTCTTGTGAGTAAAGTCTATTGGGTCTGGCCCAAGAGGTGTACATCTTCTGCCAGGGCCCATAAAACTGTGACAGACCAGTGTTTTTTGCTTGAAAATTGGGTAAAATCTCAAACTTTTCCTAGTTCTTGACAAAAGTGACAAACATTATTATACACACACACACACAAATGCACACAGACACCTCATCTCCTTTTAGCTAAAAATCAGAATATGACACAGTGTCTTATGCTTGAATATAAATCATACATTAGTCTTCCTTATATATTTCTTCCATTTTTATTTAAATATCACTTAATCACCTCTCTTTGTATGAATTCAGTTTACTTTTTAAAAAAAAAATTAACCAGCTCTTTTGAATTATGCTCTGGAGCAGCCTCTTCCAGTTTTGGAAAGCCAATTGGGCATATGTCTAGCCACCTCTGCACTTAGTGACATCACACTGGTAGCTTGAAATCAGCCATGGTGGTAGTAGTTACTGGAAACACTGCAAATCAGAGAGGTTTTGTTTTGTTCGTTTTGTTTTTTGTCTTTCCAGAGAGCTGTTTTAAGGGCATACCATTGTTACTTTTCCTTGAAATATACTACAAATTTAGAAGAAAAACAAAACTTCAAACTTTAATTAGGTAAATTTTATTTACATGTATTTAGTTTTATGAATTTTGAATAATAAATTGCACATTTAAAAAATTTCAGTCCTCTGAAGACGGCAACTGTTATTTGAAAAAAAAACCCATTTCATTCAAAATTCACATAATCAAATAAATGTGACATTTAAATAATTGAAATTTCTTATGAATTTTTATGTTTGCAACATTTAACTTCTGAAGCTTTATAGTTTAAAACTATATTATGTGATGTCCTGTGTATTTGTATTTGAAAAATATATATATATAATACTGCAGACAGCAAATCTTATTTTTTTCTTGTATGTTACAAAGTCTACTTGCATTTCTTTTTTTGCTTCTTTATATTTTCCTTTAATACTTTATAAAATACAAAAAAAAGTTTAAATGCTATTAGTCAATAAATTATCTTTACTTTAAAAACACTAGAAACTCACTACATCATTTTACTAACAAACTTTAATAAATCCTTTAAAATTTACATAAAAAGTATAAAATGTGTAAGAGAATGAATTCTAAAACATTTGCCAGTTATATTTTCTGAATGTTTTTCATCTTATGCAATTACTTAGCATATTTAATGCAAAGAATATGTTATTTTATATCCTAGAAGCAGATGTATATTTTTGAAGATGAAAATATAACTTATATTAATACCAGTAGTGAGCTAGTCATTTGAGAAGGAATGCCTTATTATGCTTAAAGCAGATAAAGTCACTTTCTTTCATAAAGTCAATGCCTTTGGAAGGTGGCAAAGAGTATGACAGCTCTAAAAATGAATATTTGAACCTCTGACAGACTCCATAGTGTCTCAATTCACTAAATAGAACTTCCTGCCCCGAAATGTTTGAACTAGGAGACATTGATCCCCAAAGATAGCTCCTATGTAGATGTATGCTCACTAAAGTTTAGAATAACTGACAAAACAGAAGAGATTAGTTGTTCCAGTGAGCACAGGTACTTTATAATTAGGCACAAGAGATTAATATAGTTCTAAATCTTAGACTCCCAAAATAAGATGGACCAACGTTCAAATTGCCTTTGACTTGTTAAGGAAAAATGTCCTTCCCAAGATTAAAGATAAAAGAAAGTTCTCATCTATAATATCAGTGGACACTACTTTAAAAAACTGATTTTCAAACACAGTCTTTATTCAGAGTATCATGTCAACTAATATAAAATTAACTTATTAGGTCCTATAGAAGAGATTATTGACTGAATCATTAAAAACTTTTTCTTTACAAATTCATTTCTTTACAAATTCATTTGGAGGTATGTTTATTCAGGAGATTCTTTCCAGAAAGGTAAATACATTCCAGCTAGTACAGGTGCATCACTGAATGTATGTTCTCTCACTGCCGAGTCCCTCTAGATTATGGCTTCATTTCCTGTCTTGCTCCCCTTATCAGTAAAGCCCTGTGGACCACTGCAATAAAACGTCCTCACAAAAATGGCTAATCTCTAATTGAGACTGATTTCTTGAATTAGTCTAAAAGTTTGAGCAGAAAATAAATGATAGCTGTGAGAGGCTTTTTTAATTCTGTAATCTAGAAAATGCAAGATTAGTGAAGCACGAGGGTTAACTTATCCTAAAAAGGGTCACTGATTCATTTTTATTTCTTATATACTTGCTTTTGGAGGTAATACAGTCTTCTCAATAAATAATAAAGTTAATAATTTAGTAAGAACCCGCCATTTGCACTAGGAGAAAAAAATCCAATTCATTCCAGAGTGAAGCCACATTTAGGAAAGGTCAGCTCAGAAGACAGATAAAGCACCTTCCTCATTCCTTGGTTCTTACACTGAATTAGTCTGCTGCTTCCAAGGCAGTATATAAAATGCTACTGGGCCAGTTTTCTTCAATATCTTTCTATTTGTGCTAATAATTTCAACTTTTATCTGTATTCAAATACATGCTATCACTGGTGCATCTCTCTTTCTCCTTCTGGAGCTGCAGCCATAGGAATTCTTGGAATATAAGTAACATGTCATAAATACGTTTGCCTAGCCCACTCACATATTGTTGACATTTTAAAAATTCATTATATAAATGATTATTTAAATGTTTAATATAAGTATATGCTGTTATAATAGTTAATATTTTTTTAGTCACAAATAGCCAAAAACTACTTCAAAGAGGCTAAAGCATTTTATAGAAATTATAAGACTTTTTTTCTAGACATAGAAGCGGGGCATGCATCAGACACTGGAATGTAGAACAGGAGAGTCAACAGGAATACAGAATTCTGACTCATTTCCTGTACCTCTGTCTCTCATTTTCTCTGTCCTTATTTACTCTCTTTCATTATTTCTATCCTCCGTTCCTTCTCCTTATGAAACAGTCCTCTAAACATAAGGTTCTAATGTATTGAGAATGTATGATCAAAAACAAAATTTTAACTGAGGTAGTGTAAAATAGGACACAAATTTTAAGCCAAAAACCTATAGGAATATATATTGCTTCATATAAACATTAAAACAAGTTATTTTCTTAATCACAGAAAATTTCATTTAGAAATAGTTATTTCTTTTCATATTTTCAGAAGTCATATTTTTGTTGATTTTATGTAATGTATAAAACTGACATCTAAAAGTTCTACTTTGTCACTCATCAATTCTGTTTCTTAATGCCTAAAAATCAGAAATTGCCTAGTGTAGGTCAGTTGACTAGAGTAATGACGGAATGTGTGCTTTTCTTGTAATAAAAGCATGGTTTTGATATCTTCATGGACCTTTTAGCTCCTGATACAATACCAAAAAAAGATAATGCTATATTTCTTTATCATGGGGGAAATTAAACTAAGAAAATTTGCATGGGGCCACACTATAAAGTAAAACTTAAAACATTTTTATAAATTAGTACATTTTTTATATGTAACATATTAGAAAACCTGTTTTATATTAGCCATCTAACATATTATAGGAAACAAATTATCCAGTTATGAGTAATTAGCACTTTCATTTGGATACAGCTTGAAAAATGCATAATATTCTTTTCTCATAATGAGCTAAATCTTAGACATTATCATGAGTGCCACCAATGTGGCGAGTTTTCATGAGAAAGTCAATGATCTGAAGTGTCAATTCTCTAAAAATATGGCTAAAACAAAATAACACATCAGCCAGCCATTGATTAATATGAATCATTTAAAAGAACAGAAGAAATAAGTACATCACAGTTAACTTCTAAATTAGTAAAAATGTTCCTTCCTGATTTATATATTTTTAACTAGTGTTAATTTTCATATAGAATTTCTCTCTTTGCTACATTTATTGAGAAGTGACTAAGCTTAAAACTAAAGTTATAAAAAATGGTTTATTTTCTCATTAAAACCCTAAAAATATTTTCTTTGTGTTCCAATGAAAGTATTTCACATTGGAGGTTAAGGAATTGATAGTGCATATACAGTGGAAGATGTTCCTGGTAAGTGATTGAAAATTGGAAAAGCCAAAGTGAAATCCAACACATATTTTTAATAAAGGCACTGTTTTTATGCAAACCCTATCACTCAGGATCTTACTGTGTTCTCACTGATACACACAAATAGCCAACAGGTAAATGGTGATCAAACACAATTTTCTTATTGGGCCAGGCAATTGTGCAATAAATGGGAATTATTAAAGCTAAAGTGGGCAATGCAGTATGCTGTCTTTCTAATCACAGCTGATTGAAAACAACTAAGTAGCTCTACAGAAAGGACAGCATCCTTCATGGCCCTGCAAAAAGTGAGTCCTGCCAGATTTGCTCCTTGCAAAGATGAGTCCCAGACATTTAGGTAAAGAGATAACTGAGGAAGGCAAAAACGACTCTGCAATGCATAAACAATTTCATTTAACACAGTACCATACCCACTGGGAAACGTGTGAATGTTTATTGGACATCATGACTCAGGATTTTGCTCATCACATTGGCTTTTTCCTTAAGGAGCAGTCAGGCTCAGGAGTTGCAAGTCCCTCCCCAGCACTTTCATAGAAAGCAGAATGCCTGTACATCCCACCTCTATAAGTGGAGTCAAAGAATCCCTTTTACACACATTTTTAAAAATTCCTATAAGCCATCCTTAACTCTTACTTTTTTTTCATAAAATATAGTGCCTTAATTACTACATATGACTCTGTATAGAGAGAAACTATTATCTTGAGTACAATTCCCCCCCCCCCCCCCCCCCCAAAAAAAAAAAAAAACCTGTTAGAAGAAGAGAAACTTGCAAACCTGCCTAGAAGGCACTGATATGTCTACTGGCACAATCATTAGAGTTGTCGCCTTTTGTTGAAGTTAATCCTAGAACTTGAGGTGTGCTGCTGTTGCCATCAATGAGTGTCCTCATCATGACATTTTCCTCTTGGTGGCAGTTATTGACTGTGAAAGTGGTGGTAGGATTACAGATCTGGCAGCAAAAGTAGCAGCAACACCCTTGGCAACCTGGTTGTGCACCCTTGTGTTTGATTCTTTGTTTTGGTTTATATTTTGAATCAACCCTGAAAGGTCAAAGTAGCACTCATTTTCAACCTTCTAGATTATTCTGAAAGTCAATTTCTAGAATAACATTCCTTTATACTTTGTTTAATTAAAATAAATCAATAAAAATGAGCACCCAGCATAGTTACAGGAGATAACTATTGATAAGCTGTGAACCTAATGTCGATTATGTGGTCTGCTTGGATGTGAAGTTTTGATAATCTAATCAGAATTAGAAAATGGGACACTGGGATCCCATGGAATGTGGTGATGCACTTTTAGGTGTGCTGCTGGAACCTATTACTGAATAAGATGTAAGACTGCCAAAAGCCTTCTAGCTTTCAATCAACAGAAGATGAGGTTCTCTAGTTGGTCTGTGCTGCAGGGCAAGGAGCAATGCAACTTTGCCTTTGTGACTGCTGGGATTATCTTCCCACAGATCAAGATAACATATGGGGAATGTGTCAGCACCAATAGGAGAAAAGCAGTGCATGCACCTAGGTTTTTGGAGCAAATCCATATACACTTCAGACAACAGTTCTCACAGAAATAGATCTTGGCTTGCTAACGAGACCTAACAGAGTCTGAATACTTGAACTTGGGACATTCAGTGACTATGACTACTAAAATATTTGTCATAAATTGGGTGTTATCTCATTTACCTATTCATAATTTTTCTGAGGCAGCAACACTTATCAAGTGAAAGTTGGAAAAGTGAAGATCAACTTCAACAGGCTCTGAATGAATAAATAATTGTATGAGCAGGTGACTCATTTCCCAATGTATCTCCTCTTGGGTGAACCGCCACCTTTTCCTCTACTCACATTAATGGCCTGTGGGTTATTCACCATATCCAGAGTATTGAATAGCAAAACATTTAGCCTGACTTAAAGGTAATTCTGCATGCTATATTGACACTAGGCAGTAATGGTGCAAGGCAGGGTGGCCAAGGCCCTAAGAATGAGCTTCTATGCCTGATATGCCATCCATATAATAATAGTGGATATTCAGTTACATTGGACTGTGTCCATAATGGTGTATATGACAATTTACCTTCCCCGAAATAAACACTTATCCTGGGGATGGATTTACTCTCTGCCCACTGTACCTTTGTCAGTAGTACCATTCATGAAATTCCAGAATATCTTCTTAATTACCATCACATGCCATACAATCTTGTTTCTGAACAATAAACTCATTTTACAGAAAAGGAAACCAGACAATGGGATGATCTCATGGGATTATTTGATTTTATCATGCTTCTCATGGCAAAATAGCAACAAGTCTTCAAATGAATGGATGGACTCTGGAAGACTCAGGGAGCCAGCTGGGAGTTAAACCTTGCAACTTTGAGATGCTATACCATGAAATTTGGTATATGCATTGATAT
Organism: Monodon monoceros; assembly: GCF_005190385.1. NCBI lineage: Eukaryota > Metazoa > Chordata > Mammalia > Artiodactyla > Monodontidae > Monodon > Monodon monoceros. Next base: position 21,844,054 of record NW_021703785.1, on the reverse strand, counting down.
AATAAGCATTGCTTAGTGCTGTTTCTCCCATTTCTAGAATATACAGGTCCAGAAACTATAGAGTAAAAGTGGGAGTGTTCTCCCACAACTACAAACTTGCAAAATCTTTACTTTCATTCTCTTCATCTTTAGCCTCTGCTAATTTATACTCAATTTCTACAGGATAAATGTCTCTACTTGGGGACTTAACAACATTTCCAATAAACTGGACGTTTCCAGACTACCACCTAGCCATTTTTGGGCTTCTTAAAACCCAGAACACACAAGAAATTAAAAAATATATATATTGTGTGAACTGGATGATGATTATAAAAGGAAAAAAGGGATGCTGCAACACAATGTTGGCAAAAAGGTATATGTGTGCACTGACCCTTGGGACAGTTGTCACAGTGATAGGACTGGAACAACATAGGACTGGAGGAAGGACATGGAGGATAGGACTGGAGGAAGGACATGGTGGTTCAGATATTTCAGGAAAAAGGTCGGTGTCATACCTTAGTAAAGAACCTCATCCAGAGGAGTTGCTGAATATGAGCAAAGAAGACATGAAATGGATAATGAGAATGAAAAATACAGCTATAATACCTGCAAAGTGATAATAACAAAACTAAAAGTATAAATAATCAAAATGTGAGTCATAGTAGATGACTTTAACACATCTCTATTTCAATAGCCAAAGAACAAGTATATGAAAATCAGTCTATAGTTGATATGCATTAATAAATTAACAAATTGACATACATGAAACATTATATTCAACAATTGCAGAGTACATGTTCTTTTCAAGAACACATGCAATATTTATAAAATTCCAGGTCATACATCATCTCAAACAATTTCAGAAAGATTGAAATTTTTGAGCATATTCTCTGACCATAGTAACATTAACATTGAATAAATAATAAAGCTAGAATAATGCCAACAATTTGAAAATTAACACACTTCTAATCAACCCAGTGTTTAAGAGAAGATTATACTAGAAACAAGAAAATATTTTAACTGAGAGGTAAGGAAGATTTGATATATCAAGTCTTGTCAGATATAGTTAAAGCATTGTTTAGGGAAAAAATGTGTAGCCTTAAATGAACATATTAAAAGGAAGACTGACTAAATTTCAATGATTTAAGCTTCCATCATTACAAGCAAGAAAATGAAAGACAAATCAAACCTAAGAATGTTAAAGAAGAAATATAATAAGGATAACAGAATAACCCAATGATATGGAGAACACGTGCAATAAAGAAAGGCAAATTTAAATGTTGCTATTTTGAAAAAATTAACAACTAGACCTATCATGCTGGGAAAAAAAAGAGAGAAAACACAAACAACCATTATTAGACAAGAATATATCAATATAGACCATACAGGCATCAAAAGTGTTAGTGAGAGAATACTGTAAAACTGTATTAAACCAGTAAGTTTGATATGTTGTATAAAATAAACCAATGCTTAAAATTATACATGTCTTCATATTCATCGGTTCTTTCCTTGGTTGTGTCAAGTCTACTGCTGAGCTTACGGAAAGCATTCTTTTTTGTCACTGAGTTTTTATTTTGAAAAATTATTTTTTTTAATTCTTTCTTAAACTTTCCATCTCTCTCTTTCCATCACTTATCTACTCTTGCACACTGTCTACATTTTCCATTAGAACCCTGAATTATAGTAATCATAGCTGTTTAAACTTCTCTAATAATTCTCACATCTTTGTCATGTCTGAGTGTTTCTGATAATTTGTCCTTTCAAACTGTGTGTGTTTTTGTTTTTATTTGTTTATTTTTTTGCTTTTTGTCATATTATAATTTTTGTTGTAAGGTAGACATGTTGTATTGACTATAAGGAATTAAGGTAAATATGCCTTTGGTGTGAGGATTTATGTTAATCTGGATGGGAGTTCAACTGTGTTTAATGTTTTTATCTCTGCTCTTGACTTTGGACTTCTCATAATTACTTTTCCTTAGAAGATGGCTGTCTTGAAACTCAGCTATAATCCATTGCTCTTATACTGGTGCCCTGTTGGTGTGGGGGAAATGTTGGAGGGAATGGAGCGCTCTATAATCTTCCAATTAAATTTTATAACTGACAATATATTATACTAAATAAACCACATTATTATTATTATTTTGTTGGAAAAAGATGCACAAAATTAAACCATTAAAATAGGGCAGTTTTCAAAACTCACATGTTTCTCTAGCCTAGACAACACTTGAATTTTTTAAAAGAAGTGCTCATGGTAGTCGGGAAGAATCAGGCAAGACTTTCCAGTGTTACAGGATTTGAAGGATGAACTAATGTAAAACAAGTAAAAGGAGGGTATTCTGCATGGTCTGGAAAGGGAATGTATAAGGAATATTGGTTGAACTGTATCTAGTGGGTTCATCTTGGTATACAGGACTCATAAAGGAGAAAATGTAAATGCTCTTTAAAAATATGACATTGGCCAGTTGGTGGGAGGTTCAAACACAGGTTAAAGAAATTACACTCTATTTTTCAAGAAGTGCTTATCTTTGAAAATATTTGGGTAAGTGAGTGCCAACATGAAAGGTATGTGTAAAGCAAAATGAACATGTTTGCTTCAAAAGATGTGTTTCTTTGATATTTTCAGACAATACTGGCCTCAGGAAAATCTCATCATGGCAATCAATCTGAAAATGTTAACACATGAAATCTCCCTCAGGAATTTTTAGTTTGCTGTTTGACACACAGGCCTGTTCTTCCTCTCTGTAAGCTTTGCATTTTAGTTTTTTGGCTAAAAATACATGACCAGCTGTTCCACGTTTTCTTTCACAGACCTCTACTTTGATATACCATCTAGTGGGGTCCCCAGACTTTTTTCTTGTCCCTAATTTTATTATTCTAATTGCTTAAAGCTTTTACAGTTCTCCCACACAAGAACTGCCATGGTTTCATTCCTCCTCCCATTGTATTGCTCAAGTCCCATAACTAATTCCTGTTTCCTTCTCTCTACATTCATTAAGGACTCCCCACTCCAGATATTTTCCGTAATTACCAGGCAGCATAGTGGACAAACTATTTTCTGACTCCATGATTGTATCACATTGTTTCCTTAGCTTTCCAGAACTGCGTTGTGCTGTGATTATATCTTAAAAGCAATTTCACAAAAATTTCAATAAGTTTTATTACATTTCTCTCCTTGACCATCTAACACTATATTGGTAGGTAAAAAATACAGTTGGCTGGAGGTTTACAATCTGAAAAATATGTGACTTCTAATTGGAGAAATATCTATGTATCTATTATTATTATTCTATCACCAACCCAAGAGCACATAGTGGAGTAAACTCTTTGGTAATATACTGTTTAGAAATTTCTTTATTTTTAGACACTAAAAGAATAGAAAAACAAAACAAAACAACAACAACAAAACACTTCCTTTTTGTGAGGACTTACATACAGCATAAAATTGGTATTTAAACAGATACATTGTTTGTGAAATAGTAGGTTTTAATTAAAGCTTCCTAGTAAGTAAAGTCACATTACAGTATAAAAATTTGTTTTCCAAGGTTAAATTAACTTGTTTTATAAACCTTGCATGATTTCTGCAATACTAATTAAAGTATAATGAAGTAACATCATCAAAACATGACCAATGTTCTCATTTTAAAAACAACTTACAGAAGTTCCATTTCATGAATGGCATTAGCAAATTGTAGAATTTACATAGTGTGTATGCATTAGGACTTAATGAAAAATATTTACATGAGATTTAAACATTGCTTTTTGTTAAAATCATATTTAAATTCTGAATCAATTTGGACTATGGCTGTTATCTATTTTTTCCCTAAAAATAGCTGCAATAAGAGAACAGTTTTTTTTGATCTCCTAGAGAATCAGTTTACATCCTCTTATATAAAATACTGAATTCTGTGCAAAGATCCAATCATTACTCACCTACTCTGCTTGAGGGGAAGGAAGCTGCATTAAGCTAGCTGACTCCAGATTCGAAAACACTGAGCTATAATTTTAAAATTGAAAACAAAAATGATAAATGACCCATGATTCTGGAATAAAATATAAAGCATCTAATCTTTTAAGTGTTACTAGTAGAATTTCTTTTTTCATTATGTTTTTGTCCACCAGAATATTAAGAATAACCTCATTGCTCAAAAAAACTACTCTCCCACAGTTAGTAGATGTTGCCATTATTATTTCCTTCCAAGATACTCATATTTTCTTTAAAAGCTTGATAAATTGTATCTATCTTTTAAAAAAGAAAAATAAATAAGCTGGTGTCAGTTTTTTTAGTTGTGATGAGCTTTAGTTTAGTTCACTCTTCTGAGACTCATTTAAAGCAGGGGTCCTCAGTCCCCAGGCCGAGAAACGGTACTGGTCCTCCTCGGCCTTTTAGGAACCAGGCCGCACAGCAGGAGGTGAGTGGCAGGCAAGCCAGTGAAGCTTCATCTGCTGCTGAAGCTCCCCACCACTAGTATTACTGCCTGAACGATCCCTCCACCCCCACGGAAAAATTGTCTTCCACGAAACCAGTACCTGGTGCCAAAAAGGTTGGAAGTATTTAAGCTGGGAGTGATCACAATTCCATATAACATGTACTTTTTTTTTTTTTTTTGCGGTACGCGGGCCTCTCACTGTTGTGGCCTCTCCCGTTGCGGAGCACAGGCTCCGGACCCGCAGGCTCAGCGGCCATGGCTAACGGGCCCAGCCGCTCCGCGGCATGTGGGATCTTCCCGTACCGGGGCACAAACCTTGTCCCCTGCATCAGCAGGGGGACTCTCAACCACTATGCCACCAGGGAAGCCCCATGTAAATTTAATTAAGGAAAATGTACATGCGTGGCATGCAGATTTGCTATATAATTTGAAATGGAATCTTTCTGTTCCATATATGTATTAATTAGCTAAAGAAAAGAGAATCAGAAACATCTTTTCTAAAGTGTATCTCATGAAAAAAATTCCAAAAGTTGCTTTTCAGAACAAGGTTCATGGATCATTATCTTGAGAAATGTTGTACTTCATTATCCTCTATGAGGGTCAGAGTCATTTTAGAACACATAAGACTTTGGAAAATGTTCTTTAGCTTTTTAACTATGAATTTTTCAAATTTTTTCACCATGAAATAAGTTTCACAAAATATCTCAAACATCTTAGGCATTGTTGCTCACACGGAGATCTACTCTGTGGCCATGATGTCTAATGAATGTGTGGTAATGTCAGGGTAACAGTAGAATTCCCTTATTATACGTATGAGAAAAAATAACTACCAAAAATTAAAACGGCTTGTTTGAGCTTAGAAGCATAATCACCACAAAGATTCTGCTTCTGGTTCAAATTCCACTGCTAGTTCAGGAAAGTGAGTTTTATATTACTTGTTTAAAATGATAGTGAAAATCACTCTACCTATTTTGCATTCATTTGATCAACTAATTTGCTACTTTATAGATCTATGTTATTAATGAGTATTTAGACATGATCCTTACACATTCTGTAGATATCTTATTTTTAAACAACAAAAAAGCAAATATGTAAATTTAATATTGAAAGAGATAACTTGATATAGACTTTTAAAAAATCTTTGTTTAGCCTCAGAATGAACATGATGGCATTCTCATGTTAAGTGTGTAACAAACATTGACTAGGTCACCAAATGGATTTTTAACTCATTCTACCTTAATACGTTATCATTTTGACTCAGTACTGCATATCTCAACCACCCAGAAATTCTTAAAACAAGGTTCATAACTTCAAAGCATGATTTTGTTTAGATTTCTGGATCCTATTTAGAGAAAGAATGCTCTGAAATTCAGTTTTATGCATTTTAATATAGGGATAATATGTCCCTTGCAGTTTGTAATGAAGCTTAAATCAAGTAATATATGTGAAACACTAGGTTTATGCCCCAGAAACGGTGTCTGTTATCATAATAATGAAACTTCAGAACTAAAATACTTTTATTGCCACCTAATTCAGTCCTTTCATTTTACAGATGTGGAAACAATATTAAGAAGCCAGCGTGGTTAAGATTACAAAGCAAATGCATGATTCCCTTTCCTGATTTTCAGTTCTTTGTGATTTCTTCACGGTTGTGCCATTTGTTTGCTCATAGTTCTTAATCCTCCTTCCACATACCCTTTGAATTTCTATGGAAAACTCATGGAGATCAAATAAGAGAAAAATCTCGAATGATGGAATTGTAGATACAACAAGATATATATTTGGCTATCCCATAACTCTCTAAACATCTCAAAATTAAAAATTGCGTGAGCTATTCAAAAGTTCAGCAGTGCAAATATATAATTACTTTCTATAAACTGGAATAATCTTATTAAGCATTCTCCATTATCTTTCTACAACAACACACCCATGATACAGTCTTTTAAGGTAGTGATTTGTGTGTGTGGTGGGGGGCAGGGAATCGGGAACAATGATGTTTGGGATAATGGAGGAAAGAAAGAGTATATACTTAATGCTCTATCAGGTTCAGATGACGAAAGCACGCAGTTTTAATTAGTCATATGGGCTTCTGCCTACTTTCCCTCTTGGATATGGTGATAGTTGTTTTGCTTTTTTATAATTATTAAATATATAATTTATATATAAAAATTTATATAATTTTTTATAATCATAATGCAATGAACATGCATGATGCTAAGAAGAGAAAAAAAATTCTGATACTTTCTTTAGGTGACCGCTGCTAGTCTTTAAATAATTTTATAAATTAATTTAAATTTACCTATGGATATTTAGCTATACCCTTTGTATTATTTATTTTAGTGGTTGCTCAAGAAATTATAATATACATTCTTAACTTTTCCCAATCTATAATACTTATAGCTATTTTACACTACTTTACATAAAATGCAGAAAACCTGCAATCATTTTGAGTCCATTAAACTGCTACCTTTATGCTACAATTGTCATTCTGAATTTTATTATTATTAACCTACAAAACATTACTTTTTCTTTTAAATGGTCATATATATTTTAACAAAATTAAATGTAAGACAAAATAGTCTTTACCTAAATATTTACCACTTATCACCTGTTCAATTTTTCTTTAAAATCTAAATTTTCATCTGCTCTCATTCAGCTCAATAAAGCTTTATTCAACATATTTTATAGTGTAGGTCTACTGGTGACAGATTATCTTACGGTGTTTTGTTTTGTTTGCTTTTTGTTTGTTTGTTTTAGCTGAAAAGACTTTATTTACCTTGTATTTTTTAGGATGTTTTTACTGGATATAGCATTCAGGGTTAACAGTAGGTTTTTACCTTCAGGACTTTAAAAGTGTTTCAAGTTTTCTGGCTGCCAAAATTTCTGAAGAGAAATCCATGGTAATAAAAATCACTGTTCTTCTGTTGAAAATGCCAAGTTTTTTAAATCACTTTCGAGATAATCTCATTATTTTCTTTTTAGCAATTTGCCTATAGTGTTCCTAACCATGGTCTATTTTGTATTTTTTCTGATAGAAATTAACTGAAATTCTTAAATGTGTAAAATTATGTCTTATGCCATGTTGGGGATATTCAGCTATTATTTCTTTTAATTTTTTCTTTGCCCTTGTTTCCCCTTAACTCTCTCTGGATTTCCAATTACATATATATTAGATTTTTGCTATTGTTAAAATGTCCCTAAGTCTCAGGACCATTTTTTTTCAATCTTTTTCTTTCTATTATTCACATTGAGTAATTTCTCTTGATTTATCTCAAGTTCACTGACACTTTCATCTTTCATCATCATTCTGTTATGAGGCCATCTGATAATTAAATATGTGTTTTTTGTTCTAGATTTTTCATCTTTTTGTTGTTTTAGATTTGAACTATCATATATAATATGTGATATATTTAATATCAAATATATATAATATTTGATATTTCTTCTTTTAGATATTAGATTTCTATTTGTTCTTCCTTATGGGTGTAGTTCCATTTACCCCACTGTGCTTGGTTATAATAACTGCTCTAAAGTCCAAATTTAATAATTCTGACATCTAGGTCACATTGTGGTTGTCTTATATTGATTGTCTTTTCATTTGAGAATGGGCCACTGTTTCTTTTTCCTCATATTTTGTATGTTGAGTAATTTTTGTTTGCATTCTAAACATTGTAATTGTTCTGTTGTAGAGGATATGGGTTCTGTATTACTCCTCTAAATGTTCTTGATGTTTTTATGTGGTGATTGCAAATTTCAGAAGTCTAAGAATTTATGAGGAGTTTGAGGTATGAGCAACTTGGGGTTCTATTTTTATTCTAATTACCTTAGCTTTAAAGTTTATTTTTGAGGCTGAGTTTGATATGGAGATTAACCTGGCATTTTTATTCTGGACTATAAGATAATTTACGTGCTTTGTAATTGAAAAATATAAAATTTTCAGTTTATTCAATTTTGAGCCGATTTCTTTAGCAGGCAAGGTATTATATATCTCTAACATGCAATGTGGATTCGATAAATTTTCTCTTCATCATCAATTTTTATTCCCTAGGAGAAAAGTGTAAGGTATTTTAACAGAAAGTTATGTAGTCTTAATTAGAGTATACTCAGTGCTGCTTATGTTTCATAGCAGGGCTAGGTAGATCCTGGAAATATAAAGCATGTTAGGATACATTCACCAACAACCAGGGAATTTAGAAGAGACACATGAAAATTCATTAAAGCTATTCAGTTGAATGGGTTACAACAGACAAGTGGGAGGCTGTGACTAAACTATATTCATGACCCATACACTTTGTTTTCACTAAATAAAATAAGTATTACTTATTTGGGCAGTAAAGATATCTAATGTCTAGTAATCATATCTTTAGTCATATCCCTTACACTCTTGGTGAAAATTAAGTCATATCACAGGTAGTAAGTAGTATATCAGTGGAGAAAGGCTTGAGCTTCTGTCAGCATATCAAGATTCTAATCCTTTCTTACCTGAATTTTGGCTTTATGATTTGGGGAAAGCTACTTCATATTTCTGTGCTTCTGCTATTTTCATTAATACTACTTAGGATAATAAAGTATGACTATTTTGCCATCTAACATTCCTGGAAAAAAGTTCTTCAGTATACATTAACTATTAATATGTACATTCATAGCTTGATTTTGTGAAGTACTCATTTAGTTTAGTGTACCTCTTATCAAAAACTAAAGTTCAATAATAATAGAAGTTTATTAATATTGTTCTACAGTTTCTTTGAATTTTGCAATGTATTATAAAGGTAAATTGAAAATGATTTTATAAGATTTTCAATAACAACATCAGTATTTAAGTGTATCCTCCTGTATTTTGACCCTCTTTACTTCTTTCATTTATAAATTTAGAAAGTATTGATTAATAGAAAGTATTGCTTAAAATTACAAGATCTAGATTATGTCACTTTACTCTATTGAGTGTACAATGAATATGAAATAATTGTTATGAAAATGTCCATCATAGTAACCATACAAAAATATTATTTTAATTGTTGGATTTTTTAAAAGAAATATATACATAGATGACATGTATGGTAATGTTTTAAAGACAATGATATTTTGCTTTTTGTCTAAATTTGTATTTTTTATCTGTGTCTATGGTGTGAGTATCTTTCAATAATTTATTATTGCCTAGGCAATTCAGCTACTTGTGAAAATGGATCAGATATATGAATTTTCTAAAATTTAAGTTTGGTCTGTTTTCCCTTCAAATGTGTTTCTTAAAATGCAGATTTAATCAAAGTATACAAATGCCTTCGTACCCAATTTTAAAGAAAATAGATTTGGGGCTAATGGGTTATAGTAAAATTTCAACAATATTTCCTAACAAGATGAAATATAAATAAAATATAAAATCCACCCAAATTGGTTTCTCTGCCTCTCTTTACTATTCTAAATAATTTCAGTGACAACCGGTCAGCCAAACTTGTAATCTTGGTAACCACTTTAAAATTTTCCTTTTTCTTTACTTCCCACAATAAGTCCTATAATTCTACTTCAAAAAAGTAGTTCATATATTCAAATAGGATATACATAAACAAATTATTGCAATAGACCCTCTTAGGTATTATAACTTAAATACATGTTTGTAGGTATATATAATATACATAATGTTATATATATATATTACATATATTATATATCTTATATATACCTACACACACATATAAAGATATAATGACACACTATGGTTGACGTAAAGATACAATAATAAGCAAACGTAGAATGATCAATTAGAAACGGAAGTATGATCAAAGATGGCAGAACAGAGGGATGATCAGTAGATGCATCCTAGATACAGAAGTTCATTCCAGTTTGAGGGGATACCAGCATGTTAAAAGGCCTGGGGTCATGAAATAACATGTTTCCTTTAGTTACTTCTATACAGTTTGCTATGACAAGCAGAAAGGTTAACAACAGGCTAGGATTTTGAAATGATAGGAAGGAGAAAGTCCTATTGGTCCTGTAAAGGTGTATGAGATGAAGAGTTACTGAAGGTCAGGACAATTAAGTAATATGCTTCTATCAGATTCTTAGAGTATTATGATCAGAGAGTATATGGCAGGATAGAAGGATTTTTTTTATAATAGCAAGAAGACAGTTTAGAAGAAACTATTGCTTTAGCCTGAGTGGGAAAAGATGTATTTACCCAGTAACAGTGCCGATTCAGAAAAGGTAACAAGTATGAGAACAATTAGGTTGTAGCATTGACAGAATATAATCAGTAAATTAAATGCAGTGTGGAAGTTAAATGAAAGGCCATGTTTAACATTAGAATTCTTTTCACTGTGTTATTAATAAAAAGTATAGGAGAATAACAAGATGCTGTTGAGGAAAACATGAGTGTATATTTTTTATTAGATTGAATTGAGGAGGTATGTCAGTCAGTATAGTGTAAGTGTAAAGTGCAGAGTTTATGGTAAAATAGCTATTGGATTGATTTTAAAAAATCAAAAATCTTCTACTGTGTCATTTTGGACAAGTTACTGGATTTTTTTCTCTGTGCCAAAGTTTCAACCAGTGTAAAACAGGACAATAATATTACCTACTAATTAGATGGTTGTGAGGGTTAATCATATATTATAAAAAAGGTGGTATTTAGAATAGCACTAGGCCCACAGGAAGCATTGTTCAGTGTTGAATATTATTATTCTCTGTCAAAGGTAAATTCTAATAACCACCTCATTGAGTGCATAATGTTTTGAAGCTGCCATATTCCCCAACATATATTTTGTACAAATGGTATCTGTAATTCACTACTGTTAGTGGCAAAATAATTAGATGGAGATGTAGTTTTTCTATGCATCTGTAAGAAGATCCATGCTGGAGTACAGATTTGATATTCTGTAGATGGTTGTTAGAGAAAAACGTGCCTGGATTAAATCACTCTGAATAAGAAAAGATGTAGATCAAAGGTAGAGTCCTGAATAAACACCAAATTTTTAAAGAAAACACAGCGAATGTATTTGGTGAAGATAACTAGCTATTGGAAAATTTGCATAGTACATATCCGATATGTTACTTATGCTGTGGGGCTGGGGCATGGACATTTTGCAGTGAAATACAGGGGTGGACCCTGGTATGGGGGAGGGGAGGACAACTCACAACAGCTCACACAGTTTTTTATGATTACATTTGTCACAAACTAGCAATTTCTGAGCTTATTGATGGAGAAAAGATTGAAAACTTGATACTACACTTAGGATGGAATTGCTATAAACATGGTGGGAAAACTGATACAAGTTTTGCCCACTTATAAGTCAATTAAACATGTTTGGATGATACCCAGAAAAACAGATCAAGACCACAGTGAAAAGGGTGTATTTAGGAAAACTTTGGTGGAAGAAAGCTTGTTGAAGAAGAAAATATTTTGACTGTGGTGGCAGAAAGCATGAGTAGAGACAAAGACTGAGTACAGGGAAGTGAAGATGGAGCTGTAACAGACTGGTGCTAGAGATTGTTCTAAATTTACAAAAATAATGGTTAATAAAAAATAGCTAAAAACCAGACCCTGCAACCACTCTTCTAAATAAAAGAGAAAAAAATACAGTGTTCTTAAAAGGATCATAAGAAAGAATATCAGAGAAAAGCACTTGGCTCTGAGAGGCTAGCTTTCTGTCTTCCTCTTTACTTTGAATCGCATAATCCTGTAGTAGTAAATTTGAAAGCCAGAACTTTTGTTTTTCAAAGTACTATCAGTAGGAAATGTCTGTATTCAAAATGTCAAGGTTAAAAAGTGAAACTTTTATAACCTTTGATTTTGTAACAGCTTAAGAATTGTTCAGTGTCTGTTTATTTTCAGGAAGGACAGGGAGGTGTAACTGAGATTTTACTTCATTTAATCCTTGGTTCCAAATAGTTATTTGACTGCCAAGAAAATGAGCTCGTTTTTCTTCCTCATGACTTGTGCTTTCCTCTAATTTTCTCTGGGAACATTCTAAAGGAAGGAACCCTTTTTTTTTAATTTTTGCTAATAGGAATCAGTGCATATTTTGCCTGTACCAATAAAGCAAATGTTAAGAGAGAAAACTTTGAGTTTAGCAGTAATAGAAAATAATTACTAAAAATTTCTAGAAGTTATCTGTGGACTCACAGAAAGTCCTTTCTTATGGAGACTTTGGCAGTTTATATAGGATCAGCACTTTTTATTTATTTATTTGATATGAAGTGGTTGCCATGTACAGTTATAATTGCAAAGCAAAACAGAAATCATTCCTCTGAACATCCAAATAAGACAGGTAATGAATAAACAAAAGATGATTCACAGGATTTCACTCCATCTTATAGAAATAGTGTTTATTTTAGACAAAGATTACAGAAATTAAATTTAGTATAAACTTGAGGAAAATATTTGGAGCTTAGGTTAGAATAAAAATCATGTGCCCAAGATTGAGGTCCATATTATCTCAGGGTACACAAAGATACTAAAAATTATTTACTTACTATTCCAATGCATGTGTCCTAATACTTTCCCTCTGATTTTGAAGATAATTTTTAAACACTATATTTAATATATTTGACTTTGTTGCTCATGTATCTTCCACTTGTGAATGTATGTGTGTGTGTATAATGTACTCTCTTTTTTTTAAAGATTAACAAAACGGTAATAATTCTTAAGAAATGGTTTATTTGGAGGTTGGTTTTTATTTTTTATTTGTTTTAAATTTTGAAGCTTTGCACATTTACATCAGGGAATATCCCATTGATGATTTTTCTGAAGGAGGCTACATTGCGATACAAATTAGGTCCTAATATTTCATGTTATTGAACGAAAATCCTGGATGAATGTATACCTGGAATGATTGCCATGAAAAATGTTAGAAATTAAGTCACTACTCATTGAAGGTTTTTATTTTCAAAATTATGCAGTTTTCTGAATGGATCTTTATATTCTCAGAATATGACCATCACTATAATTAGTTATATGGAACAACAAACATTATGAAAAGCCTAACTGTCACACCATTTATAAAGCAAACATGAAAGTGATGTGAGGTATGTCAACATACAAAGAACAGATGGTGACTGAGTGCCAAAATTTGAACTGATCCTTTTCAGTTGATTATGCATAATTTAATACGTCAGTCAATGGAGGCCTTCAATAGAAAATAGAAAACTTGTGGGAGGTAATTGGAAATGAACCTTTTAGAGCCAATGTTTACAATAAGCTGACTACAGCACATTAGGCAAAAAATACTATGGACTGGCTTTTCTGTATTTTGATTTATAGTTTGAAATTCTGAATTTTTTTTCTTTTCCAAAGTGACCTAGAATTCAAAGAATATTAGATGATTTTTATTCCTTTTGATGAAAGTTAGCTTTTTGAGATTAAAGTATTTCTGTAGTAATCAAATACATAGATATACATTTTAAACAGTCAAAAGCATAATTGAGGTTTTCAAAAAGGATACAAAATCTTTATTGGTGAAAATATTGATAGGTATGTTTGAAGTGAAAACTTGCGGGAAGCTGTAGACACGGATGATCATTTCTTTATGAATAAGTATTTTTTGTTTCAAGTAATGCAGTCCAAATGATTTTAAAGTTAAGTAAGTGAGACCTGCGGACATTATAGCAAATGTAGTGGTTTTTTAAAGATCGAATTTAGAAAAGTACTTTTGATTTTTTAAAATTAAACTTATCTGCTCTATTTATTGCTTTGTCATGCTGGTAGATATTTGCTACATAGCTTTAATCCTTTAACTAGGTTAATTCTACTATAAAGATAGTGTGATAAAATAGTGATATGTAAGTTTATCACTTATAAACTGCTTTTGAAGATTTTTTTGTGCATTCTTTTTTTATCGTATAAGATACAGGTATACAGCGTTATAGTTCAACCCATGTATACAATGCAGATTGCTCATCTGTTTTTGAAGATTTTGAAACAGGAAAGAACAAGAGACTGCAATTTGAGCACTTCACTTAGTAAGCCAGTTAAGCAGTTATCCCATAATTACTTTAAAATATTGAATTAAAAATTTAAAACTATAGAAAAATGCTCTATTATCCTTATTAGATGAAGCAATTAGCTAAACGCACCACAACGTTGCAGTGTGAAGAGCTTGCATATATGCAGGGAAAACCTAGAAAGAAGAAACTATTGAAAGCAGGGAACATTTGAATCCCTCCCCCATCCCAGATGTCCTCTAAGTGTTTGTAGCTGGTGCCCCAGAATGTGGTAGCTCTGTCATTACTCAAGAGTACCTGGAAACCTCACTGAATATCAAAGGGTTGTAAATAACAGTACAAAACAATGATAAATTTCCTTTGCTCTGGCCCATGCATTTTATATCTTAGCTGCTCGTCATCTTTCTAACATCTACTAGTTAATTAAAGTATAGACCTTCAATTAGTGCCTATAACATGTAAATAAAAATAATTAGCCTCCTCTGCTCCCTCAAATCCATACATATGCTAAATATAAAAATGGACAACAATAATGAAGAGTATGAGTTCACATGGACAACCTTTAGAAGTGGGAGATACTGAAATTTGGGGATTCATTGTAGAAAATGATTTGAACAATATGAAATTCAGATGCAAACACTGCACACTGTATATTAAGGTTTTACCCTTATTTCAACAAAAACAAAATATGTCATTTCATATTTATTGCAAACCATTACATTAAAAGATTCAAAAGTGATAAAGTCAAATCAGAGATTGAAAAGAAAGAGACAAAGAGTATGGGACTTTCACCATCTTATGTATTCTTTCCACTTTTCTGTAGCTTCAGAACTGCTGCTAGAAAATAGAACAAATGCTAAGCAGAGAGAAAGGCGGAGGATAGCACAGAGTTAGCCAGCCTTCCTCTTCTTTCCTTTTTTCATTTTTTCCCATTTTGTCACTAAGCCAGAAGAAAAGCCAGAACAGAAGGCTCAGTGTGGGTTGTGCTTTGGAAATTTTGATGGCAAACATATAAAGTACATGTTCTTATGAGTTTCCAGAAAAATTAATCCTTTATTATAGTCATCTAAGGGTGGCACAAATAATTAAAATAAACTGAAAACATTGAGTCTTCTAGGGTGTATTTGAAATCATGGACAATCAACATTTAAAAAACATCTTAACCTCTTTGGAGTAGCATAGTACATATTTTCCTATTTAGGGTTAAATATATCATATGATAGAAAAGAATTTACTGGTGATATATGTTTGGTTAAATATGTATTGACTATCTATCCTCTTAAAAATTCAAAACTGTCCTATAAAAATTGCTGAGAAAACTTTATAATTAAGAAAATTGCTTAAATGTGTTTTAGTTATTGATTCACATATATCCCAGACTATTTTTCTTTCTTCACTCAGTTAGCTATTACAATCTCAGGAAGATTCGGTTGTGAATTTCAAGTAAAAATATTTATGATTAGTTTGCTTTTGTAGATGTATAATTTGGTTATGACATATTGTTGTACTAACTGTATGTCTGTGTGGACCCCTTGCTCCAGGAGATTGAAAGGTGTTATAAGAAAGCTCTACACTCTCAATAATTTTTTTTCTGCTCTCCAATATTAAAGGGAAAATGTTTAACAATAATCAAAATTTGACTGTAATTATTTCTGTTGAATAATAAGTATCATAGGATAGTACTAGGATAATAATTGGGTGGGAATGTTTTCTCTGTGAGATGATTCTCTTCAGTGAGTACACAAGCCACATATCCTTGTTATATCAAAAGGTATTTATGTCATACTTGCCTTGATTATATATATTTTCTCAAACTTAAAATGCCTGATTAAAGGAAGCTCGCTATTGCAAACATTAAAGTCACATAAAATCTGGCTTCTCCCTTAGGGGAAGCTATTTAGTACTCGGTATTGCAATTTCCATGGCTGCCTTGTCTGCTCTTTCTGTGGACCACACCTATAAGGGAAAAGTATGTCTTAATCATAGGTCACATTTTGTGTGTGACATAATATCCTAGGCTCCCTAAAAACGTCAAAAATTTATTCTGCAAATCACACCGCTTTTTGATAATTGCTATTAATCTGTCTTTTAAGAAGTTACTAAAATTATTGCCATTTTTCATAGGGGGAAACTGAGGTTTAGAAGTCAAATAATTTGTCAGGTGATACACAACTAGCAAGGTGTTGACTTGGAATTTGAATCAGACTTCTAAATTCAGAGCCTTTATTCATTATATTAATATATTATTTCATTATGTCATATCTTATTAAGACTATTTTGTTAGTTAGAAAATTAGAGAATTAAATGAGAAAAACCTAATAGAAAATAGGGTTTCTACTTGAGTAAGTGATAAAAAAGATGCTTGAAATGATAGTACATTTTTTCAGCTGAGGAGAATTTTGAGATAATAAGATTCAATTTCTTTGATTAAGAAAGAGAAACTTATAACAAGAGAGTATGTATGACTTTCTCACAATCACACAATAACACATGTACTAGAACTGATACCAACTGACCTCTATCAGCCATGGAATAAAGAGGAACTATTCTCTTCTTAGATGTATAGCCACTCAGTATTTTACCTTCTCTGCTGGAGCATTGGTAATGCTTGTTGTGAAAATGCCATAAACACTGCTTTGAATCTGGCTTCTAATATGTATTATAAAGATATTTAATAAAAGTGAAAGGGTACAAGAGGATAAGAATCAAGAATGAGACAATAGATGCAGATAGAGACCCAAAGACCAACATCGTCTCCTCCATCATTTTATGGCAAGCTTGGTCTGTTTATTGACGGAAGCAGTGTATGTTGTAGAATATGGTCACACTGCCTAATGGTCCATATATTTATTTATATGTACTTCTCATTGTGGCTGGTTTCTTTGTTGGAAGCTGAAAGTAGAGCTGACACTCATTTCCTAATGAAGCCCTTTCTGTATCCTTCATGTGCAGAGGAGTACATTAAAATGAATTCCTCATATTTTACAAAATAAGAATTGGACATGGCAAATGATCAAATGAAAAATAAAGTCCTGCAAATGTGAGAAAATAATTTAGGATAGAGATTGGTAAGTTTTATCAGCAGAAACACATTATTTTTAAGATCTTATACAAGAAGGGATCAATCAGATCAAAAAAGAATATAGGAGAGAACATGCTTAGCTAGTGATGGATTCTAGACTAAGTCTACACATTCTGTGTTTTCACTCAGGAGTATTAAAGAACCTTCTCAGAATGGTGTAGGGCAGTGTAAGTCCCTTATACCATTCTTCAGGCTCTCTCTTCCTCTTAAGTAACAAACTGGAGGCTGCATGGTGGCTGGTGAAGCTTTCTGGAGTCACTGATTTTCTGTATGCATCAGAATAGCTCTTAAATATTGCAGGATCCTTGGACAGATGTAAATAAGCAAGAAACAGGCTTCTGTGGTGTTAAGTGGATAAGAATAGTGTTCTTTGTTATTACATCATTGTTTACCACATGCTAACACAGTGAACTTAGCCAAACCTTTTAACTGCCTAAGAAGAGTTAATGAAAATCAAAAAGATGCTAACCTAGACATGGACAGATGTCTATAGTGTCTTTCAGAAGGGGTTAGCTTCATGGTTGAAAATAGGAGTAAACTCAAGCACTGCATAGGTTTACTGCTGCCTTACCTGGTACTAGATTATACTTCCCATGTAGGCCAAAGCAGAAACTGACTTTCACTGATGTTGCAACACTCTGAATATAGAGTAACAGAATTCTGAGTCCAATTCCCAATACCCAGAAGGAGATGATCTTAAGCCGATCCCTGCATCTTCCGGTGAAAATCGAAATCACTGCCTAGATTAAGAAGGATACCCAGGGCTTCCCTGGTGGTGCAGTGGTTGAGAGTCCGCCTGCCGATGCAGGGGACGCGGGTTCGTGCCGCGGAGCGGCTGGGCCCGTGAGCCATGGCCGCTGAGCCTGCGCGTCCGGAAACTGTGCTCCGCGGCGGGAGAGGCCACAGCAGTGAGAGGCCCGCGTGCGGCAAAAAAAAAAAAAAAAAAGAAATCTGAGTGATGTAATGGTAACCATGGCTGAAGAACAACGTTGTGAAAAAGGAAATATATTATACAAAAAAGAACAGGGAATTCCCTGGCGGTCCAGTGGTTTGGACTTGGTGCTTTCAGTGCCTTGGGCCCAGGTTCAATCCCTGGTCAGGGAACTAAAATCCCATAAACTGCGAGGCCTGGCCAAAAAATAAATAAGTAAAAATAAAAAATAAAATGAAATAAGAAAAAGAACAGAAGCCAGAACAGCAGAGTTATGTCGTACCAATCACCAAGTTGATGAGCCCAGCACAGACAATTGACCTAATTCTGGCAGCAGTGACAATCTAAGTAGTCAATGTTCAATCTCATCATGGCCTAAATACCAGTATTCTACCTTCAGACACAGCAAATGACGTGAAATCTCTGGTCATTGCAAGACTTTGGGTCACTTTTAGAATTTCAGTTTTTTATTTTGTCTAATATGAATATCCCATGTTGATTTCTTTGCCTTTTATTAAAACTTCCATCTGAAATATTGAGGTCAACTTGCTTTCAAGTAGGAAATAGGCATGAACCATTTTGACAATGCACAGGTTATTTAAGGTGTCTCAAGACAATAGCAAGATAAATTTCCTGAAAGGTAATATGGATATTTAGCAGCATGAGGAGTCTTCACATAAAGATTAAAATGTATATATGCCAAAAAGGGAGGAAAACAGTGCAGGGAGAGCACTAATCGTAAGTCCCTCTAGGTTTAGTTGCTGATTGTGTTTCCAAAAATGTTATTCTTTTTAAGAAGACAACATGCATCTAAACTTCAAATGCTACAAGGTGTTTTCTGAGTTATTTATAGACAAGGAAATGCCTTTTCCAAAAGGAGAGGCCTACAGCATAGACAAGATACTTGGGAAGGCTCAGAGGAAAATGATGATATAACCTTTCTGCCAATAATAATGATAGTAGCAGTTATCATTATTAAAGATAATTATTAAAATATAAAAAAGTTTATTTTCTATTTTAATCACCCAAATAGATAGTGATAAAAAAGTTTGGAATAAAATGCCAAAATATAAATAATGATTATCAGAAAGAAACATTTGAGTGATTTATTATATGAATTTTTGCATTCTCTATTATCCCCCTTTTCTATAGGTATGCATTTATTATTTTACCAATCATATAAAGTAGAACAAAAGTTTTTATAAAATTAAAGAAAAAAATACACTAGGACTGTAAAAATACAAAGTGCTTTGGCAAGATTAGACACCAATAATGTCAGAACAGATGGATCTAGATAATGTCATCATGTTATTTATTGTTTGGGAATAAACACATGTTATTTATCATCTGGGAATAAATGGTGAGATATACAGCTATGCCTGTGGAATCAGACCTTGACAATCTGCACTCATTTACCTTCCCCTTCATATGTCTGTTTATTTTCAGGTTACCAAATAATCAGTTTCAAACTTAGTCACTACTGATGACCAGGCCCCCCGCTATGTCCTTGACTAGTTTATAATGCTCTCAGTTCTTTATAAACCTCTTTCCTTCAGCTGCCTATGTTATTGCCAGATTCCTAAGACATTTCCTCAAGAATCACCATGCAGTGATGTGCACTAGTAAATGCACAACCTTAGGAATGCTTTACGTTAGCAGTCTGCCTTGAAGATATTCTAGGTCATGTATTATCCACTATCAGGAAGATCCAGTCAAGATGGGGAGCTGAAAATTCTCAGCTAAAATTGATCATGAAAGTGTATTAGTTGAGCAAAATACCAGTCAAATGATGTGCTCAGAGATGAAGCAGAGAAGCTAATGAGGCAAATGAGCACATCTTTGGCACGCTAACAAACGGCATATTGTCCTGTGGCTTCCAGCTAATATTTTCTACTTAAAATCAAATTCTCAAACAGTTCTTCAGTTGTGATACACTGAGAGCCCAGTGGCAACGGAGTCACACTCATTACAATCCAGCTTTATGGGGCTAGTCTGCAAGACAGGGTGACTGACAGGAAGCCAAACCACACCTACTGATGAGTTGAAGCAGGGTGATCACAAACAAGTCAGGTAGAGAAAACATCACAAGACCCCATTATTTGGCAAGTTGAAGCACTGTGAAACGTTGCTGATGGCTGAGAAGTGACAGCAGGGAAAGAGAAACAAACTGAAAAAAAAAAAACTATAGTAGCACATAAGCTACTGAATAGGGAAAGCTCGATTTGTGCAAAAATGTCATGTAGTCCTTGGGGCAGAAGCAAAACTCTGCACAATGACAGGTCCTGCAAGCAGTGGTCATAGCTGGAGACTACCAAACAGTTGGTAAATATTCTCCATGGATTGCAGTGCAAGTAAGAAGTTTCCTTTCATCCAAGCACTTGGGGAAATATTGACAATGAATCTTTTGAAAGATAGCCCTCCAACAATGTTACTATCTTTTGCTGAGTCACATAGCTTAGCAGTGAATTACAGAGTAATCACTTACATTGTAAATTACAGTTTATTTAGTATAATAACTAAATTGCAATTACGCACAATTAGTGAGATTTAACACCTTTAATTGTTGAAATATGTAAATAGAATTCATTCATTTTCTGTCCAGGTGTACTGCTGTGAGACTTCTCAGAATATAAAATTTCATAGCTGTAAAATTGTTGAAAGTAAAATGAAAAAAAGGAGAAAAGAACCTTTCACATATCTGTGGTGACACTACTCTGTTTTTCCTTCACTGAGATCCACACACAGATTCAGAAACAACACATCTCTGCCCCTGGAAACATTTTAACTATTTTCTCCAAGTTGCTGCAATGGCCAGGAGGACACCCTTGATTCACTGACACATTTAGGAAGCAGAATGGACAGGCTTACTATATAGCAGGAGCTGGGGCAGGAAGAAAAGGAAGAGTTTAGAAAAACTTTAAGATTTGGTGCTTGGGCAGATGTTTAGATGGTGAATCCACATATAGGTGCAGGGTGACTGTAATATACCATTTCAAACTGACCGTAACAGTAGCCTCTTCCTCCCCAACCCTAGCCTGCTACTACCTTGAACATGAATACTGCATATTCAAAACAATACAGAGCTAGAACTCTGTAGGACCTATAACGGCTATAGGATGCTACTATGTGTTACATAAAAATCTCTTTCAGCAGTCTGAAATGATTGTGAAAACCCAGGTTATACAAATTTAAGTACTTTACATAGGATATCTCAAAGACTTTCTATGTTAATGTGCACTATGTATTGCCAGGGAATGAATATGGGATACAACACCTTGATGTGTCCAAAACTTATCTGATTGCAGAACTCCCCTATGGTACTTTTTACAAACTAAAATTTCAGTGAAACAGGCTTCAATCAATCACTTCCTGTCTTAGAATTTGCACTGATCTGAATATGTGCGTCTTTTTCTAGACTACATGTTCTTTGAGGAGGTGAGTGGGATATTGCCCATCTCTATATTACTGGGGTATAACACAGTTCTTCCTCATAGCAGGAACTCAGTAAATGTTTATCAAATGATGATAATTGTGTTGCAGTAATTCTAAAGCTACTGTCAAATATTACAGAGTAGATGTAATGCTAATTTTTGCCAGCCTCTGTTGATTTGGGCATAATTTGATAAACCTTGGAAACAACAGCAACAGAGACAATTAGTAAAAGGTTATATACCTCCTAGAAGCCTTGATTATTGGGCTTTTCTCTATACACACCACTTAAGAAAATGTGTCTAGATTTGCTATCTCTAAATATGGTTGATCATACATTGTCAAAAGACACATTCTCTCCTGCATAGGGTTGCTAAATAAATCACAGAATGTCCAGTGTGGTAGATACCCATGGAGTGACCTCAAATGAGACAAATTCTTGTGTAATCCGCTCCTCTTGAATGTAGGCCAAACCTGTGACATATTTCTACCCAATAGAATATGGTGAAGGTGATGGGCTATCATTCTGTTACACTATAGGACTTGTGACCTAAAGAAGTTATAGGATGATATATGAATATTTTTTAAGATGCTAAATGTGTGATAATTTGCTACATAGCATGGAAAATTGATATACCCATTTAAATTTAAGTTTCAGAAAAAGTGAATTTAAAAAAAAGTGTAAGTATGCCCATATAATATTTGGGAGATACTTATACTAAAATAAATATTTGTTTCTTTGAAATTTTAATTCACTGGGTTTGCTAAATCTATTTATTTATTTATTTATTTATTTATTGCTAAATCTGACAACCCTACTCCTTGGAAGTTCTCACAATCTTTACCTGTTCTCTAAACCTCTAGGTGAGTCACTAGTACTTTCCATATAAAAGTTTAGCTTGAAAAGTGTGGTTAAGTCTCACAAAAATGATTTTGAGAGGAAAACTGGGGCCACAAAATAAGGAATGTTTAAATTTGTATAGCGTAGAAAGCCCATTTTGGTTAATAACTTCTATCGTAGCCTCACCCACACATACAAATAATTCAAAGAATGTTGTCACCTTTAAGCACACACATTCAGGCACATGCACTGACAACCAATAAAACATATTCCTGAATCCACATACTATTCAATAGCTTAGTTTTATCTGTTTAAAGAATGGTTTATTGAACTTCCCTTTTAACCAAAACCAGAACAATCAAAATATTTTAAAAGTCTATTTATGTTTAATTTCTAGATTTCTCTTCACCTCACAAGAATCTAGATAAACTAGTTGTAATCAACACCAGATTTTTGGATGTAATCCTAACTTCTCTAAATATACTGTTTCAGGTCTTTAGAAGTTGTTAGAATTTCCCTAAATTGAGGCTATTGTGTTTAAATATAGATGGCCTTTAAATAATATAGTTTTAAGTGAAAAGGGCCTGGGTTTTGATGTAAGCAAGATTCTGGTTTTAATCTCCATTTGACCATTTATTAACTCTTTGCCTCTGGGTAAGACATTCAACATTTCTGAGATCTCATTTCTTATCTGACATGTACCTGGCAGGGTTAAATTATACTTAGTGACAATTATAATTTAATTATAAGCATCTTAAACATATTGATTTATTTTTTACATCAACCGCTTTTTACAAATGAGGAAAATGAGTCTCCATGTTATTAATTAACTTACACAAAATCATACAATAAATATGTCCACATCTGGGTTGCAATTCAATCTCATGTCCTACAGCTTTTGCTAAATAAAGTTTACTTTCCATATATTCACTTCAAGAGTTTACATCAACTGTCTTTCAGTAGAACTCTCATTATTAGAAAGAAAAAACCAAATGGAGCAAAGCATGGTAGCCATGAAAAATGTTCATGATCTTGTATTCTGTGTCATACGCTTTCACCTGTATCATCTATTCTTACTTTCACAAAATGCTGAGTCAAGTGGGGAAGATATTATTAGCTTTATTTTCGGAAGAAATTGAAACTTGGAAAGGTTAAGTAACATGTGAGTTCAACTGGTTCTTAAACCTACAGCCCTATACAAATTCTTCTTTCTGCTTTATTTCATCTCAATTACATATGTTTAAAGCATCTCAATTGAGGGACCTTATCATTATGAATTTCCTTTCTTTGTATGCGGCAGCTTAAGAGGAAGAAAGTAAAGACAAAGATTACACACACCCAAATTCTGGTCCATAAAGTTTTACTGATTAATAAGAATTCATGGACAGAGTAAAAAGGGCTAGCTTTGCTTCTCTACATCCTTACCCCAAATAACACAGCAACTATCATTTTTCCTCTTCTACTCTGCATTCAAGCATTGAGAGGGGAAGGAGCTTCAAGAAAAAAGTAGCTTATCTCCTGTACTTCACCAGGGAATGAGTTCTGATCTTGGTTTGTTTTGTTCTTTCCTTCTTTGTAGCATGACTAAGAGATCTTAGATATCTGCTGTCACAGAGGAAGTGAAAAGGGAGCCAGGGAAGGACTTTCATTTTAGGAACATCAAGTCATCATCTCAATGTGAAGGTTTGACTCCAAAGAAGCAGTACTTTTTTTGTTTTCAGGTATTGAGAGCAGATCTTTATCCATATTCTCACTCATAGGGATTCCCATTCATATCCCACACTTACTATTTTCAAAAAGTATGATAAAATTAGCTTATTCTTACAGACAGAGTTTGCTTATTTTCCAGATCAAACTAGAGTTCACATCAGTTTAGAGGATTGGATCACCTCTTCCTTAATAAGGGTTTATTGAAAATCTCTAATCTATTTGGGTAGCTCACTCTTTGATGTGTAAATTGTTCCGAAGTTACTAAGACTGAAAAGAGGTTTGCTTTACCAAGTGTAACCTTTCCATTCATACACAGTAATGAATGCACATGGACTCTCATTTAAATGTCATTGTCACTCGGATGTTCCCATGAGATAGGCAAAAGTAGCTCACAATAAGTGAAACCACTTCAGCCAATAAATAACTGTAAAGCCATGTTACTTTGGAAAAAAGTGAGTTTTTGCTTGGCTTTTGTTTTTGTTTTTATGCTTTGGGATTTTTTGTTTGTTTGTATTATATCCTTTAATCATATACATCTGAAAGAAAGGAGGTATAGATTGCAAATGTCATAAAATTAATTTAAAATGCAAAACAATAAAACTTCTGCCCAAATCATTATTGTGATTAATTTAAACATAGGAATTGCTTCATTTAAATTTTGGTTAATTCAATACAATAGTTTATCAGACGTGTCTTGATTTTGCACCTGCCCAGAAATAATTAGAAAGGATTTTAAAATGGTTAGCAAAGCTGAATATAAAAATATTAACAATTTTTTTATTATGAGTCATTACATTTCAACATTCAGCTTCTTAAAAATGTCATTAATAATCATTAGTTTCTGGAGAGATGACCTAAGCTGGGCAACACGAAATTTACTGGCTTTTAGTTCACATGTCTTTTTTATTTTTAATACCCATCTTCATTGAGTTTTAAGTCATATTTCCTTTAGTACTTAAGACTTCCTTCAAACTTTTATATAATTCAATTACAAGGAGTAATGATATTATATTCCACAGTGTGACAAACAACCATGTTTAAAGGTTATTTATTTTTTTTCATAAGGAGCAAGGCTACTATAGAATGGGAGTTTATTATTAATATAATTGCTTAAATAAATTATTCCTCAGGTCAAGTTATTCTATTTGACAAGTGGAATATAAACTTTGCATGATAATCATGTATTTTGCCAGTGCAAGAGTCAGAGTCATCTTCCAATCACAATGGCTATGAATATTTCAATTTTTTTAATTGTAAAGATTTGTCAAATATAGGTAGTTTAACTTTTTTATTTCAGATTTTATTAAAAATATGATTTAAAAGTTCTACTAAAAGTTTAAATCAAGCATAATTCAGCTCACTTACTTCTCTAGGAAATAAGCAAGTGACCCTAAATCTTCCGAGAAAAGCTGTTTCCCTTTATTTTAGTTCTTTTTAAAAAGGACATGTTATTTTGTTACATGCTGCTTATTATGAGCCAGTAATTTTAGAAATATTAACATGTTTAATCCAAGTAACAATGCTGAGTAGGTACCATGAGTAACCTATCTTGCAACTAAGGAAATTGCATCACAGAAAGATTAGATGACTTGCCCTCAAGAGGTGCACATGCAACTTTAAGACAGAGCCCGATGGGGTGTTAATTGGGAATGGAGATTAAAGAAGTTTATTCTCTAGAATATTCTACTCCAGTATTTCTGAAATTTCATTCTAGATCTCTTACTAAGAGGTTACAACATGCATGTGTGAATACATTCACACACACACACACACACACACACACACACACACCCTTTGATTTAATCATTTTGAAAACACTCTTTGGGGTATGTCCCTATTATTTGACCAGGGCTCTATTTCTTTCACATAACACCAAGTAATGTTTAAGGAGACGCTGATATTCACTTCAGTGGAGTGTAGCTGAAGCAATACCACTTAGCACCATTGTCCTAGTATCCCTGTAGCATACAGTGGTCTTACAGTTTGTAAATGGGAACCCAAGTGTCAGGCTACATCTAGACTTATGGGTAGCAAATTTATACTAGGTGGGATTAAAACTCTTCTTTCCCTGCTTCTGAAATGACCTTGCTTAGCACCCTTCTATGGGGAATTAAGCTGATACCATTCTAAATATTCTCTCAGCAATTTTCTGCAGCTGTACCACTGGATTTTCATTGTTTGTCCAAATAAACAGAATCAAAATATTACTTTTTGAAATTTAATTTGTTATTCAATCAGCAAAGATACAGAAATGTCAAAAGAGGTGATTTAAAAAAAAATTCTGTTTATTCTGGAACACATCTGTAAAACACAACCATACTATCAGGGATGAAGGGCTTCCCCAGAACAGAGGCAATTCTGTACCTTATATGGTACAGAAGTGAGTGTCAGCCTGAATTCTATAATTGGACTACCTTTCATTATATTTTGATAATGTGCCCCAAACTCTCTTCATTTATGCTGCATATGTTTTGTCTACTAAGTATAAAGTATTGTTCACCAGTCAAGAGCAAATGAAGTTTCAATATTTTCTTTATGTGTAATGGAGATGTTTGCTTCAGAATTTATCATGTGATATTTACATATAAGAGATGACTTTGCAAGACCAGCAGAATTTGTCATAAAACCATCATAACCGTCACAACAGCAATAATGCAGAATTGCATTTTTGTAACTCACTAGCCTGAATGTGGGTAGCACACTACACTTTATTAGTGATGACACTCCTTAACAGTTCATTTTATCTAATGAGACCATCTGCCAATTCCTTGCTAAGCATTCACTTCTGCTCTAAGTGTTAAAAATAGTACTTAAAATGCCATTTCCTTTCTGCTGTGCACAGCTTGTTCCATTAAAGCTAGGGAATTTCAGAGGTTTGACCTATTTCAGAAAATTATTCTCTATCTTAAGCTCTTTGATTGTACCCCTCTTTAGATTCACATCAGACCGATTCTGGATAGAGCTTAGTGATCTTTGACATCAACAGAATAATCTTTGGTGTGATGAAATAAAGTTCTATTGACTAAATTACAGGCAATTATATTTAGACCTTTGACCTAATTAATGACCTTGAGATCAAGCAAGGCAATCAAGTCAATAGAACTTCCTTTTGATCATATCATGCATTTCTCTATGAACTGAAAATTTTACAGTGTACTAATTGGTGGTATATTGACTTATCCCAAAATTGAGATGTAAAAGTACATTAAAATATTTTACAAATGTTTTATCATTAAAAAGAACAGAATAAAAAGTACAACATATAAGTTATATGAGATGAATTTTATGTAAAGTCATTAAAATAACCACATATCTTTGTATTAGGAGGTGAGTGAATTTAGTTTGCTGTTTTCATCTTTGTTAGGTTTCAAATTCCTTCTAACTCCTGGCTAATTTATGTCCTTAAACAAGACAAGAAATTTAAATATGTATTATAGAAATCATACTTTCTCTAAAGTTGTCATTATTTTAGAGTAAATTTTATAAGTCATTTGCAGAAGGTTTGGAGCAAAACTTGTTTTTTTCCTCAGTGCTAGTCTCCTTTTTTACCAACTCGAGATGAGAAGACAAAATTAGAGTTTAGGTCAAAGTAACAGATTACCAAACAAAAAATATTTTCTTATTTACCATAGGAGAAAAAACAAGCTAAGATAAAACAGGCCAATAATTTGAAATGAAGCTATCATTGTGAATGTGAAAATATTGGCACCAAATTAATGTACATTTTTAAAATGTTTGTCCGTTTTTTGGTATGGTGAAAAGTCTTTTCTATACCAGAATAGAATTTCTGTCCAACTCTTTATTTGTTCAATTCATGGTAATTACTACTGAAAAGTATTTCATTCATTCAAGAAACTAAATCTGTAAGCAGTGAGCAATAAAGGTTGCCAAGGATTTTAGGCTAAGATCCAATATATATTTAACTGGAATTTTTAGAAACTCCTGGAAACTAGGTCATTCTCATGTTATGTATATTAACAATGGTTTCCCATTGAGGATCCTAGAATAAGATTGTTCCCATGAGTTACACTTAAAAATGTTTCCCACATGCAAGGTTTATATAACTTTTCAAACAATAACAACAAAAAAAGAAAAGAAACATAAATAACATCATTCTGAAAGGAACTTTGATAAATGTGGATGTGTTGATGATTGTTTTCATTTCTGATACAGGCAACTTAGATAAAAAACTTAGAAATATTAGCAATAAGATTTGGAATCAGATTCTCTTAGTAATCTATTTTTCACAAAAGAGTTTGCAAGTAACCACAATCATGTAATATTTAATATATTGACTCTATAGCTCTTTAGGAACAGTCTTTGCTATTTTAGCTTCACTATAGATTTCTCTAAATTGTTTCTTACTATTGTCCAACATAAAATTGGTTAGTATAGTTTCTATTGTTATATTATTTTTATATTTAGCTATATATTTTGTTTATATTTACATACATAGTTATTTTATTAGTCTTATAATTTTATTTTTATAAGGTCTATGGTTTTGTGCAATTTAGATCTTTTAAAAATGTTTTCTTATTTGTGTGTGTTTATGTTTCTACTTTTTAAATTAGAGCTTTAATTTAACTCCTCCAATTTCTGTATCACATACATCTATATCAATATCTATGCTATCTGGAGACTATCATGTAATTTATTTATTTTACCTGTTAACTAAAACATTGTATTTTTATCTAAGCCTTTCTTACATATGTGATGCTTTTAAACCCAAAGAATTAATTCAAGTACAAAGTCAATTACCAAAAAAAAAAAAAAAAAAAATTTAAGACTTCAGATTTGTGAGAATGGAACTTTTTGAAAACATTAATATTTATAAATAATTATGTGCTGGGCACTATATAATTATTGCTATTTATTGTTAATTAATTTTTCAAAAATAATTATTGAGCCCCTTCATTTTTTGAATAGTAAGTATACTTAGCAGTACACAAATATACAAAACCTATGGGCTCATAGGATTCATATTCAAATGAGGAATTTTGAAAAATCACTTACACTCACTAAGCCTCCGTTGCCAAACTTTAAGATAACAATTCATATCAATTCACGGGGTTGTACTATATATACATGTGTATAATATATACACGCTGCTTTTTTTAATGTTTGTTTTCATTCAACAGATTTTATTGAACAAATACAATTTGCATGGCACTCTTGTAGGTGCTAGCAATAGAACAGTAAGAGAAACGCAGTGATAGGTGCTATAATAGAAGGAAAGATTCATTAATAGGAGGGCAAAGAGCAGGAACAACTAATTTCATCTGAGGAAGGATGGGATGCAGGTAATGCCGTGGGAGCTTTTGCACAAGAGTTGATATCTGAACTGACAGCTGAACTATGACTAATAAGAGTCAGCCAGATAAGTGAGATGAGGTAAAGAAGGAGGCAGCTTCCAGGTAGTTACCTCATTTACTGTGAAAAATAGCCCAATGACTTTTAGGTTAATTTCTCTCTTTGTTATCAGACCACATTTTGTCGTGTGAGAACTCTAAAGCTCAAAGAATATAAAATATATACTTGTTCACCTAGCTATTGAGAGAGCCTGAATTGAACCTGCTCTGACTCTAAAGTGGAAAATATTCCTTCCATTATGCCACCGTGATGGAACGTATAATAGAGACTAAATATATATTTGATATTTTACTTGAAAAACTTAGAATAATGAACCAACTCTAGAACACTGAAACTTCTTAGACATATTTAATTTAAAATGTTGTGCGTGACAATCAAATTAATATTTCTATATGTGAAGTGATAGACAGGACTGTTTAAAGGTTTGTGTATTTTACAGTATTCACCCAGAAACAGCATATCACTTAATCCTATCTGATCAATGAAATTATATAAATATGAAGTCCATGCAGACATACAGCAGGCTAGCTAACTAAGCAACTGCATACAAATTTCTCCAAGAAGAAACCATTTTTGTTGCTATTTTTTCTACCTAGAAGAAACCTTTAGGTTTCTTGTCTTTGAAAAGGTAAGACCCATAGAAGAATTATAATATGACCAATGATCAGGAATACCTCCAAAATTCACAGAATATGTCAATATATGTCAATACAAACAATATACCAGTGCAACTTTCAAAGAAGAATGTTTCTGTTTTGCCTTAAGCTGTTGTTCTATGAAAATAGAGAAAGTAATCAAAAATGTTAGTAAAATATCAAGTAGTAAAACCTTATTCTGAATATAGTAATGCTGAACTTTTTTATTGGACATTCAGCTTTAGTCTTTGAAAATATTTTATTAAATGTTTTATTATTATTTTATTTACATGTTTGCCTTTAAAATATATGCTTGTAATCCATAATATATTAAACTGCAAGATTACATGGAACAGTTTTCATACAAATAAATTAATGGCTAAATTAAACTTTGCCTTAGGCCTGAAATAAATTTTTCATTACACCACATGTAAAAAACAAAGAAAGAAAAAGAGAGAGAAAGGAAAACACCACTCCTTATTTTTTTCCAAGAGCATTTCTTTTTGCTCTCTTTGTTTATTTTGCTGTTGATAAAGGGACCAAATCTGATTATTAAGATAGATCATCTGAAAGGACTTCTAAAATTTTTGCTGTAAAGGATACCAGTTTTCGAATGAGTATGATAAATTTTAGCGTCCCCTCTATTTCCCTGCAATATCTAATTCACTTCTTATTTCTCTACAATTCTATGATTGTAATCCCTAGCCAGAATGTCTGTGTTAGACTACAAAATATGGTTATGCAGAATAAGAACAGAAAAGACTATAAAATTCCAATTCTAATTAATATTAAAAATCATATATTTTTTTTCATGAAATAATTTGTCTGCATGTGGGTTAGGGTACTTGAACATATTATTCTACATGGGAAGATTGATTTAAAGTAGTCATAGAATAACATGACTCTGATGAGTGAGAATAGTAAATAATTATCAGCAATTATGTTCCTAAAATGTCACCAATTTCCAGATCACCTAAATTCTATTGTGATGGGCAGAATTCTAAGGTGGACCCCAAGATTCCTGCCTTTTGGTATACTACTCACCCTGTATAATCTTTCCTCTTTAGTGTAAGTAGGACATGTAAGTATGATGGGATGCCACTCTTTTTGTTTTGAATTTCAAAATTGTATTAAATATCATCACAATTCTAACAATTAGAGATTAAAAATGACAAAATTAAATAGGAAATAATTTTGAATCTTAAATAGTAGTCCACGTTTACTTAGAGGAGGATGAGGAGGTAGTTTGAATTTTTTTTCCTACCCCCCTGCAGATTTGCCCCCTTGGTGTCCATACATTTGTTCTTTACATCTGTGTCTCAGCTTCTGCCCTGCAAACCAGTTCATCTGTACCATTTTTCTAGGTTCCACATACATGCATTAATATACAGTATTTGTTTTTCTCTTTCTGACTTACTTCGCTCTGTATTACACTCTCTACATCCATCCACGTCTCAACAGATGACCCAATTTTGTTCCTTTTTCTGGCTGAGTAATATTCCATTGTATATATGTACCACATGCTCTTTACCCAGTCTTCTGTTGATGGGCATTTAGGTTGCTTCCATGACCTGGCTATTGTAAATAGTGCTGCAGTGAACACTGGGGTGCATGTGTCTTTTTGAATGATGGTTTTCTCTGGGTATATGCCCAGTAGTGGGATTGCTGGGTCACATGGTAATTCTATTTTTAGGTTTTTAAGGAACCTCCATACTGTGGTCCATAGTGGCTGTATCAATTTACATTCCCACCAACAGTGCAAGAGGGTTCCCTTTTCTCCACACCCTCTCCAGCATTTGTTGTTTGTAGATTTTCTGATGATGCCCATTCTAACTGCTGTGAGGTGATACCTCATTGTAGTTTTGATTTGCATTTCTCTAATAATTAGTGATATTGAGCAGTTTTTCATGTGCCTCTTGGCCATCTGTATGTCTTCTTTGGAGAAATGTCTATTTAGGTCTTCTGCCCATTTTTGGATTGGGTTGTTTGTTTTTTGAATATTGAGCTGCATGAGCTGTTTATATATTTTGGAGATTAATCTTTTGTCCGTTGATTCGTTTGCAAATATTTTCTCCCATTCTGAGGGTTGTCTTTTCATCTTGTTTATGGTTTCCTTTGCTGTGCAAAAGCTTTGAAGTTTCATTAGGTCTCATTTGTTTATTTTTGTTTTTATTTCCATTACTCTAGGAGGTGGATCAAAAAAGATCTTGCTGTGATTTATGTCAAAGAATGTTCTTCCAAAGTTTTCCTCTAAGAGTTTTATAGTGTCCAGTCTTACATTTAGGTCTTTAATCCATTTTGAGTTTATTTTTGTGTATGGTGTTAGGCAGTGTTCTAATTCCATGCTTTTACATGTAGCTGTCCAGTTTTCCCAGCACCACTTATTGAAGACACTGTCTTTTCTCCATTGTATATCTTTACCTCCTTTGTCATAGATTAGTTGACCATAGGTGCGTGGGTTTATCTCTGGGCTTTCTATCCTGTTCCATTGATCTATGTTTCTGTTATTGTGCCAGTACCATATTGTCTTGATTACTGTAGCTTTGTACTATAGTCTGAAGTCTGGGAGTCTGATTGCTCCAGCTCCGTTTTTTTCCCTCAAGACTGCTTTGGCTATTTGGGGTCTTTTGTGTCTCCATAATAACATTTTTTGTTCTAATTCCATAAAAATGCCATTGGTAATTTGATAGGGATTGCATTGAATCTGTAGATTGCTTTGGGTGGTATAGTCATTTTCACAATATTGATTCTTCCAGTACAGGAACATGGTAGATCTCTCCATCTGTTGGTATCATCTTTAATTTCTTTCATCAGTATATTATAGTTTTCTGCATACAGGTCTTTTGTCTCCCTAGGTAGGTTTATTCCTAGGTATTTTATTCTTTTTGTTGCAATGGTAAATATGAGTGTTTCCTTAATTTCTCTTTCATATTTTTCATCATTAGTGCATAGGAATGCAAGAGATTTCTGTGCATTAATTGTGTATCCTGAAACTTTACCAAATTCATTGATTAGCTCTAGTAGTTTTCTGGTGGCATCTTTAGGATTCTCTATGTATAATATCATGTCATCTGCAAACAGTGACAGTTTTACTTCGTCTTTTCCAATTTGTATTCCTTTTATTTCTTTTTCTCTGATTACCATGGCTAGGACTTCCAAAATTATGTTGAATAATAGTGGTGAGAGTGGACATCCTTGTCTTGTTCCTGATCTTTGAGGAAATGCTTTCAGTTTTTCACCATTGAGGATGATGTTTGCTGTGGGTTTGTCATATGTGGCCTTTATTATGTTGAGGTAGTTTCCCTCTATGCCCACTTTCTGGAGATTTTTATCTTAAATGGGTGTTGAATTTTGTCAAAAGCTGTTTCTGCATCTATTGAGATGATCATATGGTGTTTCTTCTTCAATTTGTTAATATGGTGTATCACATTGATTGATTTGCGTATATTGAAGAATCCTTGCATCCTGGGGATAAATCCCACTTGATCATGGTGTATGATCCTTTTAATGTGTTGTTAGATTCTGTTTGCTAGTATTGTGTTGAAGATTTTTGCATCTATTTTCATCAGTGATATTGGTCTGTAATTTTCTTTTTTTGTAGTATCTTTGTCTTGTTTTGGTATCAGGGTGATGGTGGCCTCATAGAATGAGTTTGGGAGTATTCCTTCCTCTGCAATTTTTTGAAAGAGTTTGAGAAGGATGGGTGATAGCTTTCCTCTAAATGTTTGATAGAATTCACCTGTGAAGCCATCTGGTCCTGGACTTTTGTTTGTTGGAAGATTTTTAATCACAGTTTCAATTTCATTACTTGTGATTGGTCTGTTCATATTTTCTATTTCTTCCTGGTTCAGTCTTGGAAGGTTATACCTTTCTAACAATTTGTCCATTTCTTCCAGATTGTCCATTTTATTGGCATAGAGTTGCTTGTAGTAGTCTCTTATGATGCTTTGTATTTCTGCGGTGTCTCTTGTAACTTCTCCTTTTTCATTTCTAATTTTATTGATTTGAGTCCTCTCCCTCTTTTTCTTGATGAGTCTGGCTAATGGTTTATCAATTTTGTTTATCTTCTCAAAGAACCAGCTTTTAGTTTTATTGATCTTTGCTATTGTTTTCTTTGTTTCTATTTCATTTATTTCTGCTCTGATCTTGATGATTTATTTCCTTCTGCTAACTTTGGGTTTTGTTTGTTTTTCTTTATTCTGTTCCACAGCAGTGAATTCCACCATTCTGTCTTCCAGTCACTTATCCGTTCTTCTGCCTCAGTTATTCTGTTATTGATTCCTTGTAGTGTAGTTTTCATTTCAGTTATTGTATTGTTCATCTCTGTTTGTTTGTTCTTTAATTCTTCTAGGTCTTTGTTGGACATTTCTTGCATCTTCTCAATCTTTGCCCCCATTCTTTTTCCGAGGTCATGGATCATCTTCACTATCATTATTCTGAATTCTTTTTCTGGAAGGTTGCCTATCTCCACTTCATTTAGTTGTTTTTCTGGGGTTTTATCTTGTTCCTTCATCTGGTACATAGCCCTCTGCCTTTTCATCTTGTCTATCTTTCTGTGAATGTGGTTTTTGTTCCACAGGCTGCAGGATTGTAGTTCTTCTTGCTTCTGCTCAGGATGTCACTCTTATGTTAATGTTACAAAGCAAAGGTGAAGGCACTTTGTAGATATAACTTATGTCCCTAACCAATTAACTTTGAATTAAGAAAGGGAGGTTAGACTGAGTTAGCCCAATGAATGAGGAAAAGAGTGAAAAGAAGTCAGAAGGGTTTCATGTGAAAGGGATTTTTCTGTTGGCTTTGTGAATTGCCCATAGAGGTGGCCACATGACAAGAACATGAAGGCAGCCCCTAAGATTTAAGAGAGATATCCTGCTCACAGCCAGAAAGGAAACAGGGACCTGAGTCCTACAACTACAACAACACAGAACTAAAATCCATAATGTCTAGGTCCATCCAAGTTGCTGCAAATAGCGTTATTTCATTCTTTGTTATGGCTGAGTAATATCCCATTGTGTATATATACCACATCTTCTTTGTTCATTCATCTGTCCATGGACACTTAGGTTGCTTCCATGTCTTGGCCATTATAAATAATGCTGCTATGAACATTGGGGTGCAGGTATCTTTTCAAATTATGGTTTTCTCTGGATATATGCCCAGGAGTGGGGTTGTAGGATTATGTGGTAGCTCTATTTTTACTTCTTTAAGGAACCCCCATAGTATTCTCCATAATGGCTATACCAATTTACACTCTCACCAGCAGTGTAGGAGGGTTCCTTTTTCTCTACACCCTCTCCAGCATTTATTAGTTGTAGACTTTTCAATGATGGCCATTCTGACCAGTGTGAGATGACACCTCATTGTAGTTTCAATTTGCATTTCTCTAGTAATTAGCAATGTTGAGTGTCTTTTCATGTGCTTTTTGGCCATCTGCATGTCTTCTTTGGAGAGACGTCTATTTAGATCTTCTGTCCATATTTTGATTAGGTTTTTTTTTTTTTGATATTGAGCTGTATGAGCTGTTTGTATATTTTGGAGATTAATCCCTTGTCATTTGCATCATTTGCAAATATTTTCTCCCATTCTGTTTGTTGTATTTTTTGTTGTTTTAAGCAGTCACCTTTGCGGTACTTTGTTATACAGCAGTAGGAAACTGATATATCCATTATGGAATATCAGCTACATTATACATATTGTGGTTCCCATCAAAAGAGTGAACGTTAAACTTAAAACAACTGCCTAAAATGTCATTATCAAAATTAACTCCTAGGGATAAATCTGAAATTTTATAAGAAAAAATTCATTTCCAATCTCATGATAAAATAATTAAATATACATAAACTTACTTTTCTTTTCTGCCTTGATACATTTCTTTACTCTAGAAAGTCTTCTGTATCAGTCAGTTTTCAAGGTGAAAAAACCCCAGAAACCTCTCTAGGTTTTTCAAGCAGAAAGGTATTGATTTCAGGGAATTAAGTGCTTGCCCAAATCATCAGGAGGGCTATGGGAGAAAAAGTGAAGTGGCCTCACCATGTTTTAAAATTAGCCAGCAAGATTCAGTTGGTAATGAGATCTATTTATGTGCATTTTGGATCAGAAGAGGAAGTGTAGAAGAAGAAAATTAGCCAGATTAGTTTTTCTGATTCTCTCAAGCCTAGCTGTGTATTTCCATGACATTTATCTCTAGGTTTCTGTGTTTTCCCTAGCATAACACTTATGATCCTACATTGTAGTAACTTACTACTTTCTAAAATTTTATTTGTTTATATTTTTGTTTCAGCATTTCTTTGTAATTCTCATTAATACAATTGCTAAATAGGCAGTTTATTTCAGTAATAACCAACCCAAAAGCTTCAGATTATTCTTTAATATATATTAAGTATATTATGAAGTTTGATTATCTTTCCTAGATTTTCTTTTAAGGAATTGAGAAGTGCAAGAATATTTCTAAAGGAATGTCATATGTATTAAAATTCAAGTATTAGGTAGCAGTATGGCTCATGTTTTAATTGTGTATGTATGTGTGTGGTCTCATAGAACCTAAGTTATATCTTTTATTTCTTGCATTTAGTAAGTGTATTGCAAGGATTTAAATACAGATCAATGCAACTTCAATGCTACTATCATGCATTGTTTCTTATCTCTGCAAAAATACCAGAAAAAAAACCAGGCATTACTCCTCATAACTTATCAAATTAATGACTTTGAACATATAACTAGTTAAGACATTGTCACAAACTTAATCAACAGCATTTATTTTGGGGGTCTGGTCTATGTGTGTTTGATTTCTGTTATTTCTTTAGAAATATTATTTGTTGGTCACGTCTCCATCAAGCCACATTTTTAGAAGGAATTTTCTGTTTTCTAATTTGTTTTAACTAACTGGATGAAGTCTCAATGTCCTGTAGAACACTAGAAGCTTCTTTAGAGAGCAAACACACAAATATTGGTTTTCTAATATATCTTTGGAGCCTCTAAGTCCTCAAATTTTAACATTTGGAGCATATAGATTTAAAATCTATTTTTGAGAATTTATATACATAGCACTAATCTAAAGCATAATTCATACTCATAAACAAGGCCAATATTTAGCCAGTATGCTTCAGTGCCCTCACAACTGATGATAAACTCTTTAAATATTTTTTGTGCTGATACCTTTCTCCTTCTACCCTGGTCATACCAGCCTTTGCTAGGAAATTCCCTCTATCTCTTTGTGTTCTAGCAGCTAAAGTGTTAATAGCTGGCCTAGGAGGAAGCCCACAGGACCCTGTCAAAAATGGCCCCAGTACTACCTGGCTGTCCTGACTGTAAAGTACCTCTGATTATGCTCATTTTTTAGTGTGAAAACTGAGGTACTGAGAGGTTAGGCAACTTGCCCAAGAACAGCTGGAATTTATACCCAAGCAAGTTGACCGAGAATTAAACTCTGTAAGCAATACTATATGTTCCTAGGTATTATAATAAGTTAAAAAGGAAGGTGGTACATTTATACTCATATTTTGATAAACAAAATTCTAAGGAACTGTAATGAACTGATACAGACTCATTATATTTGTATTAGGTTCTACACTTATGCATATATATCTATATAAGTATTCATATTATATATATTGTTTATATTTCATTTAAAAATAAGAGCTTTCTTTTAACCATATATGCATTTATGTATTATATAGACTTATTGAAGGCATAAAAAATACATAGCTATATTTTGTAAATAAAGAAGATATCAGGAGAAAAAATTGTTTGACTTCCACATGCACAGCTAAGTCAATTTCAGCAGCAATGGTACTTTGAATTTGTTTTCCATGGGAAAACTACAGTGGGGTCGAGGCCCCAGCCTGCTACCTCAGTTGGCTTGGTCATTTGTATATTTGGGGCCTGAGATCTTTGTGTAGCTGCAGGTTAATGATCATTAAGCTAATATAAGTAGGACTGTTGCAGAGGTGACCTTTTCAGTCTCCTACAATTTATGTCATTTGCTGGCAATTGGGAAAGCGGCTACAATAACATCAGCTGCCTGAGAGGCTAGTCACTCTGCCAGACCTCCTGGCCAGACCACAGACATCTCTGGAGATCCTGTGCGAAGAAAAAGCACGCAAGTAGATATGGAAAGGGGTAAAAACAAAGCGTCCTGGAAAAGCTCTTACATGCATAATCAAAAGTAAAAGGACTCTTCAAATCTGTTGGCATAAGGCATTACATAAGGAAATATATTTACATGAGGTTCAGCCAAAAGTAGGGAACTAGGAGAAAAACAAAACAAAACATTGGAACAGGGATTCCTTTTTCTTCTTTATTTCAAAATTTGTGTAAACAACACTAAAAAGCGTTTGTTGCTGTGCCAGAAGAACAAGTGCATGAATGAATCGGTTGGTCAGTATCACCTTGTACAAAATAAGGTGCCTTTCTCTGAACAAAATCTCTTAACTAAATAGGCATTGCTTTTGTGATTGACCTCTCCTTCTGAGAGTAAAATTGATAAGCTTATTTTATCCATTTTAATAAAATAGTGCTTTAAAGGAAGTTCTCTTTAAATACTGAGGTCTTTGTTATTTCACTTAGTGATTTTGTATAAGAATAAAAAATAATGTTATACAACAAAGTTTCAACATGGCATCTATCATAAAATATATAAGGCAACCCTGAATATAAGAAAATCTCCCATGTCCTTTATGAGAGAAACTTGAAGTATTTGGTCAAATCTCTATTTGCTTTTAATATATTATTCAATAATACAGCTTTAAAATTAACTGTTACAGGCAATAATATATTTTATTTTTAGAAGTAGAGCTATTTTCTATTGTTACATTTTATGAAAAAAAGTCATCCAAATTAGTGACATATATATTTTGTTTCATCATCTTCATCATGAATGAGGCTACTTCATGAATTATTTAACAGTTTTTCTGGAGCACATCAGTTCACTTTTATCTAAGTTGTCAGAAGTAAAATACCTGTTTAAATCCATGTGTATGATTTCTGTCACTGGCAACTTCACCCCATGCAACAGGTGCCCATTTTCATAACTACAACTCTCTATTGTGCATCTGTGAACAGCACTTTCCAAGGTGCTTTATAAAGTGATATTCAAGAGTTTTGTTTACCATGGCATCCAGCACAACCATGAAGACTTACCCTCAGGAATTATTAACCTTGTGTCAAGTATCTTTGCCTTCTGTTTACTCACTTCATTCAGTGACCTCTATCATCCTCCAAAACTAGCACTGACTGAGATTATTTTCCTGTCCTATAGGGACAGTACCGTGTAGCCCAAAATAAAGCAGTGGAATGGGCGTCCAATTGTGTGTCAGCAGTAAGCCCACCTAAGAAGGGTCACTAACTGAGCATTGGCAAAACTCTAAATTTTCAAAGACTTCTATTTTATAGATCTAGCCCATGCTAATTTTAGTGAGATGTATCATTTAAGTGAAGAATAAAAATTGATGTGTACACATATATACATGCATACACACAGTTACACATTACTAATTGTATTATTTAATAATATCATTTCATTTCACACTTTCACAGAACCAGTAAATTATGATGAAGGCCACAAAAATGTGATTAAGTTCAACAGTTTGGATTCAGTTATTGACTTCCAAACCTTGGCTCTGCTTTCTAACTCTGTTGCTTTAGACAAGTTGCTTAAATACCCTAATTCTTACTTCACTTACCTCTAAATTAGGGCTAATAATGGTGCTGACATGCTAGGACTGATATAGGGTTTTAAGAACTTGACAATATGTTTGTTAGTGATATGACTATTAGTATCAGAAAAACATTTGGCAACCAATTTTCAAGACAAGTAGACATAATATTTTTATTTTTAATATTCTGTCTATAAAAAACAGAATTGGAACTTTACAAGTAAAAATTAACAGAATAAACGAATAAAAATTATATAAAATGTTAAATTCTGGATCTGAATATATATTTATATATACATATTTATAAATATTTGTTATATACAAATATATGTTTATAAATATGCACATTATATATGTATATATATATATGATATTCCACTCTTATCCCTTCATTTCTTATATATATGAAATATAGATAAATAAGATTTATAGTTTTAAACACTTCCTATGTAAAGATTTCCTATTTATATATATGAAAAAAAAGGGAAACACCGTATGCATATGTATAGGATGGACTTACTTTTGCTATCATTGAGCTTTCAATTTGACTGTAATTTTCCACACAAAGTAAAAATGCCAAGAATAATTATTTGGTGTCCTATGTACTTCTGTACTTCCATGGCACACATAAATAGCATGGTTCATATTCTTAAAGATCTTATAGTTTATTTGTATATTTTAGAAATACTTAGGCAAATTTCAATTGCCCATACCTTATGTCTAATACTATGTTTTCCACGTAGAAAACTGTTAAGCTTCTAAAGAGATCATCTGCCTTTTCCTGTGGTGGAAAATTATTAGTAACACGTGAGTAATAACAAATTCAGTTTTTCAGGGTTAGCAAATACCAGCAACACTTGGTGGGGAGTCTGGCTCCAGGCCAAAATCCTAGGTGTGATCCTTCAGGCCAGACCATAGGCAACTACAAAGGCTCTGTCTGGCAGGTCCCACACCAGGCTTGGTGCACAGCCAGTACACGGACCCCCTGGCTGGCTATGCTCTCATGCATATCCGCATTCTAACTTAGACACCCCTGTTTGGTGGCCTCTCTTAAGCATCTCTGTCAAGACCCCTCCTTATGGGTGGGCCTTGGAGACACTTTTCTCCACTCTGACTCAGACTCAGTACATTCGTACTCCTAACCCTCCCCCCACCCCTTTCCCTTGGCCCCTGAGTCAAAAAAATGTCAAGAACCTTTTGTTTGGGGCCATTCCCTAGGGAAAAATGGAACGTTGAGGGGGCTAGTGCTTTCTCCTATTTATACTGCTTATACTTCACAATAAGTGATTAAAGACTTGACTGTTACTTTCATTTTGACTTGTCTTAATAGACCACTTGACATCTGGCAGCTCAGCGCTCTTCCGCTCAGCTGAGCAGTTGACAATCAGCGAGCATAGAGGATGAGAAAGAGTTGCTATTCAAAGGTGACAGATCAAAGAATGAGAGAGATTGAATGCAATTTCTTAAAACAAATAACTCAAAAGAAATACAGTATCTCTGATACCCAACACTATTTTCTTAATTTAACTCTATACATACAAGGAACCTGGGTCTGGAATTTCAGAGATATTTCCTATATTTGGTTACCATGGAATTATGCAGACTGATGGTTTGGTTCCGGTATGCTTGTATTTCAGTTAAACAGGGATCAGTGCAAAGCAAAGAATGCTTACATCATCTGTGTCATTTTAGGGCTCATTAGATAGAAAAACATTAACAGGAAAAATAATAGAAAAAATAAAGATTCAAGCAGTAGTATGGTTAGTGCTTGTTTTTCTATAACTGACTCTGCATCGAATCCTTTAAGCACAGCAGACCCTACATGTGGCAGTACCAAAATTTGCTGCACTTAAGTAGTAAGATCTCTCCAGTGAGTGAAGGCATAATTTTAGCACGACTCTACAGAATATGTGAAGTAGATAATGGAAGCCAGAAGATAGACATTATTAGTCTTTTAATTCCTTGGTTACATTCACCAAAGCTGATGGCATTAGACACAGTAAATAGGGAGTAAGAGCTTTGACCCCTCAAGGTTCTTTTAAATCCAGAAGGCATTCCACAACTTTGATGGGCTTGGATTCACAGCAATTTGACAACATGTTCCTTCTCTGATTAAAATTGCTGTAGTTAGCTTGAGAGCAGCAGAGAAAGCTGTCAAATTAATAAGCAAGAAAATGCTGCTTAAAGCAAGATTTTAGAGGCTGCTTCTCACCTCATTTGCCAGCACTACCTCAAAGACCACTTACTTGAACAGTTCTTACATTGAAATACCGTACCTTCCTTGTGTTAATTTTAATTATGAACAGCCCTTAACACTAGACTAAATTCCCAATATTCATCATGATATCTATCACAGCTTCAAGTTGTTTCTGCTACCTCAAATACAGGGCAAACCTACTGCTTATTTGATAGACTAAGATATTTTAAAATCAAATCACCCCCACATCCCACTCCAAAAGAATAACTTTCATTAACTATTTCATGACTTGAGATTTTTTTTGGAAATAAATATGTCTTGATTCCACTTTAAAGTATGAAACTAAATAAACCCACCCAATGCTGTAACTGAGAAAACTAAAACACCTAATGTCTATATCCAAATGGATTCATTACAATATGGATATAAGAATAATTAGTTAAATTTGAGTGAGGTTCAATAGTAATAAAAAATGTCCAAAGTCCAATAACAAATACATTCTTTTAGCAAATGATTTGAAAGGTATTGAATTAGTATTTGTTGAACAGGTCTTAAATAGCCACCACCATCAATGATAGATATGTCACCTCGGAACCAACAGAGATAATTTAATGAATGCAGATGCATGAACTAAAGTCCTGAGATGCTCAACAACTTCACCCAGGTCAACATGTACCTTCTATCAGAACCCGGCTGGCTTCCTCAGCTCATCTGCTCTATTGATCACGCGTATGGTCCCTTGATGTTTGCTGAGCATGTGCAAAGTTACACTTTGTACTGGAAGACTGAAGAAAGTACTCAGGATGACTTTCCATATTTGTGAAAATTACTAAATGCAGTTAGAATGAGATAAAACAACAAGGTATTATGTTAAAAAGGAAGGAATGGAGAGAGGGAGGGAGGGAGAGAGGAAATGGCAAGATGTAAAGTTTTTTTTTTTTTAACATCTTTATTGGAGTATAATTGCTTTACTGTGGTGTGTTAGTTTCTGCTTTATAACAAAGTGAATTAGTTATACATGTATATATGTCCCCATATCTCTTCCCTCTTGCATCTCCCTCCCTCCCACCCTCCCTATCCCACCCCTCTTGATGGTCACAAAGCACCGAGCTGATCTCCCTGTGCTATGCGACTGCTTCCAACTAGCTATTTATTTTATGTTTTGTAGTGTATATATGTCCATGCCACTCACTCACTTTATCCCAGCTTACCTTCCCTCTCCCCGTATCCTCAAGTCCATTCTCCAGTAGGTTTGTGTCTTTATTCCCGTCTTGCCCCTAGATTCTTTATGACCATTTGTTTTTTTTTTAGATTCCATATATATGTGTTAGCATATGGTATTTGTTTTTCTCTTTCTGACTTACTTCAGTTTGTATGACAGATTCTAGGTCCATCCACCTCACTACAAATAACTCATTTCGTTTCTTTTTAGGGCTGAGTAATATTCCATTCTATATATGTGCCACATCTTCTTTATCCATTCATCTGTTGATGGACACTTAGGTTGCTTCCATGTCCTGGTTATTGTAAATAGAGCTGCAATGAACATTTAGGTACATGACTCTTTTGGAATTATGGTTTTCTCAGGGTATATGCC
Organism: Monodon monoceros; assembly: GCF_005190385.1. Classification (NCBI taxonomy): domain Eukaryota; kingdom Metazoa; phylum Chordata; class Mammalia; order Artiodactyla; family Monodontidae; genus Monodon; species Monodon monoceros. The sequence goes on along the minus strand of NW_021703785.1, from coordinate 21,800,270 downwards.
CAGTAGTGGGATTGCTGGGTCATATGGTAGATCTATTTTTAGTTTTTTAAGGAACCTCCATACTGTTCTCCATAGTGGCTGTATCAATTTAAATTCCCACCAACAGTGCAAGAGGGTTCCCTTTTCTCCACACCCTTTCCAGCATTTATTGTTTGTAGATTTTTTAATGATGGCCATTCTGATGGGTGTGAGATGATATCTCATTGTAGTTTTGATTTGCATTTCTCTAATGATTAACGATGTTGAGCATTCTTTCATGTGTTTGTTGGCAATCTGTATATGTTCTCTGGAGAAATGTCTGTTTAGGTTTTCTGCCCATTTTTGGAGTGGGTTGTTGTTTTTTTTTTTTGATATTGAGCTGCATGAGCTGCTTGTAATTTTTGGAGATTAATCCTTTGTCAGTTGCTTCATTTGCAAATATTTTCTTCCATTCTGAGGGTTGTCTTTTCATCTTGTTTATGGTTTCCTTTGCTGTGCAAAAGATTTTAAGTTTCATTAGGTCCCATTTGTTTTCTGTTTTTATTTCCATTACTCTAGGAGGTGGGTCAAAAAGGATCTTGCTGTGATTTATGTCATACAGTGTTTTGCCTATGTTTTCCTCTAAGAGTTTGATAGTGTCTGGCCTTACATTTAGGTCTTTAAACCATCTGGAGTTTATTTTTGTGTATGGTGTTAGGGAGTGTTCTAATTTCATTCTTTTACATGTAGCTGTCCAGTTTTCCCAGCACCACTTATTGAAGAGGCTGTCTTTTCTCCACTGTATATTCTTGCCTCCTTTATCAAAGATAAGGTGACCATATGTGCATGGGTTTATCTCTGGGCTTTCTATCCTGTCCCATTGATATATATTTCTGTTTTTGTGCAGGTACCATACTGTCTTGATTACTGTAGCTTTCTGGTACAGTATGAAGTCAGGGAGCCTGATTCCTCCAGCTCTGTTTTCCTTTCTCAAGAATGCTTTGGCTATTCGGGGTCTTTTGTGTTTCCATACAAATTGTGAAATTTTTTGTTCTAGTTCTGTGAAAAATGCCATTGATAGTTTGATAGGGATTGCATTGAATCTGTAGATTGCTTTGGGTAGTATAGTCATTTTCACAATGTTGATTGTTCCAAACCAAGAACACGGTATATCTCTCCATCTATTTGTATCATCTTTAATTTCTTTCATCAGTGTCTTATAATTTTCTGCATACAGGTCTTTTGTCTCCTTAGGTAGGTCTATTCCTAGATATTTTATTCTTTCTCTTGCAGTGGTAAATGGGAGGGTTTCCTTAATTTCACTTTCAGGTATTTCATCATTAGTGTATAGGAATGCAAGAGATTTCTGTGCATTAATTTTGTATCCTGCTACTTTACCGAATTCATTGATTAACTCTGGTAGCTTTCCAGTAGCATCTTTAGGATTCTCTATGTATAGCATCATGTCATCTGCAAACAGTGACAGCTTTACTTCTTTTTTTCCGATTTGGATGCCTTTTATTTCTTATTCTTCTCTGATTGCTGTGGCTAAAACTTCCAAAACTATGTTGAATAATAGTGGTGAAAGTGGGCAACCTTGTCTTGTTCCTGATCTTAGTGGAAATGCTTTCAGTTTTTCACCATTGAGGATGATGTTGGCTGTGGGTTTGTCATATATGGCCTTTATTATGTTGAGGAAAGTTACCTCTATGCCTACTTTCTGGAGGGTTTTTGTCATAAATGGGTGTTGAATTTTGTTGAAAGCTTTCTCTGCATCTATTGAGATGATCATATGGTTTTTCTCCTTCAGTTGGTTAATATGGTGTATCACATTGATTGATTTGTATATATTGAAGAATGCTTGCAATCCTTGGATAAACCCCACTTGATCATGGTGTATGATCCTTTTAATGTGCTGTTGGATTCTGTTTGCTAGTATTTTGTTGAGGATTTTTGCATCTATGTTCATCAGTGATATTGCCCTGTAGTTTTCTTTCTTTGTGACATCTTTGTCTGGTTTTGGTATCAGAGTGATGGTGGCCTCATAGAATGAGTTTGGGAGTGTTCCTCCCTCTGCTATATTTTGGAAGAGTTTGAGAAGGATAGGTGTTAGCTCTTCTCTAATGTTTGGTAGAATTCACCTGTGAAGCCATCTGGTCTTGAGCTTTTGTTTGTTGGAAGATTTTTAATCACAGTTTCAATTTCAGTGCTTGTGATTGGTCTGTTCATATTTTCTATTTCTTCCTGGTTCAGTCTCAGAAGGTTGTGCATTTCTAAGAGTTTGTCCATTTCTTCCAGGTTGTCCATTTTATTGGCATATAGTTGCTTGTAGTAATGTCTCCTGATCCTTTGTATTTCTGCAGTGTCACTTGTTACTTCTCCTTTTTCATTTCTGATTCTATGGATTTGAGTCTTCTCCCTTTTTTTCTTGATGAGTCTGACTAATGGTTTATCAATTTTTTTTATCTTCTCAAAGAACCGGCTTTTAGTTTTATTGATCTTTCCTATCTTTTCCTTCATTTCTTTTTCATTTATTTCTGACCTGATCTTTATGATTTCTTTCCTTACACTACCTTTGGGGTTTTTTTGTTCTTCTTTCTCTAATTGCTTTAAGTGTAACGTTAGGTTGTTTATTTGTGATGCTTCTTGTTTCTTAAAGTAGGATTGTATTGCTATAAACTTCCCTCTTAGAACTGCTTTTGCTGCATCCCATAGGTTTTGGATCGTCGTGTTTTCATTGTCATTTGTTTCTAGGTATTTTTTGATTTCCTCTTTCATTTCTTCAGTGATCTCTTGGTTATGAAGTAGTGTATTGTTTAGCCTCCATGTGTTTGTATTTTTTACAGAGTTTTTCCTGTAATTGATATCTAGTCTCATAGGGTTGTGCTCAGAAAAGATACTTGATACGATTTCAATTTTTTAAAATTTTCCAAGGCTTGATTTGTGACCCAAGATATGATCTGTCCTGGAGAGTGTTCCATGAGCACTTGAGAAGAAATTGTATTCTGTTGTTTTTGGATGCAATGTGCTATAAATATCAATTAAGTCCATCTTGTTTAATGTATCATTTAAAGCTTGTGTTTCCTTATTTATTTTCATTTTGGATGATCTCTCCATTGGTGAAAGTAGGGTGTTAAAGTCCCCTACTATGATTGTGTTACTGTTGATTTCCCCTTTTATGGCTGTTAGCATTTGCCTTATGTATTGAGGTGCTCTTATGTTGGGGGCATAAATATTTACAATTGTTATATCTTCTTCTTGGCTTGATCCTGTGATCATTATGTAGTGTCCTTCTTTGTCTCTTGTAATAGTCTTTGTTTTAAAGTCTATTTTGTCTGATATGAGAATTGCTACTCCAGCTTTCTTTTCATTTCCATTTGCATGGAATATCTTTTTGCCATCCCCTCAGTTTCAGTCTGTATGTGTCCCTAGGTCTGAAGTGGGTCTCTTGTAGACAGCATATATACAGGTCTTGTGTTTGTATCCATTCACCCAGTCTATGTGTTTTGGTTGGAGCATTTAACCACTTACATTTAAGGTAATTATCGATATGTATGTTCCTATTACCATTTTCTTAATTGTTTTGGGTTTGTTATTGTAGGTGTTTTCCTTCTCTTTTGTTTTCTGCCTAGGTAAGTTCCTTTAGCATTTGTTGTAAAGCTGGTTTGGTGGTGCTGAATTCTCTTAGCTTTTGCTTGTCTGTAAAGGTTTTAATTTCTCCGTCAAATCTGAATGAGATCCTTGCTGGGTAAAGTAATCTTGTAGGTTTTTCTCCTTTATCACTTTAAATATGTCCTGCCACTCCCTTCTGGCTTGTAGAGTTTCTGCTGAAAGATCAGCTGTTAACCTTATGTGGATTCCCTTGTGTCTTATTTGTTGTTTTCCTTTGCTACTTTTAAGATTTTTTCTTTGTATTTAATTTTTGAGAGTTTGATTTATGTGTCTTGGCATGTTTCTCCTTGGATTTATCCTGTATGGGACTCTCTGTGCTTCCTGGACTTGAGTAACTATTTCCTTTCCATATTAGGGAAGTTTTCAACTGTAATCTCTTCAAATATTTTCTCAATCCCTTTCTTTTTCTCTTCTTCTTCTGGAACCCCGATAATTTGAACGTTGGTTCGTTTAAAGCTGTCCCAGAGGTCTCTGAGACTGTCCTCAGCTCTTTTCATTCTTTTTTCTTTATCCTGTTCTGCAGTAGTTATTTCCACTATTTTATCTTCCAGGTCACTTATCTGTTCTTCTGCCTCAGTTATTCAGCTATTGATCCCTTCTAGAGAATTTTTAATTTCATTTATTTTGTTATTCATCATTGTTTGTTTGCTCTTTAGTTCTTCTAGGTCCTTGTTAAACTTTTTTTTGTATTTTCTCCATTCTATTTGCAAGATTTTGGATCATCTTTACTATCAATATTCTGAATTCTTTTTCAGGTAGACTGCCTATTTCCTCTTCATTTGTTAGGTTTGGTGGGTTTTTGCCTTGCTCCTTCATCTGCTGTGTGTTTGTCTTCTCATTTTGCTTAACTTACTGTGTTTGGGGTCTCCTTTTCTCAGGTTGCAGGTTCGTATTTCCCGTTTTTGTTGTCTGTCCCCAGTGGCTAAAGTTGGTTCAGTGGGTTGCATAGGTTTCCTGGTGGAAGGGACTAGTGCCTATGTTCTTGTGGATGCAGCTGGATCTTGTCTTTCTGGTGGGCAGGTCCGTGTCTGGTGGTGTGTTTTGGGGTGTCTGTACCTTATTATGATTTTAGCCAGCCTCTCTTCTAATGAATGGGGTTGTGTTCCTGTCTTGCTAGCTGTTTGGCATATGGTGTCCAGCACTGTAGCTTGCTGGTCGTTGAGTGTAGTTGGGTCTTGGTATTGAGATGGAGACCTCTGAGTGATTTTCACAGTTTGGTATTACGTGGAGCTGGGAGGTCTCTTGTGGACCAGTGTCCTGAACTTGGTTCTTCCACCTCAGAGGCACAGCGCTGATGCCTCGCTAGAGCACCAAGAGCCTGTCATCCACACGGCTCAGAATAAAAGGGAGATAAAAAAGAAAGAAAGAAGACGATAAAGTAAAATAAAATAAAGTTATTAAAATAAAAAATTATTTAAAAAATTTTTAAAGTAAAAAAAAAAGGAAAGAAGAGAGCAACCAAACCAAAAAAGAAATCTACCAATGATAATAAGTGCTAAAAAACTATACTAAAAAGACCCCAAAAAAACAAACAAACAAAAAAACTGGACAGACAGAACCCTAGGCCAAGTGGTAAAAACAAAGCTATATAGACAAATTACACACAGAAGCACACACATACACCTTCACAAAAAGAGAAAAAGGGGAAAAAAAATATATATATCGTTGTTCCCAAAGTCCACCTTCTCTGTTTTGGGATGATTCGTTGTCTATTCATGTATTCCACAGATGCAGGGTACATCCAGTTGATTGTGGAGATTTAATCCACTGTTCCTGAGGCTGCTGGGAGAAATTTCCCTTTCTCTTCTCTGTTTGCACAGCTCTTGGGGTGCAGCTTTGGATTTGGACCCGCCTCTGCTTGTAGGTTGCCTGAGGACATCTGTTCTTCGCTCAGACAGGACGGGGTTAAAGGATCAGCTGCTTCGGGGGCTCTGGCTCACTCAGGCTCGGGAGAGGGAGGGGAACGGATGTGGGGCGAGCCTGCGGCGGCAGAGGCCAGCGTGACGTTGCACCAGCCTGAGACGCGCCGTGCGTTCTCCCGGGGAAGTTGTCCCTGGATCCCGGGACCCTGGTAGTGGCAGGCTGCACAGGCTCCCAGGAGGGGAGGTGTGGGCAGTGGCCTGTGATTGCACACAGGCTTCTTAGTGGTGGCAGCAGCAGCCTTAGCGTCTCATGCCCATCTCTGGGGTCTGCGCTAATAGCCGTGGCTCGCGCCCGTCTCTGGAGCTCCTTTAAGCAGCACTCTTAATCCCCTCTCCTCACGCACCAGGAAACAAAGAGGCAAGAAAAAGTCTCTTGCCTCTTCGGCAGGTCCAGACTTTTCCCCGGACTCCCTCCCTGCTAGCTGTGGCGCACCAACCCCCTTCAGGCTGTGTTCACGCCGTCAACCCCAGTCCTCTCCGTGCGCTCCGACCGAAGCCCGAGCCTCAGCTCCCAGCCCTGCCCACCCCGGCGGGTGAGCAGACAAGCCTCTCGGGCTGGTGAGTGCTGGTCGGCACTGATCCAAGTGCAGAAATCTCTCTGCTTTGCCCTCCGCACCCCTGTTGCTGTGCTCTCATCCACAGCTCTGAAGCTTCCCCCCTCTGCTCCCCGCAGTCTCTGCCCACGAAGGGGCTTCCTAGTGTGTGGAAACCTTTCCTCCTTCACATCTCCCTCCCACTGGTGCAGGTCCCGTCCCTATTCTTTTGTCTGTTTTTTCTTTTTTCTTTTTTCTTTTGCCCTACCCAGGTACGTGGGGAGTTTCTTACCTTTTGGGAGGTCTGAGGTCTTCTGCCAGTGTTCAGTAGGTGTTCTGTAGGGGTTGTTGCACGTGTAGATGTATTTCTGATGTATTTGTGGGAGGAAGGTGATCTCCTTGTCTTACTCTTCCACCATGTTGAAGCTCCTCCAGTTTTTTTTGTTTCGTTGTTGCTGTTGGGTGGCCTTGGTAAGTTACTTAAACTTTCTTTAAATTTACAAATCTGAAAATGGCATTTTGAATAGAACCTCCTTTGTTGGCTATTGCAAGACGAGAAAAAAAGATGTTTATAAAGCATTTAACACAGAAATTTACAGAATATAAGCTTAATATATGCTAACTCTTATCACTATTAGGTAAGGAAACAAATCTTACATTCTAAAAAGCATAGTAACAACCACAGTAACAATGATAATAACAATGACAGTAGCACTAATCACTTCAGGTTACATGAATTAACTTAATCACCTCAAGTATCTTGGCATATTATTATCCACATTTAACGGTAGAGAACATTACAGAGAGATTAAGTAACTTGTTTAACAAGTCTCCAGCACTAAGTGACAGAGAGCCAAAAGGCTGGTCCTTGTGGGTCATTTGACCTGTGCATATAACTGCGCACTTACTAACCATGTTCATGCAGCTGTAATGAGTACACCTGCGCTGCTTAGTCACTGTGCATTTTCCGTAGGTAGCGTGACACGATGTTTCTATTGTGATATTAAAAACTAACCAGAGCACAGATGTTAGGTCCAGGTGAAGTGGCTTGCTAAAAAGATAGTTTTTACTTTTACAGCAAGTAATTGTGTTGGAATTTCACAGTGATAGGGTTGGGAGTTCTCAGGGATACGCTTAGAGCTCCCTGCAGCCTAGCAGGATCTCCCCTAGACACAACTAATGCCGTTGGCACCCAGTACCGGCGCTTCCAGCATGCGTGAGCACTGGGGCTTGCTGACTGTCCACTCCCAGCCTGGCACATTCTGCCCTGACATTGCTTCCTTTAAGCTTATTGTAAAAAAAAATTCCCGGTCTTCCCTGGTGGCGCAGTGGTTGAGAGTCCGCCTGCCGATGCAGGGGACATGGGTTCGTGCCCCGGTCCGGGAAGATCCCACATGCCGCGGAGCGGCTGGGCCCATGAGCCATGGCCGCTGAGCCTGCACGTCAGGAGCCTGTGCTCCGCAACAGGAGAGACCACAACAGTGAGAGGCCCGCGTACCGCAAAAAAAAAAAAAAAAAAAATTCCCCACCTAAGAGGCAGAGCACTCATTTTTCACCAGCATCTGTCCCAGTGTTCTACTTTATTGGACACAAAACATAAGCGTTAGTAAAAATGACCTCCTGCCTTACATTTTAAAAGGCTAACGGGGAATAAGCCTTCTCTATACATAATGGCTGGCAATCCACTGCACCTGTTCGCTGCCGAGCATGGAGTCCTATGAGTCCCCAATCTGCAGTCTGACGGGGAGCAGGTCTAGGGGATAGCTTGCACCAGCCAAGAAGTGCAAGATACAGGAATGGAGGGGACTTCTTGGAAGAAATATGTTACATTTTATTTCAATTCACTGGACAGGTGGGGGCAGAGATAACTTAATGGAAAGCAGAAGGAGAGAAGCTGCCTGAGGCAGCTTGCACATTCTGAAAGCACTTGGAATCATAGCAGAGGAAGACTTGATTGATTTAATTACTACTCAAGTGTAAAGAGTTTGGAGCCCCCAGGCATACTCCAAGCATGCACACGTTCAGTCTGTTAGGTGAAATTTATGCTATTGAGAAAGAACAAAGCTGGATGGGTGAGAGAATCTGGATTAATGTCCCCTGAAGAGGAGATCCCTATTTTTCTAGTCCTATCTATCTATGAAAATACTGAATGCTATGGTGGTAACAGAGCTTGTTTATTTTCTTCCTTTTCACTACCAGAGGATGGGGCAAGGCATTTCATCAAGCAGCAGATGCCTGGTGACTGTGTTTTCCCAGATAATCATAAGTAATGGTTCACACAGTATGGTACTTACTCTGTCCCAGACACTGTTCTAAAATGCATACTAACCCTTACTGCAGACCCATAGTTAAGGTGGGTACTATTGTGATCCATATTTTTGAGAATTACATATATCTGGAGAGTAGTAGATCCAGGATTGGAGCCCAGGAAGATGCTTTAAAGGTCATGCTCCTAGCTACTTGGATGATATACTGCCCCTAAATTGTAGCATGACTAGTAATGAAGAAAAATGGAGTGTGTTAAATAATGACCGTGAGGTAGTACATCGTCAAAAAGCTCTATTTCACTCTAGATGTCTCTAGAATGACAGCAATTAAGAACAATATTTTCAAACCTAATGAATGGTGGGTCACAACTGATTTGACTCAGTGAAGTTGAATTCCACCAGATTGTATCTCTGGCAGAATTAGTCCTCAGCCTGTCTGGATGGCAGGTTGGGGCTTACAAAATATGGTTGAATAAGGAAGTACCCTGTGCCCTTGCTATAAAGTGTAAGAGTTCCAGGGTAGAAGTAACCATCATTAAATAATGATGCCTGAGAAAATATGTAATCTAGATGGATTTGCTACGAGATGGGGTGCCATCTCTTGGGAGGGGAGTTCACGTTTTCTAGTTTTGGATGTTTTTAGAAGTAAACAGTTAACTTAATGAGGATTTATTATTGGTAGAGGCTCCACCTCATTGGAAAATCCTGATAGACATATAGTATGGAAACTCCAGCCACCGTGACATAGTGAGTTAACATCATATTAAATATTGCTGCCTGGGTGAGAGAGGCAAGTTTGTTGCAAGGGGAGAAATATCAATGTAGCTCAAAAGATAGGTCAATAATGCCTAAATTGACAGAGAATTTTAACCAATGATGGCTATAGGTATGGTTAGAAATTATGGGGAAGAAATAGCTGATGTCATATGTTGGTGAGACTGTTTCATTAATAATGAAGAGGTGAACAAAGCTTTAGAGGCTTACTAGATACTGGAAAACAAACTGATATTAATACTAGTTATTATTAGTCAATATTAACTAATTTCTTGGTGAAAAAAATCCGAAATGGATAAAGCAAGAAACATCTGTGACAGATTGTGTTCCCTAGGAAGAAGACTCTGAGTGGAGATTAGTGTGTAGGAATTTTATTGGGAAGGAAGCTGATCTGGGGAGGGGAAATATTGGGCTGTGGCAAGGTCATAGTAAAGATCCCACTGGGATTCACGTGGGTAGTTATGAAGTTGGCATGGCCCTTCAGAGTTGTCCCACACTGAGGAGAGGCAAATGGGACTTTGAAGCCTCATATAGTGATATAGTAATAATGATCTATTTCTGGGTGTGAGCTTCCCTAGGAAGGGAACATTCCATTAAGTGAAGTAACTCTCAGAAACTGAGGCAGTTCCCTTCAGTTCTCAGCAGACATCTGAACAACATAGCACAGCATCCATAGCAACATCGTAGTTTTGAACGAATCATGACAGGAGTGCAAGTCAAGGCTCAAATATATATAGTTGGGGCCCTTCACTGGCATCCAGGTTTTGAGGGCTGATCAGTCTCTGCATTAGTGTTTGTGTGTGGTAAAAAATAAATGTGCTTCAACGAAAGGGAAGACAGTTACCAGGTAAGCATGTTTCAACCTTTGGGAAAGACACAGTGGAGTCTCCTGGAGCTGCCAAGTTCTGACAGATAGTTTCAAGCAGTATCATATACTAGATGTGTGTTAAAGAGACTTCAACTTTACCAAAATAAATGCCCTATAATAAATCTTTATATAATAATCTCTGGATGACACATGGTGAATTATTATCATTAAAGCAGTTGCTCCCATCATCAGTTTAGTGCTAGACCTGACCAACAATGGTAGACAAAAGTTCCCAACCTCTTGTGAGCTGTATGGAGTAACTGAGCTAGAGAATCAGCATTCTCTCAGTAAATGTATATTGCGGGAACAATTTGCACAGACCAAGGAAAGATCACGGTATACCTCACCATGTCTCTCTAAGAGTGCCTCGAGTTGCCTTAGTATTACTGTAAAATTGTGTGTGTGTATGTTGGATGAGAGAGGTACTGAGAGAATGCCACAGTGCCTCATCCCCTCCAGTATTGTATTGCGATGGTGACATTCTGCCGTGGGTCTCACTAAAGATGAGGATGTGCAACAAGCCTTAGTCTATAACATGGGGTTCTCCAAAGCAGGAATAGTGCTGAATATTGAAGGAACTATCTCTGCAACCTTGTGATAGAAAAATTAAAACCAAGAAGCAAGCTCTGGGTGTGGTAGAAACCCATCCTGGCAGCATTGTGATGGGGAAGTCAATACTGAGAAAATTCAGAGCCTCCTCGAAAATGGTGAAATGTATTTACTGAGTCAAAATTTGTTGAAATCATCTTATCAGCATGGAGCAAGAGAATCAAACATTTCATCAGTCCATAATAGAGCTCATATTCTTCATGTCGGGACATTCCTGTGGAACCTTTATAAAGTTATTTTAAATTCAACAAAGGAACCACAGAAAGCCAAGATCCTAGAGTGCACTAAAGAAGCCTGAGAAGTATAATACTTAAGAACTGATAGTATCATTGTCCCAGCTAGTCCCATCCAAACTGAAAAGAGCCTGTGCAGACTTTAATTAGGGGAGCCAGCACTAGCCTCTTTTGGTTCTAATCCATATTCTCTTATACTCACCAGTGATATAGAATATTTGAGGGAAAAAAAGCAAAACTGTTTACATGCTACTGTGTCCTGGAGGCTGCTAAAATACACATGAGGGAACGTTATCTCATATAGAAGCCAGAACTACACACATAAGCATACCGCAGAGGTATTGAGAATTCAGTTCCAGACTGCTGCAAACAAAACAAATATTACAATAAAGCGAGCCACACACATTTTTTGGTTTCCCAGTGCACATAGACGTTATGTTTATACTATACTGGAATTCCAAAAAGCAGGTGGAGAACTGTCCTTTGGTGAGTGAATCCATTTAATAGGTTAGGAGATTTATTCTATTTCTATCCAAAGCTCCTGGCTTCACAATACAGATTCATAAATGAATCACTTTTTATAATATTTATTTATTTATTTATTTTTGTCTGTGTTGGGTCTTCCTTGTGGAGCATGGGCTCAGTAGTTGCAGTGCTCAGGCTTAGTTGCCCCGAAGCATGTGGGATCTTAGTTCCCCAACCAGGGATTGAACTCATGTCCCCCGCATTGGAAGGTGGATTCTTAACCACTGGACCACCAGGGAAGTCCCCATAAGTGCATCACTTTTTGATGGACCGTTCTTCCAAGCCCATTACAATTCCCACGAGCAAAATGATGTATAAGAAATGTATAGAATGACCCATAACCCAAATGATGACCAGAGACCAAGGAAGTAATTTTATAGCCAAAGTCATGAGGGGCTAGGCAAAATTAAGCAATGAATCTTGGACTTCTCATTTACCTAATCAGCTCTGAAACATGAACTAGATGCCCATACATATCCTCATTATATATCTAGCTAAAAGAGTCAACATAACCAACCAATCTAAAATAATCTAGAAGAGAAAGAATGTCTAATGTTTCTTCAGTGATGGCCATAAGGGTGCAAGAATCAGCAGGGTGTTTATTGCACACACACTCCCTGGAGCACAAGCAGAATACTCTCATTCCTGTAGTCACCAGTGTAGGTAATAGATTAGAAGTTGTCTCACGCTACAGATGTCCTCAATTCATGCTAATACCATAGTGCAATTTAAATACCAGTAATTTCCCCTACTAAAGTGATATTACTGAATATTGGTGATATGACAATAGGTTTATCAAATATTCCCTTTTATTGGAAAAGGGATGTCAGCAGTGGTACTTGTTCTGCCCCCCATCCTTCCACAGGACATATCTCTGTAGCTCATCAGAAATGACTAGAGCTACTGAACTAGTTGGGATCCACATAGTGTAGGGTACTATGTCCAAAAATTATTATGTGCTAGCTCTCTGGAAATAAGAGAATGGAAAATGAAAAGTCTGATTTTTAATATTTTCACCACTATAAAAATTATTGGTAGCATCATCACAAGAAATCAGGTAGCTCTTCAACAGGAAGTTGATAGAATTTATGAAATTGTAATACTAACTCCCTCGTTCTTCAAGTTATTTATTAAAGTTTGAAGGATTTATACACTCTGTGAAATACATCATGTTCTGTGTCCATTAATCAGTCAGGGGGTTTGCAAAAAGTACTTTAACAGTGCCAGGTTCTTTTAGTCTCAGTCCCTTAAAATAGGGCAATTGGAATTGGAGGTGGCTCAAAAATAGTTCCAACTGGTGTTTAAAGATGCAAGCAGTACACTGTTTACACTACCTTGCAGTATTTATTAAGTTGTAGTAGCATGTTTTTTAACTAGGTAGAAAGAACTACTACCTGTATCATCTTGTTCTTGGTTATTAAGTTTGGTCAGGAAACAGGAGATCACCACTGAAGTCCACAACCAGTGTTTAGAATGTGACAAGCCCTGGACAGCCCGGCCAGGCTCCATATGTCCTAGGTCTTGTAACTGCATATCCACATACAGATTATAATTTTATATTTGAATTGTACCCATGCATGCATGATACTTATTCTTCATTATAAAACATGAGAACAATGCAGTAAATTGAAGCTGATAAGAAAAAGGAAGGAATTTTACCCAAAACCTGGATTGAGGTGGTAAGGCTTGCTAATGGTAGATGCACCACGACATAAATGGAAGAGTTTCTGTAATACCCTACTTAGGGTTTGGGCTGCAGAATACCAATGTCACTTGCCTGAGGATCTCTTAAGAGAATGTAGGGAGATTCAGAGCGATCCTCTCACTGAATAACCCCGGCAAGGTGTATAGTGGATTCCTTTGCTAATAATATATCTTTTTGGCTATTGAAGCAAAATTTTACTTTTATAGGATTTATGTGTCCGAGAAACTCATTCTCTCCAAGCCTGCAGGCAGAGATTTGTGTGTCTATTTTAAGAAGTTAAAAACCTTGTCACATTTATATTGTAGACTCCAAAGCATTATATTACATATATTTCTTTCTCCAAAGCCTGAGCTTTCAACCATTATAGTTTACTGCTACAAGCACCTCAAATTAAATATATCACAGTTACATTACTTAAACAGTCACAAAACATGTTTCTTCCAATGCATTTCTTACAATTTTAAATGATGCCACTTTTTACCAAAGCCATTAGTAAACTGAATGCATTTCAGTGTTGATCATGTCCTCTGTCTCTTCACCACATTAATTAAGGACTGTATCCCATTAATTATACCTCATAATAATACTTGAATCTGTTTTTCTTTTTATATTCCACCTCTACTACTAATTTAATCGCATCCTACTTTGACTGGGGGACTTATATAAATAATTTCCCCATCTATAGCATTGCCCTCTAAAATTAATCCTTGGCATTGTGACCATAAAGTCTTTCTAGATCATTACTATGATCAAGTTACTTTCCCTTATAGTTGTTTCTCACAGCTGAAATGATAATAGACAAATACTTTAATTAGTACACAAGATCTTTTATGGATTCTTCTTTACTTTTCAAAATTATGTCCAATGACTATCCATATCATGCTCCTTCCTAGGTAGTACCAACTATTTACAATTGCCAGCATTAGTCACACTATTTTATTCTTTTATGACTTTGCTATTATTTCCTCAACCTGGATTGTTTCCCTGCTTAGTAACATATACTTATCTTTCAAAACATTCTACACTTTCCGCCTACACTGACTTCCAAGTGATCATTCTTTTTGATTAAGCACTGCAGTCTCAGGAACAAACATAATGACTGTTTTTTAATAGCAACTCAATAAATATTTATGGAGTAAATAAACAAATAGAAGGATGGATGATGAAACTTATCCATATTTAACTCAGGCACCATATATAGCCCTATGTTGGGGGCAGCTGCTAAGTTTGCTCCAATAAGACCCCCACCTTCTGGTGTTCATGAATAGAATACGGAAGGAATGGTTATGTCACCTCTAATATTGTTTCAAAATGACTGGGACATCTGCCTTTGGTGCTGTCTTTTGCTGTCTTTGGGATCACCTGTTCCTAGGGAAGCCATTGTCATGTCCTGAGGCAGCCCTATGGACACATAGCTTGTACAGCAAGCCACACCAATGACCACACAAGCTGAGCCTTTGATGAGACCATAGGTTTGGCTGATGTTGTGATGCAACTTTATGAGAGATCTTAAATCAGAGGCATGCAGTTAAGCTGCAACTGGATTCCTAATCCACAGAAACTGGAAGATAATAAAATTTGTTGTTTTAAGATGCTACAATTTAGGATCATTCAGTATATAGCAGTCAATAAATAACATGTTATACTTCAGATATATGTGCTAAATATACTTTAGATGTTAAAACAAAAGGAAAAAACTCATTGAAGAATATTAGTGGGGCTTCCCTGGTGGCGCAGTGGTTGGGAGTCCGCCTGCCGATGCAGGGGGCGCGGTTTCGTTGCCCCGGCCCGGGAGGATCCCACATGCCGCGGAGCGGCTGGGCCCGTGAGACATGGCTGCTGAGCCTGCGCGTCCGGAGCCTGTGCTCCGCAACGGGAGAGGACACAGCAGTGAGAGGCCCGTGTACCGCAAAAAAAAAAAAAAAAAAAAAGAATATTAGTGAACTAATATTTTGTTGTTAATTTTTTAAAACTTAAAATGTTCATGAAGCTAAACCACGTAGACTTGTGATTTTAGTTTTTACATTAAAGAGTTTTAATATTAGAAAAGAATAGGGAAATCTCATATATGAACAACCTAAATATGTGTAGAGTTGTGAAGAACGAGATGATCCATGTGAAATAATGTTGCTTTTTAAATTTTCTTGATGTTTTCATGGTCTAAGTAGATGATTGTGTACTTGAAGCCTACTATCTAAATTTGGATCTCAAATTTATTTTAGTAAACTGGCTCTATCTTTAAAAAAAAATAGAACTCCTGAATTTATATGCCTCTTGGTTCTTCAGACACTATCTGGTTTTCAACAGGTCCTACCATTTATTTAACCACATGCCATTGTTTCTAGAATGAACATTCTGTCACAGTATAATAATTCTGAAATGTGATGCGTCTTAAGATTGATGGCATTGTTCTGATGCTGTTGGGCAGCATCCATTTTGACATGGCTCTACAGATTGGTTAGAATCCCAAGAGGCCTGATGGGATAAATGCAACTCCTCAATGTTTCACTCAACAAAACTGTTTAAGGATACTTGAGGAAATAATAGGAGCCTGGTTGTCATGTGAAAACCTGCTTAAACTTTCTAGAAAGGTCAAAGATGTGATGGCATCAAGATTTGTAGAACTGGTGGCAGTGGCTTGAATGAAAATCTCAGAGACCAGTGTCTCAGAGACCAGTGTCACCATTTTAAGAAATGCTCCATTACCAATATTCTTAATATGTAGAAGATATTGTGCAAAAAATTGTAGGCATGGGCAACTCCAAGCTAAGAAAAAATGGAAAGACCCTAAGTGGGAAGGTGTTTTAGGAATCGTTATCTACTATCATTTATTAATATTGTTTTTGCATACCTCGGAGATACTGTTGGTTTGGTTATAGACCACCACAATAAAGTGAATATTACAATAATGCAAGCCACACAACTATTTTGGTTTCCTAATACATGTAAAAGTTATGTTTACTCTATATTAAGTGTGTAATAGCATTATGTCTAAAAAATAATATACCTTAACTTAATTAAAAATGCTTTACTGATAGAAGATGCTAACAATTATCTGAAGCCTTCAGTGAATTGTAACCTTTTATTGGTCGAGGGTCTTGCCTTGATGCTGATGGCTGCTGACTGATCACGGCGATGGCTGCTGAAGGTTGGGTGGTTGTAGCGAATTCTTAAAATAAGACAACAGTGAAGTTTGCTGCATCGATTGACTCTTCCTTTCATGAAAGATTTCTGTGTAGCATGCCATACTGTTTGATGGCATTTTACCCGTAGTAGAACTTCTTTCAAAACTGAAGTCAATCTGCTCAAGTCCTGCTGCTGCTTTAACAACTAAGTTTATGTCATATTCTAAATCTTTTGTGGTTATTTCAACAATCTTCACAGCACCTTCACCAGCAATAGAAACCATTCAAGAAACCACTTTTATTGGTCATGCATAAGAAGCAACTCCTCATCTGTTAAAGTTTTATCATGGGATTTGCAGTAATTCAGTCACATCTTCAGGCTCCACTTCTAATTCTAGTTCTCTTGCTATTTTCACCACAACCACAGTTACTTGCTTCACTGAAGTCTTGTACCCTTCAAAGTCACCCATGAGGACTGGAATAAATTTCTTCCAATCTCCTGTGAATGTTGATAGTTTGACATCTTCCCATGAACGAGGAATATTCTTAGTGGCATGTAGAGTGGCGAATCCTTTCCAGAAGGTTTTCAATTGACTTTGCCCAGATCCATCAGAGAAGTCACTACTTATAGCAGCTATAGCTTTACAAAATGTATTTCCTAAATAATGACTTGAAATTACTCTTTGATCTAGGGGCTACAGAATGGATGCTATGTTAGCAGGCATGAAAACATTAACCTTGTTGTACATTTCTGTCAGAGCTCTTCGGTGGTCAGGTGCATTGTCAATGAGTGTTATTATGAAAGGAATCTCTTTTTCCTGAGAATTAGGCCTCAATGATGGGCTTAAAATATTCAGTAATTGTTTTACAAATTCTTTGTAAACAAAATGTACTGTCATCAAGGTTTTGTTGTTCCATTTATAGAGCAAGGGCAGAGTAGATTTAGCATATTTCTTAATGGATTTTCTAAATGGTAAATAAGCACTGGCTTCAACTTCAAGTCACCAGCTGCATTAACCCCTAAAAACAGAGCCATCCTTTGAAGCTTTGAAGCCAGGCATTGTCTTCTCCTCTCTAGTTATGAAAGTCCTAGATGGCACCTTCTTCCAATAAAAGGCTGTTTTGTCTACATTGAAAATCTGTTGTTTAATGTAGGCACCTTCATTAATGATCTTACCTAGATCTTCTAGATAACTTGCTGCAGCTTCTACATCAGCATTTTCTGCTTTACTTTGTACTTTTATGTTATGGAGATTGTTTCTTTCCTTAAACCTCATAACCCATCCTCTGCTAGCTTCAAACTCTTCTTCTCTAGCTCCCTCACTTCTCTCAAACTTCACAGAATTGAAGAGAGTTAGGCCCTTGCTCTGAATTAGGCTTTGGATTAAGGGAATGTAATGGCTGTTTTGAACTTCTATCCAGACCGCCAAAACTTTCTCCATATCTGCAATAAAGCTGTTTTGCTTTCTTATCATTTGTGTGTTCACTGAAGTAACACTTTTAATTTCCTTCAAAACTTTTATTTTGCATTCACAACTTGGTTAATTTTTTTGTGCAAGAGGCCTAGCTTTTGGCCTACCTTGGCTGTTGACATGCTTTCTTCACTAAGCTTAATTATTTCTAGCTTTTGGTTTAAAATGAGAGACATGAGCTCTTCCTTTCATTTGAACAATTAGAAGCCATTGTAGGATTATTAATTGGCCTAATTTCTATATTGTTATGTGTCTCAGGAAATAGGGAGGCCTGAGGAGGGGTAGACAAGGCCATGACCAGTTGATGGAGCAGTCTGAATATGCACAACATTTGTCTATTAAGTTCATAATTTTCTAAGGGTACAGTTTGTGTCCCCAAAACAATTGCAATAGTAACATCAAAGATCACTGATCACAGATCACCATAACAAATATAATAATAATGATAAAGTGATATAATATTGTGAGAATGAACCAAATGTGACACAGAGACATGAAGTGAGCAAACACTCTTAGAAAACTGGTGCCAATAGAATTGATCAAGGCAGGGTTGCCACAAAACTTTAATTTGTAGAAAATGCCGTATCTGTGAAGCACAATAAAAAGAAGTGCAATAAAACAAGGTATGCCTATATATGAACAATATTTTTAATAAAGATCTGTTTAAATTTGGCTTAAGAGTTTTTTTTTAATGAGTGTAATGTAAGTACAGCCAGCCTTTTGTATCCGTGGGGGATTGGGTACAGGAAATTGGAACTGAAATATGTGGATGCTCAGGTCCCTTAGAGTTGGCCCTCGGCATCCTCAAGTTTCGCAGCCATGGATATGGAGGGCCAGCTGTATATGTATTGAAAAAAAATCTGAGTACAAGTGGACTTGCACAGTTCATATCCATGTTGTTCAAGGATCAACTGTTTTCTAGAA
The DNA here is from genome assembly GCF_005190385.1 of Monodon monoceros. Taxonomy (NCBI): domain Eukaryota; kingdom Metazoa; phylum Chordata; class Mammalia; order Artiodactyla; family Monodontidae; genus Monodon; species Monodon monoceros. Next base: position 21,781,683 of record NW_021703785.1, on the reverse strand, counting down.
TCAGTGGTCCCCAACCTTTTTGGCACCAGGGACCGGTTTCGTGGAAGACAATTTTTCCACAGACGGGGTGTGGGGGGATGGCTTAGGCGGTAATGCGAGGGATGGGGAGCGATGGGGAGCAATGGGATTGGCAGATGAAGCTTTGCTGGCTCTCCCACCGCTCAGCTCCTGCTGTGCGGCCCGGTACCGAACAGGCCATGGACTGGGCTGGGGAAGCCTGTTCTGAATGGTATAAGTATTTTATTACAGTTTAATTAGCAGCATGTCTTTTCCATACAAAGAAGTTGTAAAAAACAATTACTGAATATTTTAAACCCACTGTTGAGACCTACTTCCATAGTGTAACATAAAATAATGATGTGTTTTATAGCAAAAGAGACATGTATGATGTATAGTTTATAAATTGATACTTCGCAGATTGATATTTTCTTGCATGTCTTTTGAAGGTTTTGTGTTTGGTCTAAAATGTATATATATTAACAAAATAAAATAACAAATCATCTAAGAGCCATATATGCATTTAAAAATTACTTAGCAAAATTATGTATATATCTTTAACAATGGTATAAAACCAAAATAAATATTAAAAATTTCCTTGTAAGATTTATCTTCTGAATCTTCCTATAACATTTGTGGTAAATGAGCAGTCTCTCATGCAGAGGAGAGAGACTAAATTTAAACGTTCTATTCTTTCATGTTTCAGTAGCACCTAAGGAGCTAATTTAAGTCTGTTTAATGTAGGTAGCATGGATGGGGTCTCCCTGACTGGCAAAGAAAACATTTTGAATATTCCTGAGAGTTCAGCCAATGGAAAATAATACACTTCATGTTTACTCATGAGCAAACCACTCTGTTAATAGCCTAAGAAGAGTGAATTTAAACTAGGATACAAATAAATGCTTGCTGAATAAAATGAAATTAAGAAAAAAATAAAATGAGATCCCAGAGCTGCAATGAGTTTGGTAGATGGAGGAAATTGAACACGAGTGTTTGGCATTTGGGTTTGAACAAGAAGCTGTAGTTGTATTTCAGGGTTGTGGTCTTTTATGAACTTCTGACTTATAAAATTCCCAGAAGACACATGATGTTAGTCAATAACAAGGAAACACAAATAATTTAGAACTTACTGTTTTGGAACAGTATGGAGGTTCCTTAAAAAATGAAATATAGAATTACCATATGGCACAGCAATCCCACTACTGGGCATATACCCAGAGAAAACCATAATTCAAAAAGACACATGCACCCCAGTGTTCATTGCAAAACTATTTACAATAGCCAGGACATGGAAGCAACCTAAATGCCCATCGACAGATGAATGGATAAAGAAGATGTGGTACATATATACAATGGAATATTACTTAGCCATTAAAAAGGAATGAAACTGGGTCACTTGTAGAGACATGGATGGACCTAGAGACTGTCATACAGAGTGAAGTAAGTCAGAAAGAGAAAAACAAATATCGTATATTAATGCATATATGTGGAATCTAGAAAAATGGTACAGATGAACCGGTTTGCAAGGCAGAAACAGAGACACAGACATAGAGAACAAACGTATGGACACCAAGGAAGGAAAGTGGTGGGGGGCGGGGGTGGGATGAATTGGGAGATTAGGATTGACATGTATACACTGATATGTATAAAATATGTAACTAATAAGAACCTGCTGTATAAAATAAATTAAAAAATATAAAAAGAACTTGTTGTTTTGAAGTTCATTTTCTGAGGTTTCCCACATTGGGAAAGATAAAAAAAAGTTATTTTAAATTACTTTTGTGTGTGTGTGCTCCCCAGAACATCTGTTTTGCTATAAAAATCCTAAGTTCTGCTGGAAACTATTGAAAAATGTAAAATATAGTTTTGGAATTTGCTTGGGAAAAATATAGAACCCAGCACTAATAAACAGATAAAATATTACCATGACTTTCTTTAGAACAGCAGGGATTTTTGTAACCATTATAGCTTCTGCTACTGTTTTGACCTCCAAGGATTGAAGATCCAAATACTGTTAGTGAGCTCTGTCAGTTCTGGAGAGAACTTTGGAGAAAGAAAAGAGGTTCACAACCATGGGAGGGAGGTAGAAGGAGGGGGTGGAGGGTGGCAGCGGGGAGGGTTGGATGTGTTGCTGCCTTTTATGGAGGCTTGACTGCTAACTCCAGAGGTTAGCTGATATTCTAGGCTGTCATTAATGAGTGGACCGAAAAAAATAAGAAAGCAGAATTGTGTAAAGCACTGTGGCTGGTTAGGATATAAATATAACAATGAAATGCTCACCTACCATCGGTCGACATTTAAAAATAGAATATTTACTATTAATTGATTTGTAAACCTTGTTATATTTATCATAGTAATAGATGAACTCAGTATCATATCAAAAGCATAGAACCCCTTACATTGAACCACTTATGTTGTCTCCTGTTTCTTTCTTCTCCATCCTTAATCCCTCTCCTACATGTTATTTTTTTCAAAGTTTTTATTTCTATATTTTTTTGATATTTAGCTTTATTACTCTAGACATTATGCATATGGTTCTACTCTTGGATTAACAAATACAGATAACTTTTGATTACCCAATATGAAATGTGCAAATTTAGCTGGATTGTACCATCTTCTCTTCCATGTTTCCTTTCCCAGTATCTGATATTTATATTGTTTTGAGGTCTTTCATTGACTGGTTCTCTAACTTGACTTAATATACTTAAACCTCAATTAAGTTTCCCATCTTTTTAGTCTCCAATATGTAAGATGATGATATTAACGTCCCTATTTTTTCAATTTTTCTCCCCATTCTATTCCTCCTTTCAGCTCTATCTTTAACAATTACTGACATTTAGCTATAATTATTAATAGTTATATTGTGCAATACAACAAAATCTTCTGTACTTTGTTTATAGTTTTAATTTAAAAGTTAAAAAAGTAAACTTTTTGTGTTATTATTACCATATAAATATGTTTTTTGATACTGAGCTGAGTTTTGTATCATATTATTAATTTCCTTCTCTGTAAGTCTAACATAGGATCTCTTGGTTTATACTGAGCACTAAAGTTTAATTATTTCCCCTACAGCCATTCACTCACTTTATTTTATTTTTTTAAATACTGACATATTTTCATTCACTTCATAGTTTGATCATACCTTTCTTGTTCTTTTTTTTTTTTTCCTGCATTTTCTGATGTCATTTGTTCTGTTATATCCTGCATCCTCCTTTTCCCATACTTTCATCCATACTTTCTTTCCTATCAAGTCTCTTTCCTTCCTGGAAAAATCCTTCCCTCAGTCCTTTCTGCAAAGGCTGGATTTCCATTTGTTACTCCTCTGGATTCAATAACAGTTTTGCAGTTTTCTTAGATCTCCTACCTTCTCTTCCCCACTTTCCTGATATATAAAGAAATTTCTTAAGAGAATTCTATGGGGGGTAAACATTCTGAAACATGCCTGTCTGAGCAGTCTTTATTCTGCAGGCACACAGTGACATTTACTGCAGTCTACTTTGTTCTAAGTCATTTTCCTCAAATCATCCAAGGAGATGCTCAATTGTCTCTTGCATCTATGATTGCTGACATCAAGTCCAATGTCAGTCTAATTCTTACTCTTTTGTACTTTTTTCAATTTCTAGAAGCATTCAAGTAGTTATATCTCTAGGTAGTCATTTTTCATCAGTTTTTGTCACTGAACAATTTTAAGATTTTATTTTTTTCCCATTCTAGAAAATTACCAACATTGTTTCTTTCATTATTTTCTATGTGCCACATTTTTACCTCTCTTTTGGACTTGTATTAGATAAATCCTAGAGCTCTTCAATTATTTTTTACATGTCTTTTCCCTCATTTTTCTCTTTTTATCATTTTGTTCCATAATCTTAGAGATTTCTTGATTTTCATTGTACAAAATTTCATTTTGTTTTGTTGTTATTATATTTAAACATACTTAATGGTTTAACATTTAAGAGTTCAGCCTTGATCCCTGATTATTCTGTTTCTGTAACATTTTTCTTTGCTTACTAGCTAAAGTTTCTTCACAAATTTCTCTAGGTATATCAATTATAGAGATTTATTTTAATCTTGTGTTTTTTAGTTAAACATATTACAATTAGCTTGTTATACTCCTGGTCCTTTTTCTTTTTTTTTTCATTTTGGTTACATTTTCCCCATGTTGCTGGCTCCCTGTAAATTCTTGGTGGTCCTTGATTTACTTAGGACACATAATAGGTAGTGCCTGTGACATATAATGTCTGCAGCTTGGATGGGTTTCATCTGATAATATGGAGGACTGTTTTATCAGTGGGAAATTTGACTACAGGCTTTTTGGGAACAAGAGAGAGAGGTCTGGCAGTGAGGCCATCTGTTTTAAAATCAGTGGCAGAATCATCCAGAGGAAAAGTAGTTCTCTCTGAATAGTGTATCTATGTTCCCTAGAAGAGAATAATATGAATTATGTCTTGGGGGTAAATAATAGCTGACAGCTTCTCTGGCACAGATGGACTGGAAGTGACCAACCAAGGCTTTATTTCATTTTTGTTTTTTGCTTTGTTTTGTTTTTAACAGCTGCAATAAGGTATAATTGACACGTCATATGTGGTAGATATTTAAAGTTAATATGTGCTATTTGGTAGGTTTTTACACATGTATACACCAGTGTAAAAAACATCACAATCAAGATACTGAATGTGGGCTTCCCTGGTGGCGCAGTGGTTGAGAGTCCGCCTGCCGATGCAGGGGACACGGGTTCATGCCCCAGTCCGGGAAGATCCCACATGCCGCAGAGCAGCTGGGCCCGTGAGCCATGGCCGCTAAGCCTGCGCGTCTAGAGCCTGTGCTCCGCAACGGGAGAGGCCACAACAGTGAGAGGCCCGCGTACCGCAAAAAACAAAACAAAACAAAATAAACAACAACAACAACAACAAAAAGATACTGAATGTATTTCTCACTCCTGAAAGTTTTCTGCAAAAATTACCTTATGACAGTCTGTGTAATCCCTCCTGCCCCTCCCTACCAAGCAACCACTGACTTGTTTTCTGTCACTATATTTTGAGTTTTCTACAATTTTACATATTGGAATTACACTGTGCTTTTATTTTTTTTTTTGGTTGGGCTTCTTTCACTCAAAGTAATTACTTTGAAAGTTCTGCATAGGATATGTCTTTTATCAGATATGTGATTGCCAAAATATTCTCCTGGTCAGTGGCTTAATGTCATTGAAACTTAATTATCATTTTTTAAAATTTATGCTTATGCTTTTGCAAACCAATGTTTGTAAACAACCTCCCCACCTTTTGAACTTCAGGTTTTAGCTTTGTCCTTGGCAATACCTGCTGTCAAGGAGGAGGCCTGGACAGTTCCAATCCCACTTAATAGATCAGTTTCTATCTTTTGTTCAGCTTTCTCTAAATATATTAGAGGGCTATGGCTTGTTCATAATCAAGCTACTTCTGTACTTTTCAAATTTCTGATATTTGTTGAAACACTATTTATTGGTATGAGCTCCCTTTTTTCCCCATCCTCCACCCCATATATTTGCTTTTAAGAAAGTGTATTGTTTTGTTCTCCTATAACTTACACTTCCTTTGTATTCCTTTGCATTTGCAGCACAAAAATAGCCAAAGATAATAAGAAATGAATAGGTGTGCCTGTGTTCTAATAAAACTTTATTTACAAAAATAAGGGGAGGCAATTTTTTTTTTTTTGTCCAGGAACTTTCCAGAAGACCGATGAACTCTTAAATAGCAAGTATTGTAGGATATATTGAATCCTAACGTTCAATGATCCTCTTGTATCAAACATAGCCTTACTGTGTCTCTAAATCTCAAACTATTAAATCATGATGTACTGTAATCCCAACCAAGCATTGAAAACCACACTTAAAACTGACATCCAAATCTCATAACTATCTTAATGTTGACCTCTCCTGCTGGAACAGTATTAATACAAGGAAATGTTTTTCCTTACTGCTGAAAACAAATTCAGTTTGGTCTTATAAACAGAAAGTTTTGAGATTATTATGAGAAGCAAGCATTTGATGTTTGCCTTCTGCTAGCTTATCCCTTACTTCTCTTATGCCTTCTTTCTTTTCTTCTGGAGTACATGTCTGCCCTATCTCTTTGTGAATACCATAGGTCCTTCAAGGTGTCATTCAAATCCTGTCTTCACCATGGGTCTGTCCCTTCTACTCCTTGGTGAAAAGTCATTTCTCTAAGACTTGGGATACCCATGATTTTATATATATATACACACACATACATATATATAATCTCATATAAATTCCATGGGGAAAAAAGATACATGGAATTTAAAGTCAGGAAGATCTGGGTTTGAATGTTGGCCCCGCCACCTATGAATGCTTCTTACCTTCCTTCAGCCAATTTTCCTCTTTTATAAAATTACATCATTACAATCCACTTTATATGATTGCTTTAAGAGCTAGAAGATATAGTGAAGTTAACTAAATTTTGTTTTTTACATATAGTGTTTCAAATGTTGTGACAGAAAATTTTGAGATAATTTGTTTGCATCCCTAAAGTTTACGTTTCTACAGGTGCTAAACACATATGGGATATTTCTCAACAAAACTTATTGTATTTAATCCTTTTTAATTTACTGTTATATTTAATTTTGGATCCCCTAGTCATCATTATGCTTCATATACTAGTGTTATCCCCAGAACCAACTTTGTGTTATGCACATCCTCTATTCTGTATAATAATCCCTTGAAACAGGAAGGTATCTTAATTATTTAACAAGTATGTGAATGTATTTTCCTAAGCTGCCTAATAGCAAAATTCAGTTAAATCATTTTTCTAAGCCTAGAAGGTAACTGATGTCAAAAATATAAGCATGTACAAAGCACAAAGGTTCACCATTTGAAACTCTTCTATGTCTCATACATTTGCAAACTTAAAATCTTATATCTACCAAAAAAAATTTATAGTCACTTTAATGCTTGTAAAAAAGAAAGTTGGCGCTGAGGTTTTTGTTTTTTTTTTTTGCGGTACGCGGGCCTCTCACTGTTGTGGCCTCTCCAGTTGCAGAGCACAGGTTCCGGACACGCAGGCTCAGTGGCCATGACTCACGGGCCCAGCTGCTCCGCGGCATGTGGGATCTTCCCGGACCGGGGCACGAACCCATGTCCCCTGCATCGGCAGGCGGACTCTCAACCACTGCACCACCAGGGAAGCCCTATACAGTAACTTTATAAGACATAAGATTTGATAGTCATTCTCCTCTCCTGGTGAGTCAGAATATTATAAAACAGGAAGCTAGGCTAATCAAACTGTCAAACAAAATGAGACACCAAGACAAGAATGGACAAGAGAGGTGGTTCCTTGCTCAATAGCAAGCTAAAACTAGCAGAAGCCTGTTCTTTAACTAAGAAAACAATTGGAAAAAATCTTCCCTAAGGGTAGGATGTAAAACAATGCAGCTCAGAAATAAGTACTAAAAGTTTTGAAAATTGGAAGGTTCTTATTAGTGACTGCAATTGTTTGGTTTGTTTATTCATCCATGAATTCCATCATTTTGGTGCAAAAAAAGAATGAAAGTTGGAGAGAGATTGGATGAAATTTTCCCTTTTCTGTATAAAATATCTCTAAAGATTAACTTTTGGGATTTTAATTTATGTTGCTTACTTTAATACAACACACATTTATAGAACTATGTATTTTATGTTAATTGAAATTCAAGGACTTAAGCAGAGAGTGCCTCACGTCATGGAATTTTGATCTAAGGGCTTTTGATCTAAGCTTCCATCATTATTTATATACTAAAAGATGTTTTTCATTTATTATAAGATTACATAGGGAGGGAAAATACTATGTATATATTAAGCACTATATGTTCTTCCATATTAAAGGAGTGTTGGGAAACCAGCTTCTGTAGAGATTGACAGCTGGCTGTTGAATACTGAACAATTAACAACATTGTTCTTGCATTTAAAGTGGATCCCTTTCCCTTTAGCAGCAAGGAAGAAGTAGAAAGGAACCTTACATTTCAAAATTTGAACTTTTAAAATGCTGTTCTCCATAGATCTAGCTAATCAAACTTGTGAACTACCACTTAAAAATAAAAAGTTATAATAAAAATAAATTATGAGATTTTTGAAAAAAGATATAAATTTTAAAATAAAACAGCTTTAATACTAATTGACATAAGAGGGAAAGTTTAGGTGAAACGATACGCTAAAATAAATTTAATCATTTTTCGTAGTAAGATGTACTTAAAAAAAAAACCCACATTATAATGTGTTACTGTGTGAAAAATGTTGCATATTTTCCCCTATAACACAGTTTTTCATATAATTAACTTAATAATATTGTACCTAAGCCTAATAAGAAACTAAAAAGAAAAAAAAAAAAAGGTGTGTCTAGGAATTTCCTTTTGCTTTGTTAATCTCTTTTTAAACTACATTTTGCTCATGTGTTGAATTGACTCAATTCACAATTACCAAGACTGGGATATCAAAACTCTTTGCTTGATGTCTTCAGGAACACAGGAGTTTTGAGAATATCACATAGATTAAGTAAAGCAGACACGCTTTCTACTCTGAGAATTTTAATTAGCAAATTACCTACTTGGTCAGTCTTCCCTTAATATCAGATACTAGTCTTTTATTTACCTATAAAAGTGTGCTGTAGCATATTCTTTAAACCTTTGAAGGAATAAAAAAAAAAATTCAGTAGTTCTGATGTTTTTTCCAGTACAATATGAACTCAGCTCTGATTTGCATATCTTTGCAAGCATCAGCTAACAGGTAAGTTTTAAAAACCTTTAAGAAGTTTATTTTTGATTATTTTACTCAATTCCTTCATTTCTTTAAAGGCGTATCCTAAAAAGTTTGGAAATAAAGTAACGTATTAAGACAGAGTACCAAAATAGTGAATGATACAAGCGTTTATACTTGCATTAATTTATGTATTCTGGACCAGTCCTTTGGAGACCTTTAATGTGCATATAAATCACCTGGGATTCTTGTGAAAATACAGTTTTTGAATCAGGAAGTCTGGGATAAGGCCTGAGATTGTGTGTTTCTAGCAATCTCCCGAATGATGCTATAATGCTACTGCTGCTGGCCCTTGAGCACACTTGAGGTATTAAGGGAATCTACCACAAGTGTTGTAAGTGCTATAGCTACCTTTTTAAAAGAAGGGAAGAAAGTCAGAAGTAAGTCCTCAGTGTTGAGAAAAATGGTAAAAGACCTTGAAATGAGCACATACAGAAGTAGATTACTGGATATTCTGTTTAGCTCAATAGTCTGGGTTATCTGATTCCACAGGGTATGAAATGTTCACTGTCTTTGAGATATATTACAATACTACAAGTCATAGAGAATTGACAACAATACAGATAACTCCTGATGAAGGAAATTGACTTTGTCTTGTATATTTGCAATTGATTATTGTCTTTTGAATTTATATTTGTATTAGCAAATTCATTTTAGGCTCTGTAGTCATTTTATATTTGAATGAGAGTCATAATCTTTCTTTTTAAAAATTGTCTTTGAATTTAATGACAGGCTTCATTTAAGTGTTAGAATTCAAACTGAGCCTGATTATATAGGTAAGAAATATTTAGGTCAAAAGGATGTTAGGAAGAATGTATTCTAGGAGAAGGGAAAACATGAGAGAAATGATGGGAAATGATATGATGCATTTATGAGCAGGAAGGTAAGTTTGGTTGGTAGTGGGGTCTAGTGTGTGTGAAGAGCTAGGTATTCAAACGGGCACTTCACCTGAATGCAGTATTTAAAGAGAATTCGTCACAAATAGAGGTTAAAAGAAGAGATTAAAATGAGGTTAAGGGCTTCCCTGGTGGCGCAGTGGTTGAGAGTCCGCCTGCCGATGCGGGGGACGCGGGTTCGTGCCCTGGTCCGGGAGGATCCCACGTGTCGCGGAGCGATTGGGCCCGTGAGCCATGGCTGCTGGGCCTTCGCATCCGGAGCCTGTACTCCGCGGCGGGAGAGGCCACGGCAGTGAGAGGCCCGCGTACCGAAAAAAAAAAAAAAAAAAGTTAAAAAACATCAGAAATCCCTAGTAATTATAATAATTTTTGGCATAATGATGGACATTTTAGCTCAAAGTTGACAATATCCAATGAATGACTATAGAAAAGAATAAGAGGAAAACCAGCCAAAACGACCATAGCTATTTTTAGAAAATTTTTACGTTAAAATCATTTCAAACTTATGGAAATGCAGCAAGATTAGTACAGAGAGCTCTCATGTGACCTGACTCACCATTTTTATTTTATATTTTGCCACATTTGGGTTTTTTCCTCTTTCTCCCCCTCTTTATGTGTGTTTGTGCCTGTGTATGTTTGCGTGTGTGTATGTGTGTGTTTATTATCTCTCTGTGTCCTTTTCTCTCTCGCTCATATATTTTCTTAATCTCTTTAGAGTTGGTCTCAGTGTCATAATTCCTACAGTTTTGAAGTAGACTTTTTAAAGTTAGCTATTCTCTAAGAAAAAATTATAAATATTTTTAAAATTAAATTGAAAAGACTAAACGATCGCAAGAGAAGCTGTTTTCATCAGTGGCGGTTTTAGTTAACAAATACAACATAATATTTAACTTAAAATTAATCCTTTACACCATGATATGTCACCTGAATTTTTGGACAAAACACTGATGAGACACCTTTTTTCTTTCCTGGATACTATAACAGCTGTGTATTTTTCTAAGTGTGTTAATTTAGGATTCCCAGCATCAAAACACAGATTGCTTTGCCCACAAAGTTTCCCTCATTTTTTATTGAAGGTCAGATGTCACCAAACTGGCTCAAGGGACTTATCTGGCTTGTTGTCTCTTTTTGTAAAATCACACCAGTGAATGAAGAATGGCATCTCTATTTTTAAAATCATCGAAAAATTAAAGAATAGTATTTTGTGACGTGAAAAATATATACAGTTCAAATGTCAATGTCCATAAATAAATTTTTATTGGAAACCAGCCATAACATCCACTTCTGTACCACCTGTGGCTGCTTGGCACTACAATGGCACAGCTGAGTCGTTGTCACAGAGGTTTTTCCCACAAAGCCTAAAATACTTAGTATCTATCCTTTTAAAGAAAAAAGATGGTCAACACCTACTCAAGACCATATGAGGTGATCTGCCTCTTTCTTTAACTGTAAAGTGGTTGACAGTGGTGATGGTGGTGCCCAAATATGTTTGTTCTAGTTCCCGGTTCTGTGAGGCTGCTTCTCTGTAGCCTCTCAGTGCAGCATCACATGTTGTATGACAAACTATGAAGTGTGGAAAAGAACTACTCCTCACAACAATTCTCCCCCATCCTTTAGGAATCGAATGGCCTATGCCTTCTATACAATTCTGTCCCAGTTATATTTTTTTCAAGTCCAAATTTTCCCAGATGAACAAAAAATACTCAGATGGAAAATGGCCATAATATCTTAACTGTAAGACTGGGTTCTCCAAGGGTCACATGGCCCATTTCACCCTAAAGATTTTTCATTCATTGGGAACAGATGGGCACAATCCTTTGTAAAGAGGTTCTCAGCCCTCCTGGAGACATTTGGAAATGTTTGGAGGCCTTAATTTTTTTTTTCTTAAAAACTGAAAACCAGCTACCAATTTAATGGGTAGATAACAGAGGTGTGAAACATCATGCAATACATATGTGACAGTAAAAAATTATCCTTTCAAAGACTTCAGCACACACTCACTGAGAAATACTGCTTTGAAGCATTAAAAAAAAACACACAAAAACTTTCATTGTCTGTCTTTCAAAATACAGTCGAACAGGATTTGGTGCCCATCTGGCTTGGCAACAACATACCACTAATAAAATAGCAACACTCAACCAGATGAAGACAAGGGGCCAAGGCTTCCAGGCATGTGCAGTTTTACTGCTGCCATTTAGAGAGAAGTCTTAGATGGCTTACTATTTTTTTTTCATAAGTAAGTTTAATTTCACTTAAAAGTTTACATACTCTCCTTCATGTAATATTTTAGAAAAGATTTCCAGACAAAATTGCTTCATTTTAATTTAATACAGATTAAAATGATTTCCATGCCATATCACAGTTGAAAACCATGTCCTTTTAGGTTTTACTCCATATTCTATATACTCTTTCTGGGATGAACCATTTTTTCTTTAGCCAGTGGTTAGAGGGTTCATAGCTTCAGAGATTTTAGCCCTCACAAGGAACTGATAATACTGTTAGTGGACTTAATTATATTTATAGACATAATTGTTTTTATTCAGCATTCGAATTGACCAATCACTTTTTATTCTTAGCACAGGAGTCCAAAGTTAGATCTATTGATCCACTAAAGTCAGATACTTTAATAGAATATATAATGAAAAAATGTCAGTAATCTTAAGATGAATTGTTAAATCTACCCCATAGTAGATTAGGGGTAGTCATGATTTTTGTACAGTTGATTATCTTCCTATTTTGCTCCATAAAATATTACCGTAGAAGTGGAGACACAATTTTGGTCTTGAATCTCTAATTCATACCTATTACTAATTTGTCCTGCATATTCATGTGACTTATATTTCATGATTCATTTTGAAATATCACTTTTCAGTTTCCTAAACCTGTAAAAGCAAGTTTCATTATTCCTGTGGGGTTTTTTGTGTTTTTTTTTTTTTACCCAAAATAGAATTTCAGTCAGATTGTGGGAAAGCCTGACCAAGTAGAAAAGCAAAATCTTGATTCGTTTAGGCATCTTGAGTCAGAGTGGAAGGGTTGCAGATGGAGTCTCAGGGTGCCTGGTTTACCCCTGGGGCAGAGTTGACTGTTTCCCACAGGAACTTATACTTGAGCCATCCAATCCATGTCAATATATATCTTTATGATATAACGTTATTGTTTGGATGGCTTCCAAGAAATTTATTCATACTTTATGCAAAAACCAAATTCTGTTAAAAATATAAATTGTGTCCTGATGATTAAGGTGTGGCTGAAGGTCTTTTACCTGCTTGTGGAGAGGAGGTCAAATCCTTTAGGCATGGAAGGTAAAATCTACTCCCAATCATTTGGCTTTGAGAACTCAATGGGATTTCAGAGAACCATGCACACTTTAAGGCAGACTTCCCTCACAATCACTAACAAGTTTATTTACCCATTTCCTGCCTCTTTGGTTTCCGCCATCTGCCTTGAGGGGACATCTGCAGCATTTTTTGTTATGAATATTTACCTGAGATATGATGTGTATTTTCAGAGATCATTAGGATTTTCATTTTAATTTGTCAGACATTTGTTATACCAGGAAATCGGCCTGTACAAACTTTGACTTGAGGCTCTAATCATTAGAACACCAGTGGCCAGACTGGTACATGACTATTTTTAGTGCTGGACCCCTGAAAAATGTCAAGTACATGTACTTTTAATGCCATTGATTCTGCACAGTGAGATTAGGTCCCTTAATCCTCTTTTGTAAAGATTCATCTGAGGCCATGTATGGATCAATTGAAACTGACTATTGCCTTTGACAGTAAAAGTTGAAAAGCCAATCTGTAAATCGCTCCCAGCTCTAATGTCTAAAGACAGTACCACCTAAGAGATGAACTTCCAGGATTTTCTTAGTGCCCCTTATCTGTTAGTGAGGAATTGCTCTTTTCCCCAGACTTTCTCTAGTAAAGCAGCCAGAGTTTCATAAATAAAACTGTCATGATGTTGGGCTTTGCCTTAATCTACCCATGCCACTTCCATTAAAGGGAATCTTGTGTGTTCATTCACCTTATGGCAATAAAAGAACTTGTTTCGAAGAAGTCTGACTAAGCATCAGAGCTGACATTTAAATGTAGTATTCCATTGTGAAACACAAGGACCAAGATTCCACAGAGACCTGCCAAAGGCTATATGCAGCTATAATGGCAAAAAGAGGCACCTGTGGAATATCATTTTGATCTGGGCAATAAAGTACCAGGAAAAATTCAGGAATAAAGCCTTGTCTCTGTGACTCTTCTGACACTGAGGTTATGGGGTCCCTTGCAAATTCATATGCATTTTAGTTATCTGATGAAAACACTGCAACATAGTACCCAGGTACCTGATACACAGTCTTCAGAAAGAAACCATGCTCACTTTTTCTTTTTTTCTATATTTGCTTCTGAGGAATAATTGCATTTCCAAGGAGTATTTTGTGAGAGAACTCCTGATTTTTGTTTTCCTGTTGAATGACGTATTCCTTTCCAAGTATTAAATCAGTAAGGGAGATTAGAGCTTCAATTACACTTACTTGTTTAAATCTCCCTGTTTATCATGCCATCTAGGCCATAGGTTACATTAACTTGGGATTATGTTAGGCCTGACATTAAGATTTTGATAAAATAATTAAGAATTTAAGTATCCCTGTAGCAGAACAAAACACATAAATGGCTGTCTCGAATAAGTGAGATTAAACTCTATTGATGGTTAAAAAATAGTGTCCTAAAAAGCATTAAAGTCAGTGATGACAAAACAATGAAGGAGTGATTTATAAAGTGCTATCAATATTAAACAAATGAACAAAAACCACACTGAATTAATAGCACGAATACCACCTCACTTCATTTTCTAAAATAATCAGGTAATGGTCAGAACCACTTTTCTTTTTCACAGTCTATGACGTGGAGTTAAAAGAGAAAATATTAGGACATGGTATTCCCAGTTCCTCCGCTCTGCAGTCATGGTTGTGACTTGGCTTGGTCTTGTTTCAAAGAAAATAGGTTCAAATAAAGGGTTTTTTGGAGGAGGAGCTCCTGAGATTCCTTCTGTTTGTGTGGTCTTGTCAGTTCACTTATGTTCTTCTCATCCAAGGAGGATTTTCTGTCCCCAAGATTAACAAAAAATCAGTTTGAAAGACACACGGGAAATTAAAATTAACTGTGGACATTTATTTTTTTTTATTTTTTATTTTTTTGCGGTACGCGGGCCCCTCACTGTTGTGGCCTCTCCCGTTGCGGAGCACAGACTCCGGACGCGCAGGCTCAGCGGCCATGGCTCACGGGCCCAGCCGCTTCGCGGCATGTGGGATCTTCCCGGCCTGGGGCACGAACCCGTGTCCCCTGCATCGGCAGGCGGACTCTCAACCATTGCGCCACCAGGGAAGCCCTGTGGACATTTCTTTATTCTCTGAGTTCAAGTTGTAATATTAGTACAATTTAGCTGCCTTCTGAATTTTCCACGTGCTACAAGCATGAAGCTTATGATAGGCACCAACATGGGATTATTGTCCCTTCTGTCAGCTACCAAATAAGGGCAGGGAGAAGGGGAGGGTATATAATCTGTGAGCTCCCCATCAGTGACTGTCTCCAGCCAAAATAAATGTGAGGAGAAGGAGAAGGTGTAGCTTCCAAGACTTTACCCTCACAACTGCAGTAAGCCGTCGGGAGAAGAAATTCAAATGTCCTCTGCAAGGAAATGGAGTAGAGTGAAAGAAATAGGTAGAGAAAGGAAGAATGCCTAAGCTTTTTTCCATGCTACTTTTCTAATCTAAACTCTACAGTTTTTCTGGGAATTTGAGTTATAGTAGCTTAGAAATATGCTATGGAAGAAAGTTTGGGGATTCTTCCCATCACTCACTAGAGTATTATGGGGTCATAATACAATGATTGAATTTCTAATTTGTTCTGTTTATACCATATTCTTATCACCATATTGTAGTACACATTTGTCAAAATTAGTGTTCTAGAATCATATATATATGTATATATATTCGTATAAAATTCGATTTAGAGCTCAGAGTATTATTTCCTGATCCTTTATTCTATTATGCAATATTAAGATATAAACCATAGGAATTTTAGCTCTCTGCCTGAGAGAAGAGTTACTTTTTCATACATATATATAGGTCTGATGATTTGGGAGAAGCAAATGCAGACAGTTTTGTCCAGAACTAGGCTTTTACAAAGTGAGAAGATTATCTGCTCTATTATATATCTTCTATTGGAGAAGATATGATTGTTAGTGGTTATATAAAATCTTAACGTCATTATATCGTTTGAGGGAGTTCTAATTGGTGGGTGGGTCCTTTCTATGTGTAGAACCAATATTGGATAGAATAATTGCCTCTGTCCATTAGACTCAGAAGCAGATGCTGAGATGGAGTTAGGACTTTGGAAGGTTTCCTGAGGAATAATACCTGAGAAAGATGAAGAATGACATGTGACTGGGCAGGGGTTGCTGTCAGACTGCCATAGAGACCTGACAAAATCTTGCGATATGAAGGAAGAGTTCCTACTAGAGGAGCACCAAAGAAGGTAGAAATGGCTAAGTAAACCTACCACTGCCTTCTCAGTCATTGGCTGGAGTCTACCCCAAGAAGAACATGACTGGCTTAAAATCCAAGGTGGACTCTGAAAGATACAATAGCTAACTATGTTCTTTGAAGATGGACATCAAGTTCTCTCTTGTAAAAGGATTTGAGCTGAGCATCTACATGTCTGACAGTAAACTTCTAAGAGTGGGGTTAATGAAAAGAACAGTCCCATCTTTGCATTTGGTCTCAGGGCCACAAATTATACTCATCATACCCTTATCCAATCTAAATTATCCTCACCTTAGCTCTCATCTTTGCCAGTCTCTGTAGTTACCTGGTGGTATTATAAGACCTCCCTTATAGCTGGCGGGTCTGAATCATTGATAGTCTTTCTCTAGCTTGGCACAAATGCTCAATAAACATTTGTTAAAAGAATGAATTATATTCTTTAACAGAGAAAAATATATAGAATAAAATCTATACATGGACAAGCTTGTAAATGTTTCTGTGTCTTTAAAATCCACAATGACAAATGAGCAATGTTTAGGTACTATTTATTACTTATATGGATAGGTGATAGTGTTTTAAAATGTGCTTCTTAGTCTAATGAATGTATCCTCAAAATCAAAAATTATATTTTAAGACATAGAGAGAAAGTGCAATGATTCTAATTCAGATTAAGTGCCAAACCATGGGTGCTTGAGTAAATGTAAAGCTTGCATGTTTATTTGTATCATGCAATAGTGAGGGTGTTAAGTAAATAAATGGTAGAAAGCATCCTGAAGTTAAAAAATTATTTATGAAGATTATATTACAACACATCATATTTTTAATGTGATAACTAGGTACTTTGTAAGGAAATTGCTGTATCAAAATAAATTTTGAAAGAGAAAAAACTATGCTAAGGCAAATAGTTGTGATTGCAGATTATAGTTTTACTTTATGTAACACAGCAAGTGATTACAAATAAAACCTCTGCTTATTTATCATTCAGAAATTCCTTTTGTGTTTAAAAAGCTTTAGCACTAGAGATTTCTATTTACGCAAACAATAAGTTATGCAACGTATTTCAATATAGAATGATTGTGTAAATGTGGGTTATTTGAATAAGAAGTAAATACATACCGTCCCTGGACATTCTTCCCACACCCTCAGTAAATGGGGAAGGAAAATTCTTAAGGCATGACCTAAATCAATTTTTATAAGTTTATTTCCTATGTGATCTTTGAGTGGTATTCAGATAGTAGCAAGCAACGTTAAAACTACTGGAAATGGACCTCTCTGTAATGCTTAATATGGGTCGCTCCACATAAATTCAAAAGCTCATTTCACCATAAATAAGTGGATTTATTAACATAAAATGCACTGATTAAATTGTATCCCCTAGAATCCAATTTCTTGGTTGAAATATTAGTTCCAACATTCATTACATGTGTGCTTTGCCAAATTATTAAATATCTGTGTGCCTCAGTTGCCTCACTTTCAAAGTGGGTGAAATGATAAATACCATATGAAAAGAATAACTTTATATTTATTTATATATATATATATATATATATATATATATACATGATTACAAAACAGAGACAAAGAAAAAGACTAGGAGGGAACATTTATCATGTTCCAGGTATCACTTTACATACTTAAAACTTTTCTATCATTCATTCAGCAAATGTATTTCATGTGCCAATTATGGTCCACATTTTTTATTATGCACAGATTATGTAAAGATGAACATCCTATCTTATAATCGTCCCTTTTTCAAAAAAGATGTAAGAAGTGTTTATAGAAAATTTAGGCAAAACAAACACTTCATATAATTTGTTGGTTTGTCAAGGATATGCTAATTTTAGAATACAATAGTCTATTCAATATCCTTGACTGATATTATTGAGATTTTAAATTCATATTGCCCTTTATACAATACATTGTCTTCGTCACCTTTGTTTTAACTTTGGGAGTAAGGTACAATTAGTCTTTCCTTAAAAAGGGAACAGTGAGGGAATTCCAGACTGTGACTTACTGTTGTACAAGAACCTGTCCTGTGGAATGTGTGACCATTTAGTAGAAATGGCTTTACTAGAAATCCACAACACCTCTTTGTCCTCCCTAGCTCTCTCACTCACCATCCCCTCCCCACCTCTACAGTTTGTGAGAGGAATAAGAGGTGCCCAAGTTTTCCCATCTGTCTCACTTCCTCAAAAGAACATTTTCCACCTTCCTCACAAGGTACATTCAGGCTCTGTCTCTCCCTGTCACACACACACCCCTTCCCTTTTTCTGGGCAAGGGAGAAGAAGCTTAAGCGTCCCAAAACAAAATGATGGAAAAAAGAGCTCCATTATGAAGTTAAAATAATAATGTTCTCTTGTTCCACATTTCTTCTTTTAAAGAATATGTATCTCTACCATGTTCTAGTTGGTAAGTTTAAAACCATGATTTATTCTACCCATAATGGATGGTAGTCCTCATTATTAAGTCTTTACTAAGCATCTATGTATGTATATGATTTCAGGGGTAGCTGAACAAACAACTCTCCTTCCTCAATACATCTCCTAAGGATCTTCATCTGTGTCTAAAATTAATTTTAAAAAAATCACATTTTGGATTTAAGTGTCATCTGCTTTTAAAGTCTAAATACCTCTGGGATAGGTAACAAATTTGTCACGACGTCTGGACTGACAAATTGATGACAGCACTATCCTGTAGAAAACCCTGAAAAAAGAGGAATCAAGATAGTTATGTTTTAATGGGTATTCTAAGTTTATATAGGTATAGTTATTTGTATACAACATATTTTAAGTATAATTACTTGAACACTTAAACTATGCTCAGACACTAAGACACTTGGTTGACCCTCAGAGTAATCTTGTAAAATAGGTACCACTATTATCACCATTACATATATGAGGGTTTAGAAAAGTTAATAGGTCCAAAGTCATATAGCCAGTAAAAATTAGAACTGGGATTAAAATCCAGGACTACCATGTCTGAGTTTTTAAGTACAAGTGGAAGCACGTAAAATAATTCCAGAATCCTGGATATTACTTTGAAAGAGCAGGCCCCACTAGGATAACAGAGAAATCAAGAACCAGCCTAATGTACTCACCAGCAGTAGCTTTTATGGAATCACTAAGTTGGAGGAAGGTAAAAAAGACAAATTTAATTCACTTCACAGTTTTGCTTAGGTTGAATTTATTAAACTGCTGCTACCTCAAATTCTGTACGTTTTGCAATTTCTCATATTTGAAATCAATTTTTAAATCACATCTTATCTTGCATCATCTACCACCTCCCCACTGTTCTGTGTTTATTAAACTTTCCACGTAGGCCTTTGTTTCTTCTTAGTTTTACCATTATTTATTAGGTGGCTATTGTTTTCCAACCACTGTGATATATGGATGAAACAGTTACATAAAGAAAGAGCCAATATGAGAAGGGATAAGGCTGATGATAGAGATATGCATAGATTGCTCTGAGGTATTTGGTCCTTACCCACCATGACACTGGGATTAATTCAGGAAATTGACACTGCTTTACTCTTACACATTGTTTTAATAGTCATGAGTGTCATAGAAAATTGAAGTTTTCTTGTGAATTTCCTACATGCTTCCCATTCACTGTTTTTTCCTCAGTCCAGAATTTTCCCCCAATGATTTCACTGAAAATGCTATCAGTTATTTTAGAGATTACAATTCCCTTAGCCTATGTGTAATTCTCACAATTCTTGGACTCTCTAAAAATATAATATTTTTTACCTTTTTCATTCTTGAAATTTTTGACATTCTTATTTTCCAAGTGGTTTTTCTCCCAATTGATTGTTCTTCCCAGTCTCGTGACTGCTCATTATTCAATCACCCACTTAAATACTGGTGTTTTGAAGAGTACTGATCTCTTTTTTGTTTGTTTGTTTTTCTCTACTCAGTAAACCTTAACATTTGCTGAAAACATTATCCTCTATAAAATTTTTCATATGACTTGCTTGACCCTTATTCTGAGAGATGTTTTATTTATTAACTCTTGAACGGGGCTTCAGGAAGTGTAGTTGCAAAAGCTCCAGAAAATGGACATGCAACCAAAGTTAAGAACCACTGTCCATACATTTTCTATGGGCTGTCTCATCCAATCCCAGTTCCTACATATTTAACTCCATTTATAGCTTCTATGTAACCTTCTTAACAAGAAAGGTTTTTTTTTTCTAATAGTTGAAACATAGAAAGCACCTAGTGAACATGTGATGAATGGAAGAAGGGATAAATGATTCCTCTGTAATAGTTTAGGATGATAATAAACTATTTTCCTGACATTATCATTGCCAACTTAATTTCAAATTATCATGAAATAAGAAAAAGGAAATAGTAAAGACTAAATAGAAAATGTTCTTCGATGTCATCATATTAACTTGCTGTTCTCTACTTATGAAAACTGAAACAGCAAGCTTCTGGCTTTGTATTTTTTTTTGAAATTGACAGCAAGATTATTAAATAAACCAGTAAAATATGATTTCATGCTATTGTGTTTACTAAGTTGCAGATAACCAGTTTTTTTGTGAAACCCAAAGAATGTCAAAGTGCTGCTGTATGTCACAAACTCTGGTGCTCAAGATGTTTAATTTTCAAATGTACTCTTAATAAACAAAAGGAGTTGAGAAACTTGGCATAAAGATAAACTGCCTACAGATGCAAGCAATCATTTTCTAAAAGCCTTCAGTAGTGTTGATTCTTCTTTGGCTTCAATGTGACACAGAGTCTGTCTCTGTTAGTTTACGGATCTATAGTCTTCATGTATAATAGTTTCCCTGTTTGTATGAAGTGTGCATTGAATCAGTTTAAAAGTAAAAAATATTATAACTGCATTTTACCAAATTTGTTATAATCATTGTCAGGATGACTGTTATTTTAATGAATTTTCATTTACTGAAATACAACTTTATCCTTTAAATAACTCATTTAATGTAATTAAATTATATATATTCTGCAAAAGAAAATTTTGTTTGCCATTAACACATACTATGTATCAAATATAGAAAAGTAGATGTATTGTGAAATCTGAAAGGATTTCTCCTGTTTACTAGCCATGTCATCTTGGGCAATTACTTAACTTTCAGTGTTTTCTTGAGTATTAGTTTATGTAAAATGTACCTAATGGAGTAGTTGACACATAGAAGATAATAATTAATGGAAACAATTATTATGAAAGGACTTAGGTTGCAGAGTGATGCTATATTATTTGCTTAGTTTGTAGGTGAAGTCCTAAATGACTGTGGTATATATAAACCATTTAGCCAGTCTTCTGTGATCCAAAGTAGATGGAGCAAATTATAAGATATAAATTTGGATATAAAATGTAGTAATTACTTCTATAACGATTATACATTTTAGTGTGTAAATGAGACATAAATATGTATAATGTAAAGTGAAAATATAGAAATACATTTAAGAGAAATAAAGTTAAGGTACATGAGCCAGTAATATATGTATACCTTTCTGTTGATCAACAGATCTCCTCAGTAGGTAAGGAGATTGGAAGACATTAGAAGTTTGGAGAAAGTGACTTTTAAAGTACAAACCCTCTATCTTCACCCCAATCTACTCCTTTATTTCTATTAGTTTTCAAAACCTTATTTGAAAATTCTTTAAAAATTAGAATTGTAATTGCAGGGAGTAACTCTACATGAATACAGATCATGATAAAGTTAAAATTCACATATTCAACATTGCATATCCTTTGACTTTGACCCAACATAGTTTAGAGAACATTCTATGTATTTAAGCAAAAAGATAATTTCATCTAAGCTTTATCCAGCTTCTTGACATCTCGTATTATTCATATATATGCTAAGTTATTTATTGTTCAGATATTTTCTGTGTATATATAATATGTTTGCTGAGGAAAAGGCTCTTCAATATTTTACTTGTTTTCACTGCAAAATACATTGATTAGAATATGTACAGTAGACAGTAATTTTTAGTAAAACGGTTTCAAAACTTATCAAAAACAGTATTATAGTTTTGATAAAGTATATATATTATCTTTTTTCTTAACTAGAAACAACTCACTGGGCATTTGCATTAGATATTTTCATAAGTGTTTCACACATTTTTCATATTAATTTTATAATTTTACTTTTTTATTAGTGATTTTTAGTTTTCTTTTTATATTTTTGCACTTCACTAGTTCTTGGGACTACTTATATTTGAATATTCAAGAAACACACATAATAAACTACATGTCTACAGATACCTACTAAAATATTTGAGACAATCATCCCTTGTCTCAAAAATTTTATGGAAATCTCATTTAGAGAAAAATGTGTCAAGTGATTTTCGGTACATCAATTTCTTCAAGATTTATACCCTAAAAATCTTCTCTTTACCTGGAACTATGTCATATTCCAGTCCTAATTGATTTTTAAAGCTTTATCTCCATGTTGATAGACCAAATAAAGTGATTAGATAGTGAGACATATATAGGGTATTTGTTTAAAATAGTACTTCATTTGGAAGCATTGGTTTTTGTAAACATCTTAGAAGAAATAATAAAACACTTCTATGGTATTTCCACTGTTTAATGTTGAGGTTGTAGACAGTTTTTATTTGTTTGTTTATCAGCTAAGTATTATTTAAGGTTAACTTATTCTTTTGCTTTTTTAGAATTTATAATAATTATTTATGGAAAAGTAATATACTGTATGCATTTGTTACTAATATATATGAAAATAAAATTATTTGAAAAGTATAGCAGTGGTGAGAACTACTAATGACATATAATCTTTAATATGCTGAATTTGTCAATTATGCTTGTTTATACTTCAAATGAATTCAAAAAGGGTCAATTATATGGGTTCAGTCTACAGATCTATTTATTTTTAAAGCAAATAATGTAATTTTTCTTTAAGTTGTATATTTAATTTTTATTTTAAATATGTTTTTGTACCAAAAATTATTCTAAGGGATTAATAAAAGACTTAGGTATCTGAAAGTAATAAAGGATTGTAAAGTAATCTGCAAATAGAATTTAAAACAAACCTGCATCTTTTAAAATAAAATAATCGGAAATAATCGGAAATAATAATCGGAAACATAGTGGAACCTGTTTCACTACTGTGCGCCAGGCTATTTAAAACCATACCACAGGATTGGTGGGACAATCTAGAAGAGTCTACATCTCTGAGGATTTGTAGAACATAATGAAACACAATCCCTGGATTTTTTACTTCTGGATTTTTATGTGAAGTAGAGAAAAATGTCTACTTATGTAAGACTCTGTTATACTGGGTCAATATGATTTCCTGATAGATATAGTGATATTCCAGAGCTTAAATAGACACATGAGGGCTTTCTGTAAAAGCACTAAACCAAGGAAAAAAGTCTTGAAATGAGAACTAAGCATTTTTTTTCATTTCCTACAATGCAGAGATGAGTGGTCAGCTGGAAGGACCAGGAAGATATGAAACAAGTTTTGGATTTAAGGGTCAGTATACTGTCTTTTATTTTCTGGCATTGCATCTGTCATTTTTAAATAATTATTTCTGCCATATTTGAAAACTGAAAAATAAAAAATCAAGAATGATGGGGTTAGAGATTATTGAGGTTGCCATACAGGGCAGAGGTACTAAATTGAACTTACCATTAAGGAACGTGGTTGCATAGAGTTGGTCAATTGATACACAAAGTTAATTAAGGAAAACAGGGTGACTTGTGAAAACATTTATATGTTAAGGTTCTTGGTAAGTTCTTCTGAAGTTCTTAAAAAAATAAAAGTCAACAGCTGTGTATCTAGTTTTTGGTTTTGTATATGTAACCCATGTGTTAATAATGTACTATAACCATGGTTGCATACTCTGTAGATAAAAGTGATAGGCTAGAATGAAGCGTGTAATAAGGATTTGTTTGCCCAGTGACCTAGGGCGGATGGTATATTGATCTTCTATTGTTGCCATAAAAAATTACTACAAATTTACTGGTTTAAAACAACACAGATGTATTGTTTTACAGCTCTGGATGTCAGGAGTCCGACAGGTCTCCTGTCAGACTAAAATCAAAGGGTCAGCATGGCTGCACTTATTTCTGGAAGTTTTAGGGGAGAATTTATTTCCTTGCTCTATCCAGCTTCTAGAGGATACCTACATTTTTTTGCTCATGACTCCCTTCTGCCACCTCCAAAGCCTGTAAATCATTCAAGATAATTTCCCCAATTCAAGGTCCTTAGCATAATCCCATTTCTGGAGTCTTGTTGCCATGTAAGGTAACATATACACAGGTTACCAGGATTAGGAAATAAATATCTTTAAAGAGGGTCATTATTCTGCCTACCACAGATGGTTGCTAAAGAGATTCACAAAACATTGCATTATTATCTTTAGGTTTCTTTTTGTGTATGTATATTCTCTGAATCACTTAATCCATATAATGCTGACTCAGGGACTATTAAGTTTTGGATGATTGTATATTTTCACTGCTCATCTTGAGATCTATTTTTGATACCAGGGAAATACAGATATTCTTATAAAGTTAACTAAAAACTGACTTTAACTAAAGAAGTCTTAAACACTGAGTGGCAATTCTGGAGATAATAAAAAGAATTCTCAGAGAAAAGGGGGGGCTCTTGTCTATCAAGGCCCGTGATGTATAAATTATGGAGCTCTAAGAATTAGAATATGCCTATACATTATCTTTATATTCCAATTTTATTTTTATAACATTGAATATAAACATACACACACATGTACTAATATATAAGATTATATATATGAGTATATATGTGTATATTTATCACAGTTAATTTCTTTTTGGAATTAACATTTCATTACAAAATATTTGAAAATATGGCAAATTTATGTTTTTAAAATTTAGGATTTTAACTTCTGTGGTTTATGTGCTAGAGGCATATTTGGGATTGTTATTATTAGCATAAACATTTGATTATATTTTAGAACATTTTACTCATCCGTGACAAGACAATTAGAATTATATGATAGAAATGGTATCAACAAAAAATAAACCTTTTATAGTTTTGCCACTTATAGTCACTACTGCAATACAATCTGATAGCAGCTGAAGTTTCTTTTTTTTAACTTCTTGTATAATTTGATCAAGGAATCAGTTGGTAGTCACTATACAATTAACAAAGATTCTAAAAGAAAGAAAAAGAAAGTCATATGGTTCCATATGTCTGTGGGTTCAAATGTTCACTTTTGTACACATTTCACAGAGATCCTATATTTATTGACCTTGGGTTCACTCTCTGGTTCCTCATACTCATCTTTTTGCCAAATGTTATAAACATTTTCAAATTGTTTTTGCTATCATCTCAAACTTTGTATATGTGATTTATTTTGATGAGACAAGTAAAAGAATGGAAAACATACACAATGTTTATATTTTTTCAGTATAATTCAAAATATCTTTCTTAGGTCAACTAAAAAGAGTTCATCCATTCCTAGGAATTGTACCCACAGCTGTGCATGGCCTTTTGCCCATTTTGGTGATCACTTTGTTTATGCAAAACTCTAATCTAATCAAACAAACCCCACCAGTCTCTCCACTGGAACTAAATTTTGTTATTGTATAACCCACAAAGCTATTTTGCTAAACAATGCATGAATAGTCTTAAGGGTTGTGTCTGAATATGTATAGGCTTGTGTTTTTTATTTATTTTTTTCTTTTGCACAGACACTATCACAGGGACTCTTCAATTATAATCTTCCTAATGTTCCCATTTCTGTTTCTGGATTTGATATAATTTATCTTTGCTAAAAGAATGGTTGAAATATATTAATGCTAATTTTTACCTCATTTGGCCATTCATCGTAAATAATATGGTCTTGATAAATTTTTCAAAAACTGTTAGTTTTATAATACAGCATCAAATTTTACCCTTTCCACATAAGATGTAGCTATTTACATAAGGACTGTATAAATCAGTATGCTTCTCATGTAGGTTTAGATATATGAACTTTATTTTTCATGCTATAAAAATATCCATGAAATGTAAATTACTAAATATCATCTACTGACTAATTGACCTGTGTTTATCTTTTAAAATATATAACCAGAAGAGAATTATTCTTCCTTCCAATTTGTCAGTTAGAGGTTTCTGCTTATTAAAATATGGGTTTTATATAGGGAGACTGGAAGGAAGATTTCTTTCAGAGAGAGGTACATTCTTGGGTGCTGGATCATTTTTAGCCACTTTACATTTTTTTAAAATCCACTTATTTTCACAGGAAGCAGTGAAAATGTTATTTCTGACACTAGTTGCCTTCTGTACTCACTGCATGGTTTCCATACTTATCTAGCATGTTTGAAGAAATAGTTGTTTTTATGATATAGTTCTCAGGAACAAATTACTTCAAAAGCAGGGGTCTGCATATGTTTAAGTACACACAATTAACAGATGTGAATAGTCCACCAATCTTGAGAAAACAGGTGTAATAACATGCTCCCTGTGTTTCAGGTATGCATTATGACCTGGTATGCTAATAAATCTTAAAATATCAAGAAAGGCAACAGTATCAAGATGGTAGGTTCAGAAATAGCACATTATTTGACTACTGGAAGACAACTGAAAACCAATATTATTTCTGTATGTATGTATGTTTGCACATTTATTTTTGCCTTATGTACTTTTTTGATTCACCTTACGTTTCAACCACTGTCTTTGGAGAAATTTATTATCCATTCTGTTACCTGGTGGAACAGTTTATCATGTTTTTTTTATTCTTGAGCCTTAGAAATGGGCCAATCATATCCCTTTGAGCATAGACCTCCATTTAAATGGTGGATTTAATTCAATCAGTAGGAACATGATTCAAGCAAAGCCAAACAGAGCATTTTCTGATATTTTACTAGTTGAAGATGGAAATATAACTCTCCCTTGCTTTTAAAATTGAAATTATAAGAATTTTATGTTTTATTGACAAATGGATAGGCTGTATCATAATAGAGTGAAAGCAATGTGCAGAGAGAAGAAAAGACAAGCAAAGAAGAGAAATAGACAAAGTGCAAAGAGAACCCTAGTGCCATTGTTTGGGATCTTCCCATGTGTTTCTTGTCAAATAGCCAATGTATTTCCCTTTTAAAAATTAAATATAGTTGTGTGCTGTCATCAGAAGCCCAACAGACCTTTAGTAATATAGAACTTTCTATTAGGATTGGGATTTTTAATTGCTACACTATAAATTGTGGCATTGGCTGAATTAAATTAGGGTTCATTGTAAGGATTACACTATCCCTTGCTGAGAAGTTGAAATTATTGCAAAGCAGCTGGTTAAACTATCAATCAGTTGCGCTTGTGAATTTGGACTGCATGCCTACCAAATGTGGGGCTCCAGACATTCATTAGAAAAAATGTCAAGATGCTAAATTTTGTTGGCTATGTCTAAGAACCTTCAGTAAGTTCAAACAAGTATAAGAAAAAAATTAGATTCACATTGGTCCATCTGAAACAAAAAACATAAAGTATATACTTTTGTTTTGAGAGATCATTACCTTTTATAGCCAGCATGTCAACAGCTAAGGTACAGAGAACCGTGTGCATTGTTGAGTGATTAAAAACTTAGTAATCTGTTTTAAGTTGGAGAAGGTCTGTTCTCAAGAATCTAAGGTAAAATTGGGACTCAAGCCTTTTCAGGGTAATAAAAAATAGTTTTTCACCTGAGAACACATATGAAACACTTTGCTTTCTCCCTGAAGGAAGAAATAAATATAAACTCTATTGTAAATTGTAACTCAGTGGGATGCATCTTTGTCTCATGAGGAAGGTTAGCTTTACTTTAGAGCCACCCAGGATAAAGATGGGAGCCTTGAAAGATTAGAAGCTCCAGAGAAGACAGAACACCAAAGACTGTTGGTCAGAGACATAAACCACAAGGACGGGCTCCAGTTTAAATGGTTATTAATTGTAGGAAACCTCTTGTGTTGTTACTACCCAGTGAAGTGTCCAGGAGTTAAAAACGCTAGCAGTTATCTTGGGTTTTAATAGGTGATTTAATAGGTGTTAATGATTAGTTAAATCCCCAAACCAGCAGTTGAGGTCCCATGATTTTTACAATTTTAAGGAAAGTCAAATGGCCTCCATTTCTGCAGCAGTAGGTAGGTATTGGATACTTAAAGTATCACCTTGCTCTAAAGAGAAATTTTTCTCTACATCCCATTCAGATAGGTCCATAGTGGGTAGAGAGATCCTCCTAGAGGAAGTACAGTTAGAAGCAACATCTTGTGATTGTCTCAAGCTCCAGTCACATAATCATGAACTATTGTTCATGACAATCCTATACTTCTACTGCGACTAAAAGAGAGAAGCAAGAATGACATGTTTCACAGCCTCATGAGGATGACATGGAGTTTTTAAAAACAAGGATTCCACTACCAAAATAAGAGCAGTGGAAAACAATGCTAGCAAAACCAAAAAAACCCAGAAAAGCTACTTCAATCCCCTGCCTTCTTTATCTTGGCTATTTTGTATATATATATATATATATATATATCAACTGAAAAAAAAAAGTGCACAACCTAAAAGTTGAGGATTATATTTTATTAGGCTGATTTCTGAGGACTTCAAGCCCGGGAGACAGACTCTTAGATAGCTCTGAGGGATTGCTCTGGAGAGGTAAGGTAGAAGCCAGGATATATAGGGGTTTTTGCAACAAAGACCAGGTAGTTGGAACATCAAAAGATTACCATTAATTAAAGAAAACCGGATATCTCGAGTTAATGAATTTAGCACTTTTCTATGTATGGGAAGATACTAGAGTCTGGACTCATTGAAATCATTCCTTAGACATGCACCTTAGCTCTCTAGGGCCAGCATCCTGTTCTTCTCCATTCTGGGTCTCCTCAGGGTGTACTGTTGGGGGTGGCTGCAATGGCTGAGGGCTGCAACATCCTTTGTTTACTGGTATGGCAGGCAATATTTTTCATTAATATATATAATTCATTAATGTATGTATATATATCCTTATTTCTAATTTCAATAAATACATTTTGATCAGTTCCCTTTGATACAGAAAATCAAACTAGCAATGGTATAGAATATGAAATCTTTTAGTTTGTTTTGTTTTTACCACATAAGAAGAATTTTGATGATAAAGAAGTGCTGGCAGAGTTTCAGCAGCTCTATGATAGCAGGTCTAGCACATATAATTTTATCACTGTTGGCCATTTTTTAACACTACAAACTCAGCGGATACTGAGGCAAATTGGAATAAAAAGATTATCAGGAAAAATATATTCTAAAAAACTGTGTTTTAACTCATGTCAAATATCTCAGTTTATTTTACATTTAGTCTTTTTAACAAACTATATATACACTTGAATAGTGAGAATAAATAGGGAGATATAAACTAACAATGTCTTTGAACTGTTGACCTTACTTCAAATAATCACACTTCTTCCATAACTAATAAGTAAAATATATCATCAAGACATACCTTCTCTAGTCTCTATTCTCCTTACTTTCAATAGACATCAGATAGCAGGAGTAGATCAATCATAAAGAACTAAGGCCATTATGTCAAAGGCCTAATAACTTACTTCTCAAATTCAAATTTACACTTGCCTAAGCTTATATATTACTGAGGCTGATCAAAATCAACATTCTATTCTTTTATAATTAGCATACCTTAGAAACTTGTTTATTTTCCAATTAATTTAGGGCTTTTTCTGCAAAACCATTTTTTTTCATTTTTAATTCACTTCTTAAAAAATTTTTGGAGAATTTTAGGAGGCAGTTGTAAGTTTTGAGGAAATATATTTTAAAAAGAAAATCTTCTCCCAAACCAGAAAACATCTCCACAAAGGTAGCCAAAAAGAGAAAGCAAGTTTAACATTGTATAAGCATTAAACCAGAATGTGATGTGCATTACAGGCAATCAGGTAAGAGATTGTAGAGACAGGAAGAAATCTCTTCCTTTTGAATAGCCAAGCAGATGCAACCCATTGCATGTGTTCTCAAGATAAACAATGACTAGTCCTCAAGTAAAAGGTCTTGACATCACCATTTGTCACACAAAGTTTATCCCACATTCACTTGGTAGTTGGATTGACCTTTGTTAGCTGACTGCATTTATCCAGAGGAAAAACAAACTTTCTCATACCTTTACAACAGAAGGTAGTTCTGCAACTTGGAGCAAGAAACCCTCCAGAGTTAGGCTCTTACCTTTCCCCAGAAATTGTCAGTTTACCAACATAGAGACTTAAGCCTCTTATTTTTTATTTGTATTTGTTCTTATATAATAAATAATACAGATAGATCTGATGTACCATTTACCTAATTTCTCCCAATGGTATTATCTTATAAAAGTAGTACATTTACACAACAAGAATAATATCATAACCAGAACACTGACATCGATAAAGTCAAGATACTAAAGCTATTATGTGTATTTGTTGATATTTGTTTTGTGTTATAGTTGTACTTTGCAAGAAGAATAGGGGAAATATAACTACTCCCTCCTCCTGAAAGTGAAAGTTCGATCCTTATCGTTAAGCCTTCTTTTTAATAGCCAACCAATAGTCAATGACTAGGGTCTATGGTTTATTTATGGCCAGTACCTCTAAATATACTACAAAATAAAATTTAAAATATTTGTTTTACTCATTATTTTAATTAGGTATACTGCTGCTCTCCTTTGTAAATGCTAGATAGGAATGGATAATACTAGTATGTTAGTGTTTTACAGGTTTTTGCTGTATAAATCATTAAAATTTGAAGATAAATATTAGAGTTTACCAATATAGCCTTGCCATCCTCTTATCAAAAAGTATGAAATATAGATCAGTGGAACAGGATAGAAAGCCCCGAGGTAAACCCACGCACATAGGGTCACCTTATCTTTGATAAAGGAGGCAAGAATATACAATGCAGAAAAGACAGCTTCTTCGATAAGTGGTGCTGGGAAAACTTGACAGCTACATGTAAAAGAATGAAATTAGAACACTCCTTAACACCTTACACAAAAATATACTCAAAATCGATTAAAGACCTAAATGTAAGACCAGACACTATAAATCTCTTAGAGGAAAACATAGGCAAAACACTCTATGACATAAATCACAGCAAGATCCTTCTTGACCTACCTCCTAGAGAAATGGAAATAAAAACAAAAATAAACAAATGGAACCTCATGAAACTTAAAAGCTTTTACACAGCAGAGGAAAACATAAACAAGATGAAAAGACAGCCCTAAGAATGGGAGAAAATATTTGCAAACGAAGCAACTGACAAAGGATTAATCTCCAAAATTTACAAGCAGTTCATGCAGCTCAATATCAAAAAAACAAAAAACTCAATCAAAAAATGGGCAGAAGACCTAAATAGACATTTCTCCAAAGAAGATATACAGATTGCCAACAAACACATGAAAGGATGCTCAACATCACTAATCATTAGAGAAATGCAAATCAAAACCACAATGAGGTATCACCTCACACTGGTCAGAATGGCCATCATCAAAAAATCTACAAACAATAAATGCTGGAGAGGGTGTGGAGAAAAGGGAACCCTCTTGCATTGTTGGTGGGAATGTAAACTGATACAGCCACTATGGAGAACAGTATGGAGGTTCCTTAAAAAACTAAAAATAGAACTACCATACGACCCAGCAATCCTACTACTGGGCATGTACCCTGAGAAAACCATAATTCAAGAAGAGTCATGTACCACAATGTTCATTGCATCTCTATTTACAATAGCCAGGACATGGAAGCAACCTAAGTATCCATCGACAGATGAATGGATAAAGAAGATGTGGCACATATATACAATGGAATATTACTCAGCCATGAAAAGAAACGAAATTCAGTTATTTGTAGTGAGGTGGATGGACCTAGAGACGGTCATACAGAGTGAAGTAAGTCAGAAAGATAAAAGCAAATACCAGACGCTAACGCACATATATGGAATCTAAAAGAAAAAAAAAGTCATGAAGCACCTAGGGGCAGGATGGGAGTAAAGACGCAGACCTACTAGAGACTGGACTTGAGGACACGGGGAGGGGGAAGGGTAAGCTGGGACAAAGTGAGAGAGTGGCATGGACATATATACACTACCCCATGTAAAATAGATAGCTAGTGGGAAGCAACCACATAGCACAGGGAGATCAACTCGGTGCTTTGTGACCACCTAGACGGGTGGGATAGGAAGGGTGGGAGGGAGGGAGACGCAAGAGGGAAGAGATATGGGGACATATGTATATGTATAACTGATTCACTTTGTTATAAAGCAGAAACTAACACACCATTGTAAAGTAATTATACTCCAATAAAGATGTTAGAAAAAAAAAGTGTGAAATAACAAGATTAAGGTTAACATCTACCCTCTATCATAATAACTTATTTCTAAATAAAGAACATTTGTTTTATCCCCAAAATATATATAGTCTATATATATTCAGAATAAATAACTGATATTCATGATTTAGGACATTTAAAAACTTCATGCAGACAAAATATTCCTAATGTTTGATCAGTTAAGGTTTTAAACAAAGAAAAATCACAACATAAAAGTTTATGATAGTATATTGAAAAACCAAAGCATAAAATTTTTTTTGATGGCTCATTGATATAGTAGCTATCTTGACCCAAGTTGTTAAATATGGTGATCTGTTTATTACAATGCAACATAAATAGAGCACAATGTCCAACTTGTTTGTATATTCCACTTTTATGGGCATTATAAAAATTTAATTTTATATAGATATCTTGAAAAATTTGGATGTGCTCTTCTGAAATTTATTTCATCAATTCAGGATATTCTAAGAAAACTGAGATAATGTAAAATTCAATACTCCCCAGGCTACCCATGCCACCAATTGATGACATTGAGCCAGATGTCTAGCTAGTGAGGGCTCTGGATGAGGGAATTCAGTGTGTAGTCTAACAGGTGGTAACTTACACTTTGGTTGGAAACACAGGGCTGTGACTGCTTCATAGGATCGATTAAGAATTTAGCTGAAAGTTGGATCATGGAGCTGTGAAAGTTGCCCTAAAAATGAGTATTGATTCATAATATTGAGCAGAATGCCCTGTGCTATATGGTAGGTCCTTGTTGGTTATCCATTTTAAATATAGCAGTATGTACATGTATAACTGAATCACTTTGCTGTACACCTGAAACTAACACAACATTGTTAATCAACTATACTCCAATATAAAATAAAAAGTTTAAAAAATAAATGTAAAAAATGAGTATTGATTCAAGAATGTGCAGTAGTGAATCACTGGCTAAATGGAAGGCTAGACCTAGTTCAAGTGAATTTGATCTGTTAGTTTCCTTCTATCTGGGGATGGAGGTGAAGTGAGGGAGGTAGCAAATGATCTTTGGAGATTTGGAGTCTAGGCTACCAAGGTAATTTAGGATGTTAAATTTTCCTAGCAGCAGAACATTTGACATCACCATGAATGGACAAATCAATATTCTAAGGACCGAAGTAATTACACCTTTAGGAAAAAAGAAATACCTAGATAACAAATGGTAGTAGAGCTTTTGAAAAATTATATAAATAGGAGGTTGAAATTGAAAAGGTAGTAAATAGAAAAAGGGTGACAAAACAACAGGGGAACCTTAGAAAAATTATAGATAAACTGTTTCAGGGTTATTTCTTTCTTTAAAATAATAAGTCTTTTTAAATCACAAAATTACCATATTCGTTATAGAAGTTTAGGGAAATCTGGAAAAATGTACAGGAGAAAGATATTAAATCATCCACAATTTTCTAACCTAAAGATAACTTCTGTGAAAAGCTTTTTGTTTTTGTTTTCATTTTAGGAGAGTTATATGAAATGAAACTTGGAGATTCTTTCATACAACAGGCATCTGCTAGCCCAGGACTCATACACCTAAGAGAGTTTGGGCCAGCCAGGTTGGACAGGCAAGAGGTGGTGACATATAAATCAGAAATGAGAAATAAAAGAGACTGGCATATAATAGAACCTGAAGTATGTTGGACTGTTATTCAATTAAACATAATTCTTTTTGGAGATGTGCTCACACTTTAGCAAACAGTGTTGTGAAAATGTTCATCTATGAAGCAGATGATATGTTTAAATGCCATGAATTTTAGGGATGCAATCTTAGGGGATAAAACTGTCTTGATTATTTTGGTCATCCTTGTAGTGATAATAGAGGTAACCCAAGAGGTGTGTTTAGGAATTTCCCTGGGCAATTCCCCTTTTTTTGTTGCAATATAACACAGGAAAATAATTTAGTCACTTATAAGTAATTTTAAACGTATTATTATCAGTGCCCTTGGGCCCTCAGAATATCATGAGGAATTCATTCTCCCGGTTAAATGTTTATCCTTTATCACATCTAGTGGTGCATATAATCTTCAACTGAACCAAATTAATCATTTGTGTTCTGAAAAAAATTTGTTTTCATAGATGTGGCTATTTTCAAATTCCTGGTATATCTTATATTTGACAAGGTACTTTCAATGAAATTAATAAAGCAGCATAACATGACTATTTTCTATTAGAATGTGATGGTAATATAAACATGATTGTTACATATTAAACATAAAATTTTTATTTTGTAAAGAACAGTATCACAAGTTTTCAAGAACTGGGTAATGATATTTTTATGCAGCCACCAGATAATTTATAAAGGATGGAATGTTAAGTAAGCCCCTGTTAACAGTGGAGTCTAAATAAGTATGTAGATACAAAAATATCATTGTCCTGGAGGTTTTCTCACTGTAGACCACAGTAATGAACACAGTGCTTACCACTTTAGCTCTGAATTTTTCTGAGCCTGATAATAGAGCAATAGTGAATATACAAGACTGGACAGAGCTATTTGGATTTCAGGCACTTCTTGGCTATTGTGGGAAAAGTATAAGGAGACAATTAGCACTGACATTTTCCTAAATTGCTAATTCTAATTTCCTAATTTACTAAAATTAGTAATTTTGCTAATTACTTCGAAATATCACACTGACATAAATGAATGATCAGAAATCATGAGTAAAATGATTTATTGAAATACAGTGATATTCCCCAAATTTTGTAACTAATTTCCAGGTTAGTTCAATATGGTAGCCACCATTTTTCAACTGGGGCTAATAACCAGTCCCCAGACCAAAGAATTCATCCTTTACATACAAGTAATGCCTGTAAATAAATAAATGAGCACAGAAAAGGGTGCTACGTGTGAATTAGAAGTCTGGAAAGAGTATTATAAGAGCAGAAATTAGGCTGATAAAATTCATGGCAATAGACGTTAAGATGTCCAAGGTTATGAACTCAAATTCTCTGTCCTTAGCAGGAGATTTTCTCGTAACTTCTAACCAGTGATTTATTTCTTTTCTTGAAATTTCTATCCAACTTAATGTTCATAATATATATTTTTACTTAATCATATACTTTGTTAAACTATAGGGCATTTTATCTCGCAAAATTAATTGTAAGCACTCCTGAGAACAGGAGTTGTTTTATATACTTTTTTTCCTTCTACTCTCAATCACCACAAATGTTTAACAGGAATTTCTCAATAATTTTTAAAGGGTGAATTAATCAAACAGTAAATAGATGTGACAGTATAAGTAAACTCTACAAGTATTTTTATGAAATGGTATTAAGAAATATATTTTGCTAAACTTTGATTTTAATATTAACTACCTAAATTATCTTGTCTTCCATCACATCTGAATCTTTGTTAAAGTAATACAAAAAATGAATTTATCAAATTAGATTTTTTTCACTTTTGTTACAATTGCTATCAACATTCTTCATTTCTTTTATTGTCACACTCATAAATGTTGTTTCATTATATATTATATATCATGTCTGTATATATGTATACACACATATATGTATATATATGTATATACACATATATGCCTGTATACATGCATGTATGTATATATTTCTTAAAATTCTAGCAGCTGCTGCTAGTTTCTCTAAAATGACATACTAAAGAGAAACTTTTTTTTTTCCAATAACACTTTTCCCAAATGCTATGCAAAATCATTGGTTTTGGGACCCTGAGGGACTTCATGTGTGAGTGTATTGCTCAGTTTTGCAGTAGAATTGACAATGTGACAAATGTCATGGGCATAGAGCAGCAGACCTTTTTCTCATTCGTGAAACTATATATTGTCTGGGGGGCCTGCTTCATGTCTCAGGACTGCCTTTACCCTTCTCTCATTTTGATCCAGTGACTATCTTCCTAAGACAGGCTGAAGAATTACAAAAGCCCAACACAAATTTCTTGTCTTGTTTAAGCTCTCTGCTTGCACTACACAAACTAACATTCCAATGGCAAAAAGAAGTCTCATGGTTAAAGTGAATATCAATAGAACAGGGACATATATTCGTGGGAACTACTAAACAGTTTCAAAATAAATGATGTTTATGCATAAATGAAAGCAAGAGGGACAGAAGAGTAAGGAACAATTATTATATCTACCATAGTAAGCTACAAACACTCTTTATTTAAAAATAAAGCTACAATCAACCCCCTCTCATCCCCTGACTTATTTTTAAATTACAAATCCCATCAGTCACACACACAAAAAAAATGCATCTCTATTGACTCTTAGTTGAGGAAATTGGTTTGTATTCTATCAAATGCTGAACATCATTAATCTAGTCAGCCCTGTGTTTAATCCTTTTGCCCCACGTCAGCAACTTGCCTGATGGTTGACAATTTCTAATTTCCTAAATCTTATTGCTAACTTCCAAAGTTTGTAAATTACCCCATCACCACCTTCCCCTGTGCTATTGTTGCAGTGTAGGCACTGACCGTATTCCCTCCTGGGTTACTAAAACACTGAACTGCTCCTCTCTGGTCCTTCATAACCCTGACAGAGTGATTATTCAGTAAAGCAAATGCAAACATCCCACATTTGCATACAATTCAGAACATTGTGCACAATACTCAAAGCTCTTCATTGTCTGATCCTTGCTTTTTTCTCCAACTTCATTTCTCACATCTCCCGATGCATATGATAATTTATAACTGGTTAGAACTATTGGAATTTTCTTATATAAGTTTTCTCAAACCCTCACATATATAATTTATTTTTGACCTAGAATTCCATTATTCTTATTCTTAACTAAATCCTATTTATCCTTCATTTCTTTCAAGTCCTAGCTCAGGTGTTATTCTTTCTAGGAAGCATTTCTAACTATGGCATGCAAATCCAACTATTGCACTATAATTTTTAAAAAGTTATCTATTTCTTTCATTTGTTTGAAATTCTGCTGACCAAAATTTTGTCCTCTAACTTGATTCCTGGAATATGGCACATAATAAATATTAATAGGATAAATCAATGTTAAGTTTTAAAATACTTTGATCCCCTATTTTTATATATATCTAATTTTTCCTAAAAGTAATTAATGAGTTATCACAAAAGACACTGGTCCATACTAAGAAATTACTCTTTTCTGGAAGTTAGGCAGAAATTATTTACTCAAAATGAAAATAATTATATGAATATGGATCTATTTTTTCTTGATTTCTAAAAATAAGTTGGCTTACTAAAGAAGGCAAATTTATTTTTTTAAGTTACAGGTACCTTACTTGATCTACAGAAAGTGCAGTGTAGGAATTAGGAGTAAACAGTTCTTCACGCACAAAGTTCAGAGCAGGCGTGAAGGAAACCTCATAGGACTACAGGCCTAAAATAAAGTCAACTGATGTAAAATCACATGATTAATGAAAATCTTAGGGATTGTGTAAAAACCCTTTCTGTTTTAGGATAAGATTGAACACTAGCTACATTCTCCTTCATATAATTTGCTAGATGTACAGATACAAAATAAAAAATAAATTCCTGAACTCTCTTTTGTAATTAGCATTGTGAAATTAGTAAAATAAACTGACTGTGTTTCAGGAAATTACATACAGAATATTTTTATCTTCTAAATCATTGAATATTTTCAAACTTAAGATAATTTGTATATTTTGGCTTAAGTTTTGCCATGTAGAGCATTGTCTTTGTCAGCATTATCTAGCTTAAAGACAGATTTAATTTATTCAAAACTTTCTAAGATAAACTGTGAAGCCATTTTTAAATAGAAAAATAGACATTCCTCTGTCCAAGATTTAGGAACCAGTATTCCAATAAAAGATAAAGTCCTAATCCTGACAAAACAAACTTGAGAGAAGAGAAAATGACTAAGATTTAGTCATGGTCTTTGTTTCAGGAGCCTGGGTTGAGTGGGAGGCTGTGACCCTGCTCCATGTTGAACCAGCTTCTCCAAATCCAATTTGCCCTTTTTCCAGATGCCTTGACAGGAGGAAAATCCAGCTGTATCATAATCTAGAAAGATGCATTATGTGGCATCTGCCACAAGCTACTTCCAATCTCAGGGAAAAAGGCTCTTGTAAAACTACCCTGTAGCCCCAAGTAGGCAAATGGAAGACTGCAGAGCTGACACCTGATACTGCATTTTATTGTTATTGTTCATCACATTCACAAAGGGAGTGCTCTCTCTATCTCTCTGCCTAGTTAAAAAAAAAAAGGTGAAATTTTATTCAACCTTAAAGCAGACTATAAAGAAGTAATTACTATTCTTAAATTTTGCAACAAGAACAAAAACCATTCTGCAATGTACATATATACACAAAGACAGTAATTAATTCTCTCTTTATTGTGATTATGGATACCTGTACTTTTTTACTTTTCCAGTTTAAACATTGTAAGGAAAATGTGGAAACATTTCTTAATACATCAAAATCATCTTAAAAGAACAGCAAAAAGTTATAAACTAGACATCTCACAAAATCCTATAAACTAAATATATTTAAGCCAAGTAAAAATGTATCCACAATGAAGAGAATTAAATTAAAGTAGTAGATAGTGGAAGAAAGAAAAACAGTGGGAGAAAGGATACTCAAAATGTCTTTTGCAGACAAATCAGATAATCAAAATGATAAATTAACTTTTTACATCACATTCATTTAGTGGCCTGAAAATGTAAATGAAAGATTGCTGGAAAATTCAGCTGTTTTCACAAGCATAAACCGTTGTTGTATAGAAGTAGATGTGAGGTTTACTAAATAGAGTGAGTATTTAATGTTTAATAATTTACTTTTCTCAAGAAACAGTTTTTTGATTGTTTACAAAGATATTGCATTTTACTCAATAAAGTATCATTTCAGTTAAAAAATGAATGTTTATCTTTTACATTAACCTAACAAGTTTGGTTTAAAATGTTTAGTTCAGAATTTAAACATGTATTAAATTAATCTAGGTATTTTCATAAAACGTATCATACTTTTCCTAAGGTTAGTTTTTTGTTATTGTATTTAGAAATGTTAAAATCTCAGGGATTCCCTGGAAGTCCAGTGGTTAGGACTTGACACCTTCACTGCCAGGATCTTAGTTCTATCCTTGGATAGGGAACAAATATCCTGTAAGCGGCATGGTGAGGCAAATAAATAAATAAATTAAGTTAAAATTGCTAAAGTTCAGCAAAGTTTTACACACCATTATTTAATATACGTTTCAAATATACTGTTTCAAAAAAACAGTATAACAGTGTAATATACGGTTTCAAATAAAACTTAAAACACATGACTGCCTTTATCTGACTTTTCTACAGGGAATTTATTAGAAAAATGTTCAGAAAATATCTTAACATCAGAAATGTATATTTCTGTTATAATAATGAACTCCACAAAATAGAGTAATGATGAAAATCAGTTTTTTATGAAAGCAAGTGTGCAAAGTAAAAGTGCTCAGGAAGGCTTCAAGTCAAGGACACTAGTACTTTTTCCTCCACATGAATTTTAAAACACAACGATATAAATTGCTCATGTCAAAGTGTACAGAAATCACATTTAGAAAAACCTTAACATGTGGTCATTGATTTTCTTTGTCATAAAGGAATTGACAAATGAAAAACACTTTTGGATTTCTCCTTACTATCTTGAGATTTTCCAATTTCAATAGGTTTAATAAATGCTGAACACAGAGGGAGACGCTGAAGTTAAATCACTAAACCTTTTAAAACTCATCTATCACTAAGGAGCCTTAAAGATATGTCCCAAATAGTTTCTCTTGCCATAGATTTTATTAAATGTACTGGGTAATTCAAAACCAAAATGTCAATTTTGAAGACAGTCTGAATTTTGCATTTTGGTAAGTAATAATTTTTATTACACTATGAAGTCAAATACTTATGCTTTACTTTCTTAACATGTTAATTATGTTTTCTAAATAACTGAACCAAAAATTTTACTTATGATTAACCCCCGGACATTGACTGTTATCTGGTTATAATTCTTCAAGTATTATCTGTTGTTTAATCTATATCCTCATAGGGCATACATAAATTGAAACTACACTGGAATTCCATTTCTCACATATCAGATCAGCAAAAATCCTAAATTTGGCAACATACACTAAAGAACCCTGACTAATGTAATTTTGAAACAAAATTGTGAATAACTCTGTATCATTTGACTATGATGTTTCAAACATTTTCAAAAACTCTGATAGTTGAAGAGTCTAGACTTTGTAACTATGCTTCAGTTATCTCCTGCTAGTAGAAGCACTGGTGATTATACTAAACTGATATTAGAGTCAAGACATAAAATTTCAAATATCTAACCTTTTTTCCAGGCTGATTTCCACCCAGCTCATTCCCTGGTTTGTGGGGGGGAGAAGGGTAGAGAAACAGATGCATCATATATACAACATGTTTCATACAAATCCGTGGAAAGATGACTAGTTTAAAAAATTATGTACGATTTAGTTCAAAAAACATATTGATGTCAAATGGAAGGTTTTCAAATACAATAGAATAATAAAGTGTAAATGTGTATTTTTGGCAGAAAATGATTCAGCAAGTTTATAAAATTTGCTTAGAGGTACATTTTATTGAGGACTATGAGAATAAAATAATAAGAATAATCATTCTTGATGAATTTGGCCAAAATTATGCATCTCATCAGAGGATCTGGGTCTAGAAATCAGACACAAGAAAAAATAAAAGGACAGCAGATTTAATGGGGAAGACACTTATAAAAAGATAAAAATGAGAGCAGGAGTAAGTTGGGAAAGCCTTCATAAATCATGCAAGTCTGTTACATTTGCAATGAAAGGGCAAGGAAGGAGAAATTGGGTAGCTGAGCGTATGAGCATCAGACTACAACACAGCTCTGAGAAAGTATCAGCCAGACCAACTGGGATGCAGATGCAAAATTTGCCCGTAGAAGAATCACAAATTGAGCAGAAATGGTCAGTCACAGACTGGGGGTACCTTGGAAAGCTTGGCCTCTGATCAAATGTGTTGGGAAATCCTGAAGACACTGCAGCTGGATAGCTGTTGGATATATGTAGTCTTCATAGTTTATTGGCAGTTTCTTACAGAGAAGTGAATTGCATGCTACCATGACTGCCCGTGTGTCATTTACTCATTGACATGTAGAAACATAAAACATTTGGCAGAGATGTGTGATGAATGCCTCGTCTCACCTTGACTTCAGCTGAGCTGGTTAAAAAATTTATAGCTGTTTGGTTTCTCACATTCCTATAATACAAAGCAAGGGTTCTCAAGTTTTTGGGGTTTTTTTTTTGTTTCTTTGTTTTTAATTTTATAGACCACATTTGAGAGGTAATTGATTCCATGAACAAACCACAAATGTATTTATTTTTACAATATTAATCACAAGACAACAATCTTAATTTTAACACTTCAAGAAACGCCTTTTGTGAGGAGACAGCTAATTGAGTATGGTCTATTTTATATTAAATATCTGAAATGTATTATTAACTCCTTTTAGACTGAAATATGAAAAAATCATGGGTAAAGCATTAATATGAGTTTGCAAATCATCTTGCGAATCCTTGTCTTGGCAATTATTATCTTGCTTACTTAGATATGATTATCATTGTCCCTAAAGAAATGTTACATTTTTTTAATTTAAGAGAAAATATCTAAATAAGGACTAGTATTATGGTCATCATGTGATCACTGTAGGTTTTCCAAATGCTTAGTATTTGGCCAATGAATATTTGCAATGTATTTTCAAGCATTAAGTTTTACCATAATTTTATTTTTTAAAATAAGGGTCAGAATACAGAATAACAGAACGATTACATTTTCCCTGTTTGAAAGGTTAAGAGTTCCTTTTGGCCTAATTAATGTAGATAATCAGTTTAGCTCAAATTGTTCAGATTTGCTTAATTCTGAACTATTTTTCTTGAAATTTAAGTTTGTATTCTGTAATTCTATAGATCAAAAAAAGTAGATGTTTTTAGGATGTAAAATATTAAAATCATCTTATTTTTCTTTTAAAAAATTACCCTTTTAAGAATAAATGGGACTTTCCTTAAGTCACTTTCCATACTTTTGTTACTTCCTAACATCCTCTTTGGTTTATTAAGTTTTTAAGTCTAATTAATAGCATTTTATTTTTTATACTTAATTATACTATTAACAAATAGTATTTTTATCAGTTGTGTGACTAATAATTAAAATGTTAACTCTTCCAATAGAAATTTGATATTGAACACCTTATGGTCACAGGGGATTAAAAACTAATTACATATATGTGTAATTAGTATTAGTGTATATTATAGTATTATAATAATTATTACTGGTATAATATATATATATTAATTCCATATACATATATGTATCCAAGGTGTATATATATATACTTCATTTTATTTTTAAATAAAAACTGTATATATTTAAGGTGTACAACACTGAGGTTTTGATATACATGTACATAATGAAATGATTACAATAGTCCAGCTAATTGACATGTCATCTCCTCACATAGTTACTATGGTGATCAGAGAACCAAAAATCTACTCTCTTAGCAAATGTCCAGTATACCATACAGTACTATTAACTGTAGTCTTCATGTCTTACCTTATGTCTTTAGACTCAGTTATCCTGCATAACTGCAACTTTGCATCCTTTGACCAACATCTCCCCATTTCCCCAACTCCCCACCACTGGTAACCACCATTCTACACTTGGTTCTATGTATTTGACATTTTTTTTGCGGTACGCAGGCCTCTCACTGTTGAGGTCTCTCCCGTTGCGGAGCAACAGGCTCCGGACGCGCAGGCTCAGCGTCCATGGCTCACGGGCCCAGCCGCTCCGCGGCATGGGCATGTGGGATCTTCCCGGACCGGGGCATGAACCCATGCCCCCTGCATCGACAGGCGGACTCTCAACCACTGCGCCACCAGGGAAGCCCTGTATTTGACTTTTTAAGATTCCACAGATGAGTGAGATTATGGGGTTGTTTTTTTTCTCTTTCTTGTCTGGCTTATTTCACTTCACATAATATCCTCCAGGTTGTTTCAACAAACACGTTCTTTCCTAATTTCTGGATATAATTATTAAACAAATTGCCTTTAATATTAGACATATAAATTGATATGTCTAATATGAACATATTATGAACTCTCATATAAGATACGAACTCTTCTGATGGGACCACCTTTGCTTTGTGTGTGTATATATTTAGGATAATACTAACCAAATCAAAACTGACATTGTCAAATTAAGTAGGCAAGCCCTAACCACATATTTTATCCACTTCTATAAAATAAGTTATTTTTAATGCAAGGAAGAAGAAACATTTTTTTCCCGCCATGTATTCCCAATGGGAACAATGTAGAGTTAAAATATTTGTCAATTGGCAATTTTAAAATTTTATCTTTAGTGTATTATATATGAGCCATTAATAATAATGTCATTTTTTCCCCCAAAAGAAACTGTCTCTGTACTTTCTTTAACATAATAAAGTTATGAGTGTTACTTGGAAAGAATATTAGTGTTCCTTAGGAGGTGACCTTACAAAACAAACAAACAAACAAACACTTGCCTTTCTTTCAGAATTAAATACTCCATGTTGTCACTTTTTTGTGTGGGGATGGGGAAAAGGGGGGTATTGCCTTTAGCAATGCACATGAGGCCTTAGTCAGAATGTAAATCATGTAGACCAGTGTATGTTGATGCTGTAAAACTGAGAGTTCTGAGTTTAGTAATAAAATCTGTTCATGGAGGGAAAAACAAAATATGGGCACTTTATTATTAGGCATTCATTCTGGCATAGTCCAAGCTTTGTTTCTATCTTGTTGATAGATTTGAAAACATCACAGGCTGCAAAAACATTAGGACTAACCTTTTCATCATGCATATTATATTAGCCACATTGTTTAAAATAGCAAAAAGTACTGCTGGGAGGCCAATTATGGAGATTAAAAGCCATACATACTGACTAATTGCAGCATACTCTTTAGATCTCAATATATCCAGAAATGATAAAAATGCTGAGAGCAAAATAGAAAATGTAAATGATCAAAAGAAAGAAATAAAAACAATACCCCCAAATCCTCATCACACATATAAAATTTTCTCCTAGAAACATGTAGTTTCTATTTAATTGTATATCCAAAACCAAATAACTAAAAGTGATTAGAAATGTGTTCTTTTGCTTTTAATGCCAACATAAAAGGTGGCCATTCCAAAACTCATTTTCTTCACTGTATTGTTTGACCTTCTATATTCTTCACTTTTATTACTAAGAATTTTACTGATGGCTTTTATGTTCATTTTTGGAGTATTTCAAACATATGGGGTT
Source organism: Monodon monoceros (assembly GCF_005190385.1). Lineage (NCBI taxonomy): Eukaryota > Metazoa > Chordata > Mammalia > Artiodactyla > Monodontidae > Monodon > Monodon monoceros. The sequence continues at coordinate 21,736,920 of NW_021703785.1, read as the reverse complement.
AGTTTGGGTGTTTATTAGTGTTTAAAAACAGTGAGTTATCTGTTAATATTCTAGAAGTATTAATTTCAACCTTTGTAAAGGGATTTTTGTCCAATGTATTTTTCATAGTTGAAAGTAAATATTAAGTAGGCCAATCATTTCAGGGTAGATGTTTCATTGTATATTAAACAAATTGCATTTGTGTGTACTGAATTTTTATCAACTAGTGGGCACTTTCTGAGGCTCCCTGTACTGGCCATATGGTCTTACGCATCTGGTCTTTCTTTTATCTGAAATCTCTACCAGGCCACTGTTCTCACCCCTATCCTGATCTTCAAATAACACTCCATTTTCCCCTTTCTCATGTAAACTCCGGTTTGTCCTGTGAGACTCATTGGTAATATCTGGTTACTGAAAAATTTTCATCATTCTTGGATCTAGTCAACTGCTATTTCTTTTACATAATCACTGAGATATGTACATTCTTCAATTTTATCATTATTACACTGTATGTGTATTTGATCTGCTTTTTCTAGGAACATCGAAATTTCTTAAGTGCAAGAATCAGATATTATTATTCTAAAATCTCAGGGCTTAGCACAATTTAGTCCCTGAGTACAAGAAACTGAATAATAGAACATATCAATAAATAGAACTTTTACAAAGCTTCAAAGTGATTGTCTTGTAAATAATATCAAAAAGAGTTTCCAAGATTAGCCATAGAGATGACGTTTCCCACAAGCATCATTGTAGGAACAAGTATCCCATTGTAGATGAAACTTTTATTTCTAACCACACATGATGGTCAATAACCAATGACAGTGAAAGTGCCCCTTGTCATTTGGGGGAATCAGTCCCAGCACAGTGGGAATCAGTCCCAATCTCTGCTTGGTCAGAAGCATGTCCTTCATCTTGGGTAGGCGCTCCTCCAATTTTTCTTTGAGCCATGTTTAAATAGAGAGAGTAGGAAATACCTTTTCATATCGAGGATTAAACTATCCCTATGGCACAGTTCAAATATTCTACAAATCTATGGCCTTATAAAGGCCTCCACTCAGTCACCCTGATACTACCCCATTATTGCATTTTGTTTTAATGTATAACAAAACAAGTGATACTGGATCACTTACATATGGAGAAATACTTTGACCTTTCTAAGAATGCTTTTTTCCGATATTTTTACTGTTTGAGTGATAGGTTAACTAAAGAATATTAGATTCAGACCAAACTTTAGAGGTAATTATAAAATAGTCAAATCCCTTCATACTCAATTTGGAAAAAGAGGTGAAATAGATTATTCCACTTGTTTTCTATGCCAGAAAAGTGACACAGAAATTTAGGACTGATAAAAAAGACATTTTTAAAGAAAGTGAGTTTTATGCTGGGATGGAAGTCACTATGGCAAGTGTACGTCTTGTTCTAATTATCACTTATTTACATATAACATATACCTCCAAAAACCAGAATTTTTAATGTAGAAAACATAAACTACTAATGATCACCTAAAATAAACTCTAATAGATGTAATGTATTTTAATAAAAATAATGGCTAACATATCATTGCACACTAGTATGGGTCAGGCATAACCATTTTAGATAGATTATCACAATTAAAGTGACAAGGATACAATGCACTGTATTTTAATTTTATTTCCACTGTGTTTAAGGCCATTATATCACTTTTCACTTCCATAAGCAGAATTATGTTACCCTCATTCCGTTCTTCCCTTAGAATAAAATAGATAATATCATTTATTAAATATTTTCTAATGTGATTGATGCAAATGCTAAAATCGATTTTTTTGGAGAATTTAAAATAATTCAATACACTGCACACTCTGTATTTCATAGTCTATCATCTTGGAGCTGTTTTGCAAGAGGAACACCATGGGGAAAGCAGCATTTAGGTTGGTGGTCAAAACAGAATTGGAGCTGTTTGCAAAGGGAAAATCCCAGAGTATTTGTGGTGCTTGATGCCATTAATATTAATAATAATATTATTTAAAATATATTAATGATAACCTATATTAATAGCAAGTAATTTTTTGAAATTGGTTCAAATTATTTCAGTTATTAGAGGGGAATTAAAATCGAGAGAGTGTGAAGTCAGGAGTGAGTCACATTTTCTTACTACTTAGACATTTTGGCATATCTGGAATGGCTATTGGGAGAGTATTGACCCCTCTGGAGATACTTTGATTCATATTCCCACTTTATTACAATGGATACACAACATTTAATCAGATAATAAACTACCCTTCTTCCCCCTGCCAACCCAGTTTTGTTCTTATTTACAGAATTTAGCATTCTCTGGAATTATTTCATTGTAAGTTTTTGTTTGTTGTTGATCTTTCCGCAAAGATATGTAAACTACATAAGCATTAGAACTATCCTGCTCTTGTTTACTACTGTACCCTTGGTGTCGTGGCCTGACATGTACTAGTCGTTCAATATTGAGATGTTAGGAACGTGTTCAGTGTCACACAGCTGGTCCATGGCTGAGCCAGGATTGTAATGGCAGATCTTCACTTAGGTTTATTGGATAATTGGTCAGGACACTAATGTGTATCACATACTACGTTGAGAGAGTTTGAGGATATGTCACATCTTATAATTTTGGCTTAATTATTTTCTAACTTCTCTCATTTTGAAATTTATATTCTTTTTCTTCTTTCTTTCTCTCTCATTCCACTTTTCTTCACATTTCACTGAGTTCCTCAAAGGATTCGAGGCAGCTATGTCTACATTTTCCAGCTCTGGTAAGGTTATACTCTGATGTGTCTATCACATGCTTCTAACAAGTACTCTATTATCCATTCATGAAATTGGGTGACAATGTATTTACTTGAGTCTAGACAGGGTTGCTACTCAGTTTTGAGTTATTGTTGTTTTCCCAAAGGGTGTTTCTAAGTGCAGTTTGATTTGAATGCAGAGCAAGTAGCAGATATTAAACAGTCTTCAATTCTAATATGTAAAATAAATACATAAAACTTGGTAACTGCATTGAATTCATGTTTATAGAGAAAATACAATACACCTAAAGACACAATTTTTATGTTAGGCCATGTTTATGTGATCTCCAAAGCATCCCACTTCAAAGAGTTCTTTGTAAGTTGTGGCAGGCAAATCGTCTCATCATCAGGCTATTACATCAACACATCAGGATTCCTTCTGAATGCAGGCTGTTGATATCCTTCTGTCTCCTTTCCAGCTGGCAGTTTTGGACACTCCACTGAATTTTTCAGTTTTTCATCACTTCAACAATACAGTCTACTTATTGTCTCACATTTTTGAAATCTTTCCTGTATTACAGGCTCAAATGGCATACATACAGACAAATTCTGTCAATTTTATACTCCAATAATATTGTTGGCTTTTCAGTAAAGACAATTAAACATGTTATATTATCATTGTAGCATCATTGTACCTTTCTAGCAAAATAGCATTTTCTCTCTCAGGTAAAGAAAATGGATTGTTGTTAACGTTTAGTTTGAAACACTGACAAGGTAACACAGAGGATATTTCCTCTTTTACAATAGATACATTATCTGTGAAAGAAATAAGGTTATTATTTTATCAGATATGATAATAAAGAAAATTATATATATTTCAGGTGTATTTAATGCTTTATTACAAAGTAAAAAAGCATTGAAAAGACAACTAAGAAAAATGGTGTTTTGAGCCTCTATTTTGGATGATATTATAAGATTCTATATTTTTGTTTTATCTTGCCATGTTTCCATTTTGTTTATCTTGCTTGGAAAAGGAAAGAGAATTCTTACTAGAAGTCAGATGTCAAAACATATTATAATGTATCTCAATGAAACCAAAAAGTTACACATCATCTACAGATGTAATAGCAAAGAGGTGTCAAGTAAGCATCAATAAGTAGTCTGAATTTAGTGTAGACTACAGTTAATTGACTTTTTGAATGCCATTCCTAAAGTATTTTTATTGAAAAAATGGAAATTATATTGTGAACAGAATTACTAGAGATGTTTTTAAAATGTCAATAATTAGAAAGTATCATATAAAACATCTTTTAAGTGTTCAAGTAATATATTTTCTCATGTAATGTAGAAAAACTATCTTTGTCCTTTCAAAATCACATACTCTCTTCAAGGAAAAACAAAACTGAATAACACTATTCAGTGGTAAAATCTGGAGAATCCTTTATGACTTTATGTTAAGAGAAATTCTCCTGAAAGGTAAACTTCAGTGGACACACTGTTCCTAAATACTTAACTGACTTAAAGAAATATTTGAATGTTAATCTTAGGACTGAGGTTTATTAAAATCCCATTCTTTATTAATTTTCAGTATTTTAACACCATTAATTATTAATTAATTAATTATTACTGTAATAATTTACAGTATTTTTTGTAAAATTAAGTAAGACATTTTGGCCAACTCAGTAATTAAAACATGGTTGCTTCTCATTACTGTTTACATACCCTCATCCTTACCACAACCTATCATATTGAGTGTTCTTCTATTTACTTATTTATCCGTTTATTTATATTATAATTCATTTAGTACTTTTGGTAAAAATCACCCATATCTCTCCCAGGAATTCATTAGAAAGAGTAGTAGAAAAGCCACACATATATCTCCGTGTTATGTTAACACAGCTATCATTTTCCTATGGGTAAAGCCTATTGTTTTATGATCACAACACATAGTTAATATTCAACATATATTTGTGCATTTGAATTTATATAAAATTAGCTATGTTTAGATTACATCTAGATGTGGTGGGTAATTGCTAATCTATGGCTATGTAAAGAGGGATTAATGAGAGCTGTTGTCTATATAAAAGAAAAAGAATATTAGAAATGACATTGTTATTCTCAGAGAATAGGACCAATTGGGTAAGAATGGTCATTTCTTTGTTTTTCTGGGAATAGGGACAGTGGGGTAGGGATGTCCAGTTTCTTCCCTACATGGTTCTGCTTTTCTTTTATACAGTGTCATCAATAATTTAGTTTCTGAAAATTTCTCCAAGGTTCTGTCGTGGGAATATTGGTCAGCAGTCTCGGTGCCCAGGATTACTACATCTTTCCATTTCTTTCTGTGATTCTAAAGCATTTTCAGTAAAAGAGAAGGAATCAGAGATGCTAACTTGCTGACACCTAAGATGAGAAGTTCCATTATTTTATAAAATATCCTCTCAATCGTCTAATTCTAAACAAGCTGTACTGCAATTAAGTGTTTATATAATGCTGAACATACCCCAATATCATATGTAAATATTAATTTTCTAAGTCAATATTTATCAAAGTCAGTACTTAAATCTGTAAGTCCAAAAATGGCAATAAATATACAGTTTGCATAAAACTATTTGCCTTAGAGATAAAATGAAATTATTTTTATGTTGAATAAATAAGAAGGTCCAATACAAAAACAATATATAATTCAATTTTTCACTCCTAGTTTGAATAATACCAGAGTGCATAGGTCATGTAGAGAGTAACATGTTAAAGTTTGATGTCTTTGAGTTCAAAACCATTCTCTCAAACCATTAAGTGCAGCAGTGTTACATGAATATAGATATATTTAATACAAAAAATACAATGGTTAAGGGTGATTTTTCTCTTTTCCAATAGAATAGTTGCAACTCTTTTGATAGCTTCACTCTCAATTTTCCTTTTTTCACCAATTCATTCAGGTATGTCTTAGTATATACCTTACTGCAATGCTGTATTAGTTTTTGGTTATACAGTAGTGAAACACAAATATCCTGCCCACATTGAACGAGCATTCCTTCACTGAACAGTGATTGCAGAGACACTATTTAATGGGACTTCTAATCATATATGTTTGGAGTTAATAACAGTCATGATTACTGAAATTTATTTTACTGCTCTAAACTCATATGACATTAAATAAACCCTCAGGTGTATGTACGGGTTTGAAGCTCAGACTTTAGATTATGTGTAGCTGGTACTTTTAATAACAGTTTCTGAATATGAATTTCATGAATGTGTAAAATGGAGAAACTAATTAGGAATAGTACTCTAAAGTTCAGACCTACAGTAAACATTTGAATCATTACAGAATACATTATTTGAGGTTAAATCCTAGTAGTACTTACTTCAATCCATCTATTTCTTGGAAGATAGAATATTTATAAATATATTAAACATAATCTTATTGTTCCCATTTAGAATTTCTTGAGTCTCATAGCCCTGAGATTTTAACACTTTCTCTGACCAGTGAGCTTAATTTATAATTGATATCTAATAATGAGTCATTATCCTGGTAATCTCTGCCCTCAGATATTGACTCTGTCCATTGTAACAACTGAATTCATAACTACTGTCACGTTGTTTAATATTATATGATTTATTAATATATTTTCCCTTCTTTTTAAACAGTGCTATATCTACCTGCTTATGGAGAGCAAGAAAAGTCAATTGACACATGTTCTAAACAAACTTATCTTAAATAAGCTAAAACTCTTGAAAGTTTTTATCATCTGAATGAAAATGAACTAAAAAATAGTTTTAAACAAGATGATATATATTATTTTATCAAAGCATCAAGAAAATATATATGGATTGAAAGTTTTACAAACACCTCACATGTTATCAGAAAGTTTCAGCATATAAAAGTTAAGACTAAAATTGGGAATTCAATAACATTCCTAAGAATCGCATGTAAACTAAATCTAATTTAAGGTTTGAAAGTTCCACTGATAAATATATGCCAGATTAAAATTGAGAAAAGATGTTGGGACAAAAGATCCAAACTAAATCAACTCCATGTGCATTTAATAATACTTCAAGAATCTGAATAAATATGATAAGACAAAAATTTTTAGTTAAAATTAAAGTTATCCAAATTAAATTTAAGGGGTAAGCAAATGTAGTTTTGAGTAAAAATAATATAAAATTGATAATTATGTTCAAAATTAATTGATCAAACCACCCATTCTTTGCTAAGTGCATGTTGTACAAATAAACTGAGTAAAATAATTTCTAGGATGGATGTTGTTGGAGATGCTAAGAAGAACAGGCAATGTTTATATCATCCACAGTCTTAAAACATGTAATGGTAAATAAAGCATATTCAAACACTAACTCCAGTGCCACATTGAAGACTCGCCATCCTCTTGGTCTCTGGGTTTCATGGGATCTTTTTCCTTCCCTTTCACATACACTCCAATACTTGCCATAATTGAATTATCTAGATAGTAAATTTTGGTGGTGTCCATTATACATGCCCTTTTCCTCTTTCAAGAATCTTTCTATCTTCAAGGTGTACAAGCTTTCCCTCTTTGTTATTATATAGGCCATCAACACTTATAGGGCTAGGGTAAGCCTGTGATTGTTCTACTCTGCCCATTAATGGGTGGGTAATTTTAATTCAGAGTTTGGAGTTAGGAAGGGGGAAAAGAGATAAATCTCAGTGAGAAACAGAGTAGGTCAAGAAGTGAAGCCATATGAGATGTGTAATGCCACGTCCAAAGTACGTGTCCAAAGTGGGAAAAGGTATGTGAAACCCAGAGAAAATAGTAGAGTCAAATTCACAGCCTGGTGTATAAGGCAGGATAGCAACATTTGAGAGAGATGTAACTAAGGTAGATACTATGCATGTAAAATTCATTAATAGAGGTAGTGTATGTATTTCTGCATTTTATTTCTTAGTGAATCATATATCCTCCAAGGCTGTAAGCAAATCTGTCCTTCACTCTGAAAGGAGACACTATATCTTCCAAGGCTGTTCACTATACAGTGAACAGCAAAAGTAGTTTTGCTACTACTTGCAAAAGTAGTCTGGAACAAAATCACTTTGTGCCCCTGTCACAACTTGCAAAGAGACATGAAAAGCCCATGGAGAATTGTCTCCCAATAGATGGTAGAGTCAGGGCAGCCATGGTAGGTAGGATGACCAGGGAGACTTCATTGAGAAGGAGGTATTTTAGTAAAGACCTGTAGAGAGTGGAAGCAGGAACAGGAACCATGTAAAATCTAGAGCATACCAAGATGGAGTCAAAAGTTATACAAAGATGTTGATGTGGGAATGGGCTTAGCACATTAGTGGGATAGGAGGGAGGCAAATATGACTGGAAAAGAATGGGGGAGGAGAAAGATAATACTAGATGAGCTCAAGGAAAAGAGTTTTGAATATTGACCTCTTACTACCTTCTTAAACTTTTCTATTGTTTCTCATAGTTTATTTTGACCTATTTAGGTAAACAATCTTCAAATTACGAGTTTTTTTCACTTTCTAGCCTGTTTTCTCTTAATTTACTGCACTTATTTTATTATCCAGCATGTTAAATGGACTTGGTGATTATGAATTTCTTTTGCTTTTTCCTGATTTTAAGGAGAATGAGTCCATCATTTTATAGTTTTGGGTGATGTTTTTAGTAGGTCTATTTTTGTTGCCATTTATTGGGTAAAGAAAATTCTTCTTAATTCTTAATTTACAAAGAATTTTTGTCATACAATTATGTTGAATGCTATCAAATATTCTATCTGTATCTATTGAGATAATATGACTGTTTTCTTAAAGAAGTGAATGACAATATTTTTTGTAATTTATTGAGTTATCTTTTATTGACAAGAAAAAACCTAACATTGTATGTGTGCATTTGGTTCCCTAATATGTTTTTAGCCTTTATAGTCATACTAATAAGCAGCATAGAATTTAATTTTCCTTTCTCATATTACTCTTGCTTGTTTCAGGATCAAACTTATGCTGTCTTTAGTGCATGGGTTGGACAGTATTCCTTATTTTCCTATTAGAAATATTTTTAAAAAATGTTTCTGGAAAAGTTTCTATAAGATAGGAATAATATGTTTCTTGACATTTAGCTAGAACTTGCATAGATAATCGTATGGTGTCAAAATTTTCTTTGGGAAAAAATTGTAACAACTGCTTAATTGCATTAATTTATTGGTTTAAGGGAGTAATTATGCTTTTTCTTTCTCTTTGAGCCAAATTTGGTAGGTTAAGGTTTTTTTAGGATTTTCTAATTTACTGGCATTACCTTTACAGTATTTTGTTTTAAAGTCTCTTCTTTATATGTAACTATATTAACTTTTCATTCTTAACATTATTTCTGCCCTTTCTCCTCTTCTTGTTAAGTCTAATCAGAAATATATTTTTTGGTTAGCTCTTTCTAAGAATAAATTTATCTTGGTTCATCCTTTCTGTTATATTTTGTTTCCCAAATTCACTGATTTCAGATTTTGTTTTTATTAAATCCTCTTAACACGTTCTTTGGGTTTATTTTGCTATTTTTAAAATCTTCTTAAGTAGGATAATTAGCTTTAAATTTTAAGTCATTGTTTTTCTCAAATTACTCTTTAGAAAGCTATACATTTCTGCTCTAATTTCATCCCAACTTGTACACACATGCTCAAGAAACCAGTTTACACAATTGCCCAAATAATATTAAACTCAAAATATCTCACATATTGAATTTGTTTGATATCAAGACCAATTAATATACATTTCTTGTCCTGATACTGGTCTATCTAAGGAGATGGGTGGTTAAGAAGTGAATTCAATATATTGAGTAAGTATCATGGCAGAAATAAGCAAATAATACAGTTAGACTGGAAATACTCATGGACATTTCTTGATTCAAATTAGAAAGCTTGTAGACTTCCTAGACAAGTCAAATCTGAATAGCATTTTGCACCAATAAATGTTTAACAAATAAACAAGATGAGGAAGAAGAGAAATCCCAGGAAGACAGAAAACAAATTACATCAAGAGCAGAATGGAGAGGTCAAGCATTGCCAATATTAGGAAGTGTAAATAATTCAGTGCGTGTAGATCATGGATACTAGGTTACTGGTGTAATATCAAGACAGAAATCTTTTTCTCCGGACGCGCAGGCTCAGCGGCCATGGCTCACGGGCCCAGCCGCTCCACGGCATGTGGGATCTTCCCGGACTGGGGCACGAACCCGTGTCCCCTGCATCGGCAGGCTGACTCTCAACCACTGCACCACCAGGGAAGCGCAAGACAGAAATCTTAATGAATTGAGTAGACTTGGGCCAATTTATAAAGTGTCTTAAATGTCAAGTTGATCACTTAGATTTATCCTGAAACTAATGGACATATTAGCAAAATATTTTAAGCAAATGAGTGGCACATTTATAATGTTGTTTAAGAAAATTCTGGTAGATGTGTGGAATATGTTGGATGTGAAGAAGTTCAATAATCTAGTCTAAATTTATTTATAAACATAACTAACTAGACTGCAACAGAGAGAAGACGAAAGGGCACAAATTCTTCAGATATTATAGACATAACATTGATGATACTCAGAAAATGAGTATATATGAGGAATTACAGGGAGAAGGAGAAAAGTAAAGGTCGATTCAAAACCTTATGTGAGTTCATGGTAAATGAATTGTGACATAAAGACAATCATGAGAGGGTCAGATTTTATTATTAAAATTGTGAGATGCATTACTTTGGAAATCAAGTGCCCTGGAATATTTAATTGATCATTTATATCACTGAACCTAATGGAGAAAAGAGTTTCATAAAAGAGCAACATAATATAATGTCTAATATTAGGTGACATAATATCAGGTCACTTTTTTTACATGTATGCTATTATTAGTAGCTTGGACAAAGTGCATTTCATAGCATGTGGACTGGAAGCCATGCTGCTGTGGATTAAGGAGTGAATAGCAGTGAGAAAAACACCAGCAACACTTACAAGAAAATTTCCTCCACCTTTTGACTAGTACCAAGTTTCAGTTACGCAAGATGAGTAAGTCCTAGAGGTCTGCTGCACAGCATAGTTCTTAAAGTTCACATTACGGTATTGTGTACTTAAAAGAACATTTCTAAGAGGATAGATCTTATGCGAAGTGTTCTTATCACAAAATAATAATAAGTAAAGAGGGTGTGAGGAAACTTTTGGAAGTGATGGACATGTTTATGGCATAGATTGTGGTGATGGTTTAGTTTATCTCCAAACTCATCAAGTTGTACACATTAAATATGTACAACTTTTTGTATGTCAGTCATACTTAATAAAGAGGTTAAAACAATTGGCTCTAAAGGAATTGAAAAAGGGTGCATAAGAATGAGGAAGATGCTTTGGATTTCTGTAGTTACTTTTAAAATGGTAGAATATGTTTGTATGATGTTGGAATAGTAAGCAAAAATTAAGACAAAAACATCTTAATGTTAGATAATTCAAATAAAATGATAAGGACTGGGTTCTGTAAACCACTATGGTAGATTAATTAATTCATGGATGAGAAAATTTAGAACTTTTGAAGTTCTGAGATTTTAGAAAGTCCTGAAAATACCATATTTTGGGGTTTCCCTGGTGGCGCAGTGGTTGAGAGTTCACCTGACAATGCAGGGGACACAGGTTCGTGCCCCGGTCCGGGAAGATCCCACGTGCCGCGGAGCGGCTGGGCCCGTGAGCCATGGCCACTGAGCCTGCGCGTCCGGAGCCTGTGCTCCGCAACGGGAGAGGCCACAGCAGTGAGAGGCCCGCGTACCGCAAAAAATCCCCACAAAAAACCATATTTTGGTTCACAAAAAGAGATCAAATAATCTCACACATGAAGTCCAGAGCACCCTAATGATTATGTATATAAACAGATGAATAAAGCTGAATAAATCTCAGAGCTGTATAGCTTATATCTGAGCAATTATTTTCAGTATAGTGCAATAATTGGTAGCAAAGATTTTATTGTGAGCAAAATTGGGACATTAGTCATTTCTGTGGAGTCACATTTGGCTTTTAATCCCACTCTTTAACTATTTTATATTGGGCAAGTTACTTAATTTTAATATTTACTTTCTCCCCTTTAAAATGCAAACAATAATTGTGCCTATTTTGAAGATCATTGTAAAAGGTAAATGACATAGGACATTGTAAGGTCTCAATATATGTTAGCAGTTTGTTATTACATAGTTTTCCAGACCTGTTTCAATCCTTTTTCTTCTTTATGTGGTTCTAAAAATTGTCTTTATTGGTTCTCATAAAATGACTACTGTCTTCTTAAACAGATTCTATATTTCCAGTGCTTCTACTGTTAGTTACGTGAGAAAATTACATTTTACAGTTTTATTATGCTACCAAATAATTTATTATGTTAGGCTTTTTGATGGGGTGTTGGAAAGCTTTTATTCTCTTCTCTCTTTCTTCCTGAGTTCACAAATGATAAGAAATGCCACTTGCTTACTGTGGGATATTTAGTCTCCCTCTCAAGGATGTTGGTGCCAAAGACAGTAGGAACACAAACCATGAACTAATACCACAAGGAAACTTCGAGCTATACCAGCTTTGAGCATCTCAGCTATTCAGCCTAAACATCTAATAATTAGATTTTAGAACTGATATTTCACTCTGTTCCACTCTCGGGCTTACAACTTCATGGTCTTGATGCTAGGTATTTGGAAGATTTGGCTCTATGTTTGCTTTTTTTAAATTAATTTTCTAGAGCAATGTTGTCCAATGGAACTTTTTGTGATGATGGAAATGTTCTATACCTCTGCTTTCCTATATGTAGCCACTAGTTACATGTAAATATTGAACAGTTGAAATGTGACTAGTGTGACAGAGGAATTAAGTTTTTAATTTTATTTAAAAGATAAATTTAAAGACACCCATAGCTAGTGGCTACTGGATTGGACTTAAAGTTCTTGAGTTACTGTTTTCAACTTTTAAAATGGTACTTCTAACAGTCATATCATTTTTTAAGCTTGTCTGAAATGGAGAATTATTCTCTAAATTGAGAATCTTTAAACTTTCTGCTTGAAGTCATGGTTACTGATTTTATACAAAATAACTGATATAATTGTTAACCTTTTTCCACCCCAAATAAAGTCTTGGAATTTTACTGATGATCTTAAGTAAGCACATGAGCCCATCTGCATCATAAGAGACTCTCAGTTTCTATGTCTATGCTTGATATGTTTTGAATGATCTTAGCCATTGTGTGTGTGTGTGTGTGTTTTCAAGGCATACTGGGGGGCTGGTGATGCTGAAGATCCAGGAACAGAGCTAATGTTAAAACTGAATTTACCTGCAGAGATTTCACAGACTATCAAGGAGAGGCACTGAGGAAATTGACAAGGAAATGATCACTATTATCCAGGCTATGAGAACATCAACTTCATGTGCTTTTCACATTTCAGTGCTTATTTACTAATGCCTTTGTTCTTTGCTAGATCAAAGTAAAGTTTGTGAACATTTCTGAGGGATAGTAAATAACAGAGCTTGTTAGCTTTTATTATAAATATCTCTGTATTTGTTTTTTGTTTTGTTTTGTTTTTTTAGAAATGTGAAATGTATTTATATGTTAACTTTCTAAGAGTAAGACAATCAAAAGAGGATGTTTTGCCTGTTCTTAAGTCATTTCCTCTATTGCAATTGCTATTGCCTCTACCTCTTTAATCTGTAGCCAACTTCTCACATGTATCACACATTGCACAGAAAGGCATATTGAATCCTACAGCCAAGGATGGTAGAGCTACATGGTTTGTGAGAGAACTGCCTATAGTCAGCATAGAAAAAAACAGTAACAGTGGAAACCCTGGTACTTTGCTCTTTAAGATCAATTTAGATAATATTAGCATGAACCAGCCTGATCTATTTAGGGGGTGGCCCAACCTAGCTTCTATCCAAGGCATTGAGTCCATAATTATTGCATCTTATTTAGAATCATTTTGGATAGTCAGCAGTTAAAGCAAGCTAGACAGCCACTTGGCCTGTTAACTGAGAATCTGGACAGTAAAAATCAATTTAGAAGGAATTAGTTAAGGTAATTCCTCCAAGGAGGCCTTTGCCATGTCTTTGGCTTATAGAACTGGAGTTCATAGAATGATGGTAGAAAAACATAAGTGATTAAAGCATCAGATGCAAATTGATGAGTGTTGCATAGAATAAAATAGGTTCATGAATGGGGAGGTTACAAATTACTGATTTCCTACAACCCTGAGGATGAAACCATAACTAATGTGGACTCTTGTCAGAATCTAGATTAGCTCTTAGAAAAATATTGTATTTATATTTTACATTTCCAACATTTAATAGACCATAGTAGCAAATGCTGAATAGTAAAGAAAATAGGAACAAAGAACTGAGTACAGTATTTTTGTAGGTAACCAGAATATGTCAAATATAAGTGGAATTAGATTTAGGAGCACCAATACATGGTGTACTGAGATATGTTTTATATGGTCCTGTAGAGTGATACATCCTCATCAGGGATAGAGGCTAATTTATTCAATATTATGTGCTTGCAGGAAGCATACATTAAAGAAATATTGAATCTGCCTGAATAAAGATGAGTAGATATGCCTCTTTCAAGAAATGATAGACAGGCTTCTTTCTTTTTCTTTGGTCTATTTCAAGATGGTTGCATTCAGGCAACAGAATATATTTTAACTAAACTTCTGATATTCTTAGGTATGTTCATTCACAGATATTCCATAGATACTCAGAGCAAATGTAAAATATGCCAAAGAAATTGCATCAACTTAGCATTTTGTCTTTTACGCTCTACCTATCTACCTATCTTCACCCTTCTCATTTCAAGCCCAATTTTTATCTGTTACAATTCTCCATATCATAGAATTATATAAAAAGACTGTAAAGAATGTTATTCTTATATAGTGCTTAATTTTTTATGTACATTTGGAATATTTCATAATATACAGGAAAGAAATAAAATACAGTATGCTCTTTGCAGCCATAAAAGGAAAACAGGAAGGATATTATCCATCCTGCTCCATGTGTATGGTAACAGGATAACACCTTTTACACAGAGTTGTCTGACAATTATTCTTTCAGAGATGCTCTCACTCTTTTTCCTTATTGTGCTAAACCTGAAATGTGAGTGTGTTTCTCCCAGAAACAAGTTGCCAAGTAAAGAAGAATATTTACATTTGAAAACCCTTTTAAACTTTTTAAAAAGTTGCTGAAATTTAGGAAACTCTGAAGCCTGTAAGTAGCAGCAGGAGGTGAACCAATTAGGATTAACACATCGAATGATGCCTAATTCAGACATATTTCTAAGGCCCATACTTTTCTCTGATGTGTCAAACCAATTATTTCAGGCATATTTCAGGGATCTTTTTCTTTACAAATGTCTTTAGTAGCCAAAATAAAATGTTAACTGACACCTATAATGAATGTTTTAATTCTCTGTGTGCAGTTGGAATATAGAACCCATAAGAAAACATTAAGAAGAAAGTTATCTAACAGAAAGGTACTTTGCAGTTTCTCATTTGACCGTGAATTATGCCCATTGATCTGGAATATTTCTACACAAGGAAGTGGAAGATATGTAAAATAGCGACTGACTTTTCATAGAGGGAAACGATAGTAAAAGAATTTTATGATACCATTAGTCTGTACTTGAACATTTAAGTTACTGTATAATTTATTTCATATGCTTTCCCTTTCTCCTCTACACTTATTCAAAGCTTTAGACAGTGTAGACACTCTAAGAGAATAAAACGAAGGTGACTTTAACTTGAGGATTCCTTTTTTGATTTCTCATACTCTTCCCCCTCAGCTGTAGCCACCTATTCAATTTCATAGTTTTAGTGCTATGGGGTATCATCCTCCCACAGTCTCAACTCTCCAAATACATTAGGAAAGTTAAAAGAGACAAAATGAAGCACATAGACATACATGAGCCTCCCTATCATAATCCCTGTTTTAGCTCTTCTTTAAAAACCAAAATTAATAAATATGAATATTTATATTCACATCACTTTGTAAAGAGTTAAGGGATAAAAATAATTAAAAGTCTACATCACACACTGCCCATTTGGACAGAAATAAACCTTGTTAAAATCGAATGCTGGGGGTGAGGACATGAGGGTTTGATTACCTGTTTATTCCCACTGTGGATATTGAAATATGGGCTGTAATTCTGAGTTATGATACACATCTTCCAGGCATCTGTGTATTACAGTACCTACAAAAACACCTTTAATTCAGGAAAATATTTGTCATCAATAATAAATATTTGTCATCAATAGTCTAAATATTATGTACATATTATTATATACATATATAATATATATACACATTATATAGTATAACAAACACCATATTATAATATAATAACTTAATGTAATATATAAATTATACATGTAATAATAAGGAAGAATAATGAATAAAGGTTCAAAAAAAATACCCCACGAAACAAAATCATGAATGTTGTCTAAAGGGCCAAGAGATCTGATGGACTGGGAAACAGGCAGGAGAATCCAGCTGTCACTGGCCCCCAGCCTGGGAATATATGACATAGACAGTCCTCTTCCCTCAGCCCTGGCTGGGCCACCCTGCCACATACACATTATCGTCTCAAAGCACATAATATATATTTTTAAAAACCTCAATACAACTAAGCATCCTGGAGGGCCCTGGGGTAGCAAGAGTTTGGCCCACTGGAGCTGAGGAAGGAACTACGGGACAGGAGAGCCACTTTGTGTCTTGCCCAGCTGAGTTCTCTCTCTTCTTATGGTGAGTCGGGGGGAGGGTTGAGGTACCATGTTCACGTGACCAAGAGCTAACTCCCCCATCTTCCAAAATGGTAAAGGAGAGGTCAGTTTGGAAATGTGCTGTATGCATGTCCAGAGCTCTTGGGGTGGGGGTGGGGTTTCTGTTCCAGGGGATGAGGATGCTGGGAATGTGGCTGTGCCTGTCAAGTGCTTAGTTACTTGTCCTTGGTAGGGAAGAGCCCCCCCATCCCCCCAACAACCACTGCCCAGCATTTCCTCAATTCAAACCAAGATATTGTCCAAGACACATCCAGTAGAGGTCTCATGACAGCGTCAGTAAGGGACAACTAGAAAAAAAAAGAAATGTAACCGTGTTTGGTGATGGATGTTAACTACACTTGTGGTGATCATTTCATAATATATACAAATATTAAATCATTGCTATACACCTGAAATATGTCAATTAAACCTCAAAAAAGAGAGACATTACAATCTAAAATTAATAATAATAAGAAATACAAAACATGCAATAAGAACATTTGTTATAAATTGCTTCTTAAAAAGGAAAGAGGGTAAACCTCTTAATCGGCGTGACTACAAAAAATATTCTTATTTAGCCTAGAATCTCCTGTATGCTTTCCAAATTACTGTTGTTGCTTCTTCTGTTATGATCTGTGGTGGGTTTTTAGTGTGATAACTTTTCTGGACCAAACTACGTTTCCCAGAATTCCATTCTCTGCATGTTTTTGTTGGAATGGTCCACCAGAGAGATTTCTGTGGGAGATTTGAAAGGCAGAAGTGAAGCAAGACCTATTTAGTAGCCTACACACATTGTCCATTATATGCTGGCAGCAGCTAGGCCTACAACTACTCCAACTTCCCTGAGATCATCCTCAACTTTGGATGAAGTTGAACCAAGTGTATGTTCCTAGCTCTGTGACAAAGGGCCTGGGCTTCTGAGGATACTGAGACCACCAATGTTAGAGGCACTAAGAACTAATGTAAGTTTGAGTCCGTCTTCATGGGTTCCAGCTTGTGCTTAATCTCTCCCATTTTACAGCCATTTTCCCTTCCAAAGTGACTGCTCTGATTACTTCAAACTCTAGCAAACATCAAACTGAATATGACAGCCTTATTAGACAGCTTAACAAGTCCCGACAATTGCACAAGGTCAAAAAAGGTTGACTGTAACAGCCAGCCTCCAAGAGGATCCCTGTTGTTCCCTGACTCTTGGTATTTACACCTTTACGTGGTCCCCTCCCCCATTGTACCAGGAATGTCTGTGCGATCAGTAGAAATGAGATAAATAATGTATATCCCTCCAGATTAGTTTATAAAGGACTGCAGTTTTTCTCTTGGACAAGTTGGTGTTTTCTCTTTCTATTGCATAATTCACTCTGAGGAAACAAGCTGCTATGTTATGAGCAGCCATATGGAGACCCCCGTATATCAAGGAACTGAAGTTTCCAGCTAATAGCCATCAAGGAACTGAGAACTGCCATCAGTGACATGACTCAGCTTGTAAGAACATCCTTCCCATTTGTGCCTTCAGATAGGACTACAGTCCTGACCAGGAACCTGACTACAATCTCATGAGAAACTCTGGGCCAGAACTACCCAGCTAAGTTGCTCCCAACTCACAGAAAGTGAGTGAAAATAAATGTTATTTTAAACCACTAAATTTTGGGGTAATTTGTAACACAGAAATAACTAATATAGAAATATTTATCAAATCATACCCTCCATGAACAAATTGACTAAAAGTGTAACTTTTATGAATTGATTTCTATAGAAGACTTTGATTTTCTTCTGAATAATATGTTTAGATTTTTAGTATGAGGTGACAGCTTTCTCTCTGATCTTAACAGTTTTATATCTGTATTATCTTTGTTAAATGTGCTCTCTTTATTGTGTTTGGTATTTTTTTCCTCTGTGCATTGTGGCACTAGGGAACATGGTTTAAAAATCAATTACTAATTAGAATATAAGGTGAAAACAGTCTGAGCATTTGGGAAATACAATAATGGGAGGCTCAGCTTGTCTCTTCCCCAAGTTTGTTCTTTCCCATCACTTTATCCTGTCTCACAACATCACCTATAAATTATTTTTCCCTAATATATTCCTCGATTTCTTCCATTTCTTGATTATCAGATTTGTACAGTAAACTCTATTTTTTTTTTTTTTTTTTTTTGCGGTACACAGGCCTGTCACCACTGTGGCCTCTTCCGTTGCAGAGCACAGGCTCCGGACGCGCAGGCTCAGTGGCCACGGCTCACGGGCCCAGCCGCTCCACGCATGTGGGATCTTCCCGGACCGGGGCACGCACCCATGTCCCCTGCATCGGCAGGCGGACTCTCAACCACTGCGCCACCAGGGAAGCCCAGTAAGCTCTATTTTAAATCTCCAAAGGGTATCAAATAGTTACCACAAATTTAACATGTTCCCAATATTCCATATTACATTGCATTTGACAACCACATGGTGCAAATAGTCTGCATTGATTCCTACAAATTCATGCGATCATTTTTTTTCTAGTTGGGAAAGTGAAAAGCTGGAGATTGTTAGGTGTCTGAGTGCAAAACAATTTTTGATAATTCAGGCCGTTTTTTACTCCTTTGTTTGCTGTTTCTGTTTCCACTGAGGGTTATTAAAACATGTTATTCTTGCCTGAAATATGCTCTTCTTCAGCTTCATTAGTGTGGAATACTGTGGGAAGTTCAGCAGCCCTGGCGATGGCTTCTCCATCTGGCTTCCTAATCACTGCTTTGCATCTAGGGATGTCCATTCTCCAGCTTCCTTGGTATCTAGACGTGGTCGTGCTGGTTGAAATAGAGGTAGGATTTTTATTCCACTGATGCTTGAGAAAAGAATATTTCCTAACAGCAACTTTATTTAGGTAATCTCCCAATGGTTTTAGGAGTTATTCCTAGAGGCTCAATCTAGCACTTACTATTTAATCCCTTCCGATATACTTAACCACTGTCCTATTAAGCCCCTTTCTGCCTAACATTCTATAGCGTAATTTCCATGTGCTACACTGACTTACACTTACACTTTCACTTCCTCAACCCACCCTTCAATGTAATGTTCTCTAGCTCAGGCAATTCCATTGTTTCAGTTGCTGAGGCATAAGTCTTGGAGTCATATTTGACTCCTTCTTTTGTCCCTTCCTCATATGCAACACAGCTGCCCATCATGCTGGCTAACATCCCTTTAAAATTAATCCAGAATCCCACCATTTTGTGCCATCTCTACCTCCACCTCCAGGGTTAAAGCCAAACTCACCTCTTTCCTTCATTATTATAATGACTTTCTAATTGGTTTCCATGCTTCTAATCGTGCCTCCCTAAAATCTCCCCTCCGTTTAGCACATAGAGTGGTACAACAATATCAGTCATATCCCACAATCATACATAAAACAGCAACAACCTCTCACCATAGAATTAACTCCTTAGCCACTTGATCTTGTCTTATTTTTCTCTATACCATGTATCACTTTAGTACATAAGAGATGTTTACTCTGCATTGGTCTATTGGCTATCTTAATTTTTGCACCCCATCCAGAAAACTACAAGCCATATGAAGTAAATAATGTTTTTCTGTTTCTGATTTATTGCCAGCATCTAGAGCAGCAGCTCATGCACATTAGGTTGCTTAATAAATATTCGTTGAAGAAATGAATGGCAGACTTCCACTAAATTCTTCTAATGACTCTTCATCTCACTAAGAATGAAGTACCTGGTGTTTTTCCTCCCTACGAGGCTCCGGGCTTCTCCTAACACTCTGACCTCATTCCTACATTGTTAACTCTGCTCCAGCCATATCCGCCTCAATATTTGTCTTTTAATATGTGTGTAATGGTCACCTCTGCCTATAGTGCTGTTCTTCTAGGTACCCATGTACCCTATTCCTGCACTTCTCAGTTTTTAATATTTCCTGTTTATAGAAGACAGTACTTTAATATGTTATTTGAATCCTTAAGAATTAGGGAAAATGTATTCTGATTTTAAATACATTTTAAATAGAAGCCTATAGAATATTGTATATTATGCTCATCCTATGTAAGCATATGGAAACCCTCAGATAGGCTGAGAATGAGTGTCTAGGGCAATATTTTCTGCAAAAATACAGACAATATATCAAATGGATTTTTAACTTTGTAAAATGCCAAAGGAAGAGCTGAGACATTTAATAATTGCCAGAACCTTTCTCTGAAAGCTCACCAGGACCATGAGTCATTGTTTAGGTGACAAGATGTCAGGATATGACAAGATATTCCTGTTATATAACATGACAAGGAGTTTAACCCAGTTCTAATGCTGAAAAATACAAGTCAAAGTAAAAATAAAAATGAAATAGGTCTTCTTTCGTTTCTTTGATGAAAAGATATCAAAGGACTTTATAAAGTACTTCTATTTTCAAAATGTACAAACTCAGAACCTGAGCCAAAAAGTAGGAGCCTTTTATAAATGGAGATTCAAGTGTTCTTTTAGTAGCCTAAGAGCAATCTTAAGGCAAACCTGGTAAAAGAACATACCTCTGTCAGAGTGCCACATTAACCATGAGGAAATTGTTTTTATTAAAAACAGAAAGATTTTGTTGAATAAAAATGAAAAATTTAGAAATATCACATCTTTAATAGATTTCCTGAATTTCTTTGGATTTATTTGAAACTATGTTACTATGGAGAGGAGTACTTTCCTAAAGAAAACAGCATTTTTATATACATTTAAGCATACAGATTTAGAATATTTACATTTTTCAAAATATAAATTTTATTATGAAAAACTTCAATGAAGATGGATAAGCTTGTTAGTGAGATGAATTACATGATTTGTTGATTTTGGTAAATCAACTCATGTTAAAGAGAAGAATTTCAATTGTTACTATTAGCTTCATGAATTAATAAGAATACACATAGCTTACTAAATCATTATTTTGCAGTAATTGTGAGTTGAAAGGCATTTTCTAACCATTAAACACCTGCTTCCCTTATAATTATCACCATTACCTAGTGAAGTAATTGAATAATTTACATTATACACTGAAACCTTCTCTGTTTTTGTTAGGATAATTCCAGATAGTTACAGGAAAAAAAACCCTTAAGAATATGATAGTAATCCATGTGAAAACAAAAATGATCAATTAGATGAGTGTTTGAAAATTTTAGAAAACTAAAGGGTTTCTGTCTGTGTATTCTGCATATACCCAATCTTCCAGATTCAAGCTTGTTTTCTGAAATACAACGTCTTCAACTTTTTGGAGTTCAATGCTCATCCTGACATTTTTCCAATCTTTTAGCATTCATGGATAATTTGGTATCAACAACCTCACCATCGTCACAAGTATGGTCTTATGTGAATGTTATGGGGCAGGCTTCTCATCTCCAAACATGGCCTTTCAAGGGGGTTATCCTTCAGTCCCCAAAGATTTTATTTATTACTTAAGTCAATAAATATTTTATTTTTTATTTATGTTAAAGTTTTAATATTTTTTCCTTCAAGACATTTCTAGAGTCCCCTAGGAAAGTAATACCTATTTGATTAGGTAATACCTTAAACATTTTTCAACTGATACTTTATTCTAAATTAGTTTACAACTGAATGAGAGAAGGAAGAAAAAAAAAAAGAGGGAAGGAAGGAAGGATAGTAAATTGTCTGCTTTTTCAGTTCATTCATTCAGCAAAGATAACTCATGATCACCATAAGCCTGCCCCTATGCTAGGAGCTGGCGATAAAAAGCTTAATGATTCATGAAACCTGCCTCCAGGTTCTGAGAAGACAGGTGTTACATGAATGTATATACAAATGTTGGGTAGTCATACATTATCTTAAGTGTTCTCTCAATCTCCTTTTCTCTTGTAGGATGGTCTCTTTATCCCTGTATAACCTAGTTTACTCTGTGTTTTAATGCTTTTTACTAGCCTCTCAAAAGCTTTTACTTCTGTGCTACAGCTAGCCCACTCAAAATCCTTGTTATTCCAAACCCACTCAGAACCCCATTCCCATTTAACTGCTCTGGTTTAAATATTAGAAGAAGAGCATGTGATAAAATCTATGAAGAAAATATGAATATCTGCAAGAGTGCCTTAAAGTGTTTTATTTTCCACATTTGTTTATCTATTAAAGGAGTTACTTGTTCCAACACAATGATGATGAAATTTCAGATTTATCTGAAAGTGGATATTTCTACACCTTGATAGTTAATAGTACAGAGGCCTGCTTCCCATACCAGTTTCATTTCCATCACAAAATTATTGACACAAATCAACCAGAACAATGAGTTCCATACCTGACAATTCGGTTCTCTAAAGAACTGAGTGTCTAAATCCTTCATTTTTAAATACACTTAGCACTGGAAACAGTATAAATAAAAATGGATTAAGTAAAACACAGATTATTTATGTAAACTAATAATAATGTGAATGCTCTTTAAAAGTAAATCATTATACTAAATATAAGGAGAATAGCTAAACAATTCATCTATCTTATTGAAACAACCCAAATAGGGAATATGAATTTAAATCACTCAGGATCCAACAGAAAACAAACAAACAAAAATAAGACAACAAAATCAACACAGATAATTCAATAGAGTGAATTTATTAGGAGAATGGAATTACAACAGTTGCAAAAAGATGAAAGGGCAAAGATAGTGAGACATAGAAATTAGTAACAGTCTAAGGTCCTGTGCTCACAGAGCTCAAGGTGTGGGTATTACCAGAACTCAGAATCTCTAGCTGTCCAGTAGATTTAAGATCCATACAAAGTCTTCTCAGAGGGGAGGTGCATCACTGCCAGAGATGCCACCTGAAGTGGAGGGGGAGACAGGGCCTTGGCTTCCCCTCATATTCTGTCCTCAAATCTCCTGCCAGAGTCTCCAAGAGGTAGATTTTTAACTGAAAGCTAGCTCACAAGGGAACCAGGAAATATAGTTCGCCGGGGTCAGCCTTTGAAACAGAGCAGAACAGAGGGAAAATGTGGTTTTAAAGCAAACAGCAAGTGATTAGCAAATTATGATTTTAAAAAATTTGACGTTTTTCTTCTAATTTCCTAAAATTCTTCAGGACATTGATTTAGTTTTTTGTTAATACTATTATAAATGAGTTAACCCATATTCTGAAATGAATCATGTCCTTTTTTTTAATGAAAAATCTTTTTGTCAGCTTCATGACTCTATTAGCTGGTTAGTGAGCAAATACTCAAATTATTACAAACAGTAGTCCATGTTGTTTACCTGCTTAAAACTCAAAAAAGCTTCTCGGTGAACTCAGAATAAAATAGAAAGTTGGTTCTTTATTCACTAGGCCTCCATGGCTCTTGCCTGCCCTTAGGAAATCGTCTTGTTACTCTCCTATGCCTCAGTCACTGGATTGCTCTTGCCCTGGCTGTCTTTCTCTTTCTAAAACTCAACAGACTTCTTCACTGTAACACATTTAAACCTGATTTTCACTCTGGAATATTTTGTCCACATATGTTATTGTTGGCTTAGGACTGAGGCCTTAACTGAACCTCCACACCGTCAGAGTAGGCTACATATCTGTCCTTCTCGAAGAAATATGATGCTCAGTCTTTCACCCCAGCAAATCATTTCCTACATAGCAAGAACCAATTCCTGGTATCTTCTCGTTTTGTCATATTTTGTGGTCCTTGCTAGAGTTGCAAAATTCCCTAAAATAGAAACTGTCTCTCTCTTGGCTTCCAAGGAATCCATCCTTAGTACTTAAGAAGTACTCAGCACGTAAGGAGGTGCCATAAAGATTTATTTAATGAATAAATAAGTGGATGAATGAATAGCCTATTGTTGGGTTTTAAGGTCCTACATTATTTCCCACATCTGGTCCAGCTCTGCCTGCTCCCTTAAAGGCCAACCACCTCCTGCAAGGAAAGACATTTTTAAATCGATTGTTTTGCTAGTAGGCCACTGTCTGGACCACATTTACCTGGATCAGTTGAGGATACTTCATAAAGTCAGTTATCTAGATTTCACCCTCTCCTTTTGCTTCTGAAATGGATAAGGTCAACTGATTCTTCACATCCTACTCATCCAGATTTTCAAGAAAAGTTCTGTGGATCTTTTCCATAGAACCGGTAACTTAGGTTCATGCAAGTATCATGGACTCAGTCAATTTTCAGATCAAACTTTCTCCAAACATGAGACAAGTATTTAAGTGCTTGCTAACTGTTTATAAATGGTTACTTGGCTTCTCCTTTGGCTTTTCATCCACATGTGTCTAACTTCTGAGGCAAGGACTCTCCACGTGAGAAAGCATAAGTGGTAAGATAAAAAAACTCCATTCTTTTCCCCTAGAACTGATTATCCATTGAGCTGTCATCCAGTACATTTTTACATTTGACTGCAATGATATTACAGATTTAAAGACATGATCCAAATTGTTAAAAGTGTTTTCTCTCCAAAAAAAAAAAAATAATAATGAAAAGGTAGACAGGAAATCATGCTAATACTATGGTGAATAAAGCTGTGATGAATGAACTGTGGGCCTTTCCTCTGCTTTTAGCTACTGCATGCCTAGTTTATATACTATAGAAAAGTTTCCCTTTTTAAATTTTATTTTGTGATATGTATCTTTAACTTCTACTTATTGGAAAAATGGAACTCCTACAGATTGTGTAGTAGTAGCTTGTTGTTTTCCCACCCGTTTCCATTCTGTAGTCTCTAATGCCACATGTGGGACCCATCTCTCTTCCCTTCCCATTTCTCCGAAACTTCCATTTTACTATCTTCATAATAGGCTTGGCTCATATCCACTCTTCTTTCAGCTCTGGCTTGTGTGTTGCTTTCCTCCTGGCTCTAAGCCCTGTTCCCACCATCTCAGCCATCCCAACTTCAGTTCCTACAATAATCCTTCGTACCCTTCACCTCTAACTCCAAATTTACATTCTCTTCTGGCAAATAGCTACACAATTCTCTGCCCACCCCAACTGTCTAATATATAGCATCATTTAAATCTCAGAAATTGATCTCTAATACTTTCAACTCTACAGAGAATAATCCTCTCCAAATTATCTTTATTACTAAAACTGGTCTTAATAATGCTTTGACTTCCAAATACACAGTTCTTTGGGCAACACACCCCATAACCTCAAAGACTAAATCCCATATTTTCCCCACTTCTTTCCCATACCTTTCCTTCTTTTAAAACCTTCATTATTTTCTTGGACCAGAGACTTTTAATCACTTCCAATATTAAACTTTAAAACTTCTCAGGCATATGTCCTATCACAATTATTATGCAAAATTGAACTCTTCCCAACGCTTATCTAGTCCAAATAGTAGCTTGTTCCTTTCTATTTTCAAGTTTCCAAGTCCTAATAACAGATTTCCCCCTCTCACAAATTCCATTCTTCTTCCCACAGGCATTCTCTGGAACCTGGTATCTTGTTTCCTGCTATTCTGATTATGTTTTACTTGCACTGTCCAACAAAAGCAGCCAGTTATACTCTTTCCTTGGTTTCACAGAAAAGCTGTGTTTTTTTTCTTAATCTGACATCCCATGACCTGTGGGTTCAGTTCCACTCACACAGCCTTCTCCAAAAATCCCATATGCTTAGTGGCTACCAAAGTTGCAAAAATGTTTTATATGGGATCCCAGAGGGGGAAAAAAGTCCTGTGTTTGGGAGTTTGTGATATGCAGTGTTCTCTAAAGAGTGGAGCCTTGCAAGACACTCATCTTGCTTGGATCTAAGAACAAGGAGCAAAGCTCCTCATTTCAGAACAAACAGAAGACTTTGCCTAAGGACATTCTCTGGATGAAAGAAAGGATGTGTCTGGTCCTCATTGGGGCTCACTGGAGTTGCTGGGGAATTACCACATGGGAACGCTGACAGCATGAACTTGATAGATACCTCAGATCCTTCACCTCTGACAGGGGACGGCATTAAGCTGGCTTCTATCTGCATTTCGCAGAGGCAATCCCCAGTGAGACGGGGCATCAATTAACAGCAGCAGTTAACTTTCCCAGTGTGGTGTACTGTATTGCCCTCTTTTTTTTTTCTCACTTTTCCACTTTTTTCCTTCTGCTTCTTGATTAAAACTAAATTGTCTACACTAAAATCTGCTTCTGCATTCAAAGTAAGAGTGCAACTGCCATTCCATTCTTATGTTAGCCATTATTCTGTAGCTCCATCCAAGCCAGCAATGAAAGGTTGTCTTAGTCCAAAAAAAAAAAAAAAAAAAAAAAAAAATCAGATGGAGTTAGAGACCCACAATTTTACTAGTAAACAAACAAATGAGTATTACTATTTTTTTCCTTATGGCTTAAAAACTCTACTACATCTATTATGTTCATCATTCTAAATTGCTTAAATGCATTGTTATTATCTGCGGCCATATTTATATTCAGCTGTCTTTTTATGTAAGCACTGATGGTCATGTTTGTCATATTTAAATGAGGATTTGGTGTGTGTATGGATTTTGTTAATCTAGATTTTCTCATTAAATAGACACTTTGAGTACCTGATACGTATCAGTCATCATTCTAAGGACTTCGTGCATATTTGCACGTTTGAGCATCAAAACTATCCTTTGAGATAGATATTATCATTAACTTGATTTTGCAAATGAGTAAACTGAGACCAAGAGATAATGAACAGCATGGCCAAGGGGTGACAGCAAACAGCATAGCCATGAATCAATGTCCCCATTTTCCACCACCACTAACACTCTCTCCTTAGTACAATGTGCTTAACCATGATGATGTACACTTATACATTTTCCAATCAAAATCTAAGATATCCAGGGGCAGAAGTCCAAGTAAAGAGATTGTTTTGTAGCATATTGAACAAAAAACACCAACAAAAATTCCTAGTTTTCATATATTCTCTCATCTATGTGTTTTGCACCACACTGCATAGCATTTTGTCCTTAATTGGTTTCCTTAAGAAATCCCAACCTTGCAAGCATCTTCTAATTTCTTTCTTATCACTAACGTTTTTTGAGGTTACAGGGAAATGTCACATTACACGGTGCACAGAATTTATCTGGAAAAAATATTCCATATTCAACACCTCTGAAACTACCTTCATATATATATGAAACTACTATTTCATATATATATATGAAATAGGAGGAATCACTTGGATTCCACCTATTTCAGCCCATTCCATCATGCAGTACCCACCCCTAAGGGGTCTCCTTGACAAAATACCCTTGCAGCCTCCTATTCTTCCCATAGAACTTACCAAGTAATAAATTGAAATAGTGATTCTTCCAAAGGAGCTTGGTTAAAAAATAAATAAATTATATACAAAAACAAAGCAAAATAGCAACAAAAACAATAAAATTCTTCAAATTAAAAAAGGGGAAATATATATAGAGAGATAGATACAGATATAGATAGTACCTACTGTGTGCCATATAATGTGCTATAATTTTACAGATGTTACCTTACTCAGTACTAATAAAGTCCCTTTGAGTTAAGCAGCATTACTTCCATCTTCCAAAAAAGAAAATTGAAAAATCTGAAAGATTTGCCATGGCATCTGCCTCTTTCCACTCTCCTACAGGGGAACATACTAACTCTTTGATAACCATAGTGTAATGTGCATAATAATTCTCAACTAACCAACTAATTTTGGACTATTGCCTATGGTCAAGCAGTTTCAGAAAAGCAAGTAGTGTACCCAGTTATTCTCACTTTTATTCTAATGCTTTTCCACTACATTACAATGCCTTATCCCCTCTTACAAGATTATTTATAATTTTTGAAAATTAATATTCGGTAGAAAGTCAAGGAAATGACAATTGAAAAAGCAAGTAATCAATTCATTGATGTAAAATTAGCTATAGCAAATTAATTTGACCTACTTAATACAAATCATATTTTATTATGAATAGCTAAGGGGAATAATTAATGCTCACAGACATTCATCCATGGCAATATAAAAGCTTTCTTTTTTTCTTTTTCTTTCTATCTTTCTACTATTTCTTTAGACATACTCTATAATGTTAAGGAGTGAATATACCTGAAAAATAATATATCAGGTCATGCACAGTCCATCCTGAGTAGAATTAGGATTCAGCCTACATTTTCTAAATTAAAGTAGTTAGGAAGAAACATAATTACGTCCAAAATAAGAGAAGTGCAGTAAAGGGACCAGGGTTAAGGGAGAAATATATAAGCTTTACAATTATGTGATAGGTATATGCAGATTGGCACTAAAGACCCAAACTGTCAGAGTGAAAGAGAAAAGTAGCAGAGCAGGCAATCAAAGGCTGTTGCTTAAAAAAGAAAAATAAACGTTAAGGTCAAATCTTAATTATATTCTTGTAGCCTACATTTTGTGCTGAATCTTGAAGCAAGATGGTCTTCCCTTAGCAAGTTCTTCACTGCATTACTATTTAGATGTAGATGTGACTGTTGGCAGACTGATGACTTAGAGCTTATACACATAGCGTTACATCAACAGATCATACTTTATTCTATTTAGAGAGCTCAAGGACTGGTTTTATTGTTTGATAAAATAGAAAGACTTTATATCATAGAATGGTTCAATATGTATCAAAATATAAAGTATGTGTCCTGTATATATATATGTGCATAGTCATAATTTTAGTATATTTAATTATTATTGATGATTACATCCCCACAATAGTAATTCTAAGTATGTTAACAGAAAACATAATTTTTGTTCTATCTAAAAACCTATGGATGGTTATAGTAAACATAAGAACTTCATATTCACATTTATTTCTTAGGAATTGTTTAAAAATATAGGTAACTTTTTCCCCACAAATTGGTTATTGCTTTAAGATATTTTAGTTATAGTGCAAAAATAAAAATTTAAACAACCTTAGCCTGAATAAAATATAAAGGATTTGTGTATAAAACTTCTTACCATTTGTCTTCAATGAGAAAGTCCAGGATGAGGGTAGTATTATTTTTTATCTTTTAAATTTTTAATAGCTTTTTATTGCAGTATAATTGCTTCACAATAACTGTGTTCATTTCCGTTGTACAGCAAAGTGAATCAGACACATGCATACACATGTCCCCATATCCCCTCGCTCTTGAGCCTCCCTCCCATCCTCCCTATACCACCCTTCTAGGTCATCGCAAAGCACTGAGCTGATCTCCCTGTGCTATGCTCCTGCTTCCCACCAGCCAACTATTTTACATTTGGTAGTGTGTATATGTCAATGCTACTCTCACTTCAGCCCAGCTTCGCCCTCCTACCCCATGTCCTCAAGTCATTCTCTATGTCTACCTCTTTATTACTGCCCTGCAACTAGGTTCATGAGTACCTTTTTTTTTTGATACCATATATGTGTTAGCATACAGTATTCGTTTTTCTCTTTCTGACTTACTTCACTCTGTATGACAGACTCTAGTTCCAGCCACCTCACTGCAAATAACTCAATTTCATTTCTTTTTATGGGTGAGTAATATTCCATTGTATATATGTGCCACATCTTTATCCATTCATCTGTTGATGGACACTTAGGCTGGTTCCAAGTCCTGGCTATTGTAAATAGTGCTGCAGTGAACATTGTTGTGCATGTCCATTTGTGAATTGTGGTTTTCTCAGGGTATATGCGCAGTAGTGGGATTGCTGGGTCATATGGTAGTTCTATTTTTAGTGTTTTGAGGAACCTCCATACTGGTTTCCATAGTGGTTGTATCAATGTACATTCTCACAAGCAGTGTAGGAAGGTTCCCTTTTCACCACACCTTTTCCAGCATTTATTGTTTCTAGCTTTTTTGATAATGGCCATTCTGACATTGTAGTTTTGATTTGCATTTCTCAAATAATTAGTGATGTAGAGCATCTTTTCATGTGCCTCTTGGCCATCTCTATGTCTTCTTGTGAAATGTCTATTTAGGTCTTCTGCCCATTTTTTAACTGGATTGTTTGTTTTTCTGATATTGAGCTGCATGAGCTGTTTGTATATTTTGGAGATTAATCCTTTGTCTTTTGTTTCATTTGCAATATTTCTCCCATTCTGAGGGTTGTCTTTTTGTCTTCTTTATGGTTCCTTTGCTGTGCAAAAGCTTTTAAGTTTAAGTAAGTCCCATTTGTTTATTTTTGTTTTTATTTCCATTACTCTAGGAGGTGGGTCAAAAAAGATCTTGCTGTGGTTTATGTCAGAGTGTTTTTCCTATGTTTTCCTCTAAAAGTTTTATAGTGTCTGGTCTTACATTTAAGTCTTTAACCCATTTGGATTTTTTTGTGTGTGTATGGTTTTAGGTAGTATTCTAATTTCATTCTTTTACATGTAGCCATCCAGTTTTCCCAGCATCATTTATTGAAGAGGCTGTCTCTCCTCTATTGTATGTTTTTGCCTCCTTTGTCATAAATTCGGTGCCCATATGTGCGTGGGTTTATCTCTGGGCATTCTATTCTGCACTGTTGATCTATATTTCTGTTTTTGTGCCAGCACCATACTGTCTTGATTACTGTAGCTTTGTGGTATAGTTTGAAGTCGGGGAGCCTGATTCCTCCAACTCCGTTTTTCTGTCTCAAGATTGCTTTGGCTATTCGGGATCTTTTGTGTTTCCAAATGAACTGTAAGATTTTTTGTTCTAATTCTGTGAAGAATGCCATTGGTAGTTTGATAGGGATTGCATTGAATCTGTAGATTGCTTTGGGTAGTATAGTCATTTTCACAATATTGATTCTTCCAATTCAAGAACTTAGTGTATTTCTCCAACTGTTTATGTCATCTTTGATTTCTTTCATCACTGTTTTATAGTTTTCTGAGTATAAGTCTTTCACCTCCTTAGGCAGGTTTATTTCTAGATATTTTATTCTTTTTTTTGCAGTTGTAAATGGGAGTGTTTCCTTAATTTCTCCTTCTGTTGTTTCATTGTTGGTGTATAGGAATGCCAGAGATTTCTCTGCATTAATTTTGTATCCTGCAACCTTACCAAATCCATTGATTAGTTCTAGTAGTTTTCTGGTGGCATCTTTAGGATTCTCTATGTATAGTGTCATGTCATCGGCAGTGACAGTTTTATTTCTTCTTTTCCAATTTGTATTCCTTTTATTTCTTTTTCTTCTCTGATTGCTGTGGCTAGGAATTCCAAAACTATGTTGAATAAGTGTGGCGAGAGTGGACATCCTTGTCTTGTTCTTGATCTTAGTGGAAATGCTTTCAGCTTTTCACCATTGAGTAGGATGTTTGCTGTGGGTTTGTCATATATGGCTTTCATTATGTTGAGGTAAGTTCCCTCTATGCCCGTTTTCTGGAGAGTTTTTATAGTAAATGGATGTTGAATTTTGTCAAAAGATTTTTCTGCACCTATTGAGATGATCATATGGTTTTTTTCCCTTAATTTGTTAATGTTGTGTATCACATTGATTGATTTGCATATATTGAAGAATCCTTTCATCCCTGGGATAAATCCCACTTGATCATGGTGTGTGATCCTTTTAATGTGGTTTTGGATTCTATTTGCTAGTTGTTTGTTGGAAGATTTTTGATTATGGTTTCAATTTCATTACTTGTGATAGGTCTGTTTATATTTTCTAATTCTTCCTGGTTGAGTCTTGGAAAATTGTACCTTTTCAAGAATTTGTCCATTTCTTCGTGGTTGTCCATTTTATTGACTATAGCTGTTTATAGTAGTCTCTTGTAATCCTTTGTATTTCTTCAGTGTCAGTTGTGATTTCTCCTTTTTCATTTCTAATTTTATTGATTTGCATACTCTCCCTTTTTTTCTTGATGAGTCTGGCTAAGCATTTATCAATTTTGTTTATCTTCTCAAAGAACCTGCCTTTAGATTTATTGATCTTTGCTATTGTTTTCTTCATTTCTATTTCATTTATTTCTGCTCTGATCTTTATGATTTCTTTCCTTTTATTGACTTTGGGTTTTCTTTGTTCTTCTTTCTCTAGTTGTTTTAAGTGTAGGGTTAGATTGTTTATTTGAGTTTTTTCTTGTTTCTTGAGGTGAGATTGAATTGCTATAAACTTCCCCCTTAGAACTGCTTTTGCTGCGTCCCATAGATTTTGGGTTGTCGTGTTTTCATTTGTTTCCATGTATTTTTAAATTTCTTCTTTGATTTCTTCAGTGATCTCTTGGTTATTTAGTAGTGCATTGTTTAACCTCCATGTATTTGTGTTTTTTACAGTTTTTTTTCCTGTAATTGATTGCCAGTCACATAGCATTGTGGTCAGAAAAGATGCTTGCTACATTTTCAGTTTTCTTAAATTTTTCGAGGCTTGATTTGTGACACAAAATGTGATCTATCCTTGAGAATGTTCCATGTGCACTTGAGAAGAAAGTGCATTCTGCTACTTTTGGGTGGAATGTTCTATAAATAGCAATTAGATCCATCTTGTGTATTGTGTCATTTAAAGCTTGAGTTTCCTTATTTATTTTCATTTTGAATGATCTGTCCATTGGTGTAAGTGGGGTGTTAAAGTCCCCTAATATTATTGTATTACTGTCTATTTCTCCTTTCATAGTTGTTAGCATTTGCCTTATGTATTGAGGTTCTTCTATGTTGGGTACATAAACATTTATAATTGTTATATCTTCTTCTTGGATTGACCCTTTGATCATTATGTAGTGTCCCTCCTTATCTCTTTTTTTTTTTTGTTTTTTTTTCTTGCGGTACGCGGGCCTCTCACTGTTGTGGCCTACTCCCGTTGCGGAGCACAGGCTCCGGACACGCAGGCTCAGCATCCATGGCTCATGGGCCCAGCCGCTCCGTGGCGTGTGGGATCTTCCCGGACCGGGGCACAAACCCGTGTCCCCTGCATCTGTAGGCGGACTCTCAACCACTGTGCCACCAGGGAAGCCCCCTCCTTATCTCTTATAACAGTCTTTATTTTAAAGTCTATTTTGTCTGATATGAGTATTGCTACTCCAGTTTTTTTTTTGATTCCATTTGCATGGAATATCTTTTTCCATCCCTCCATTTTCAGTCTGTATGTGTCCCTAGGTCTGAAGTGGGTCTCTTGTAGACAGCATATATATGGGTCTTATTTTTGTATCCATTCAGCAAGCTGTGGCATTTAATCCATTTACATTCAAGGTTATTCCTATTACCATTTTCTTAATTGTTTGGGGTTTGTTTTTGTGGGTCTTTTTCTTCTCTTGTGTTTCCCACTTAGAGAAGTTTCTTTAGCATTTGTTGTGAAGCTGGTTTGGTGGTGCTGAGTTCTTTTATCTTTTGCTTGTCTGAAAAGCTTTTGACTTCTCCATTGAATCTGAATGAGATTCTTGCTGGGTAGAGTAATCTTGGTTATAGATTTTTCTGTTTCATCATTTTAAGTATATCCTGCCATTCCTTCTGGCCTGCAGAGTTTCCATTGAAAAATCATCTGATAACCTTATGGGGATTCCTTTGTACATTATTTTTTGTTTTTCCCTTGCTGCTTTTAATATTTTTTCTTTGAATTTAATTTTTGTTAGTTTGATTAATATGTGTTTTGGTGTATTTTTCCTAGAGTTTATCCTGTATGGAACTCTCTGTGCTTCCTGGACTTGGGTTACTATTTCCTTTCCCATGTTAGGGAAGTTTTCAACTATAATCTCTTCAAATATTTTCTCAGACCCTTTCTTTTTCTCTTCTTCTTCTGGACCCCTATAATTCAAATGTTGGTGCATTTAGTGTTGTCCCAGGGGTCTCTGAGATTGTCCTCGATTCTTTTCATTCTTTTTTCTTTATTCTGCTCCTTGGCAGTTATTTCCACCATTTTGTTTTCCAGCTTAGTTATTCATTCTTCTGCCTCAGTTATTCTGTTTTTGATCCCTTGTAGTGTACTTTTCATTTCAGTTATTGTGTTGTTCATCTCTGTTTGTTCTTTAGTTCTTCTAGATCTTTGTTAAACTTTTCTTGTATTTTCTTAATCCGTGCTTCCATTCTATTTCCGAGATTCTGGATCATCTTTACTATCATTACTCTGAATTCCTTTTCAGGTTGATTGCCTGTTTCTTCTTCATGTATTTGCTCTTGTAGATTTTTACCTTGCTCCTTCATCTGTGACATATTTTTTTGCCATCTCATTTTTTTTTGAGTGGGATTGTGCTCCTGTTTTACTGGTTGTTTGGCCTGAGGCTTCCAACACTGGAGTTTATAGGCTATTGGGTAGAGCTGAGATGGGTCTTGGTGTTGAGATGAGGACCTTTATGAGACCTCACTCCTATGAATATTCCCTGGAATCTGAGGTTCTCTCTTAGTCCTGTGGTTCGAACTCGGAGCTCCCACCACAGGAGCTACTACCCAACCCCAGGCTTTTGAACCAAGATCCCACAAGCCTCGTGGGGTGGCAAAAAACAAAACAAAATAACAATAACAAAGTAAAAAATAAAATTAGACTAGGAGACTAACAGATATGTTAGAAAGAACGTAAAAATTAACAAAATATATGAATCAACAACCAGAAGGTACATCAGCTCCACAAAATTAAAAGAGGAGGGAAAAGAAAAAAAAAAAAGGGGACATGGGAGAAAGGCCGTGGTTGTCGAGGGCGAGGCCTAAGCAAGGGTGAGGTTTGGGCGGTGGGCGGGGCCAATGCTCAGGACCCACAGTGCTGGAAAAGGCCCTGGGGGCTGTGGGGGGTGGAGCTTAGGCTCAAGGAACAGAAGGCCCAGGCGTGCTCCTCACCCCTGGTCTCAGAGGGCAGGAGACCTCATCTGGGGGTCCAGCAGGCTTCCTGGGCTCGAGTGGGTGGGACAAATGCCCTCCTTTCCTCTCCTGCTCCTCTGGTCTGGGGTCTGAGAAGGCCCCTCCTTCCTGCCTCTCCTGATCCTCCCGGCCTCCCTCCTATGCCCCCAGGACGCACACAGCCTGGATAGGGCTTTGGAGTTGGGAGAACCAGCTTGGGAGCTCAGCAGGCTCCCTGGCCCCAGTGGGCCAGGTGATCGCTCTCCACTCCTCTTCTGCTCTTCCTGGAGAGTCCCTCCCACCGACCTCTCATGATCTCCCTGGCCTCAGGGGCCCTGACCCTGTCTGGCCTCCACTTCTCCCTCCTCAGTCTCCCTACATCCTACCGGTTTACTCTGGGGTTCCTCCCATCTCCTTGGGCATTAGAGTCCCCCACCAGCAGCTGGCAGGCACCCTAGTTGTGGGGAGACGCTGACTCCGCATCTTCCCACACTGCCATCTTGACTCCGCCTCTGAGGGTAGTATTTAACCTGAAGTGTTGCAACCTGGTTGATTCAGCAGACACTTTCACCAGATGAGTCCCCTGTGGTGTCGCAGTGAAGGAAGGAGAGTCAGAGTCATTACAGAGACCACTGTGTGGAGTCTTAAATCATAAGGAAAAATGAGAACAAGCAGCAAGATTAAAGCTAGAAGGCCCAGAACAATGGTTGAATCCATTTTGGTCACCCAAAAAGGCTATGGATGGCAAGAGTCTCAGAGCTCTTTTTATGAGAAGTCTGGTGTTTCTCCTTCGAAAAGTAATAAATCAGACCAAACATACACGATGAAAGAATTTCCTCAAGGATGGGCACTTTATTATTTATGCGGCATGGTTCTGAATTGTTGGAATAGCCTCACATACAGTTTCAGATTAATAAACCATTTTTCCTACAAATCATGAAACTGCGCACCCATTTAGATTTTGCCTCCTAGTTGGATTATGTCTAGTAACATATACTGACCATCTATTTAATATTTGTGACCACAAATGAATAAACATGTATTTTTATCTATAAATAATTTTGATGTTTTTCCTAAGCTTCTAGAACTTTAGGTTAAAAGTTCAAGAATTTTCAAAAGTTCCTGAACTTCAAATAAAATTGACGCTCCAGGAAAATGTACTTTAACCTTTATCTTGACTAGGCATTTCAGTTGGCACAATATCATAGAGTTGAGATGTGTTTGCACCTTACTTTGATGAGCACAGCTGGATGTGCATGATAGTTACCAGAGGGAGGGGTTATGCTCACTCAGGCTAGTGTCCCACTGAACCATTATGACAAATAACTTTGTTTTTGATATTTCAAAATGTTTTTTATCATGTATCAAAATATGTAAAATATGGGATACCATTTGTCCACACTTAACTTTTGATTATATTTATATAACTTTGCTTATCCTCAATAACATTTCAGTATTTCAGGCTTGCATCATCTCATGCTTCTACTTCTTCATATTTTTAGTCTATACTCTATATTTTTTTCATTAGATGTACTTGATGCATATATCCTAAAATACAGATTCGTAGGTTCCATTCCTTGAATGATTTCCCTTTCCCTCATCAGGATTAATCCTATTCTGTTTTGCGGGACCATGGTATTCCAAAGAGATGCTTAGGGGCATTCAAGTTCACACTCAACATCTACACAACTCACCAACACACAAACACACTAGCAGACATACCTGAAAATATACACTCCTACACATGACACATCACCCATATGCATACTCACGATGTATAACCTTGCAGATGCACACACATGTGCCCAGTCTCACAGTCATACATATGCTCACCATCATTGTCTAACACATATTCTCTTATACATACACATTGCACACATGCACCTACAAGTGCCTGCAGTACATGAACAGATACACACCTACACACAAACACACACACATATAAACAGTACACGTGGCCAAACAGTAAAGGTTTATAAGGTCTGAGTAGATTTCTTGGAACATTTTTTTTTCTATCATACATAGTAGGGATCCATGTAATATTTTTCCTTGACCAGTGTGCTAATAATTTAAAAACTTTGAATTAATAGGACAGATTCAAGTTCTTTATTGTAATAATGCAAGTATTACCAATTTACATTTTCTATCATATCTCTTCGCATCTCTCCTCTTTTGCGACCCTAATCCCAAGATAAACTATAGGACTGTCTATTATTCAATTTGACAATAGATGAGTGATTTACTTATTCTTTTTCCTCTGTTGACTTTTACACACATTTTTAAATTGAATTAACACTTATTTTTCAAGGCTTAGTTTAAATGTCATTTCTGTGAAGATTTTACTAACCTCCCTAGATACAATTCATTGATTTATCCCTTGTGTTGAAGAGTACTTGTTAATTCTTCTCTTATGACTATTGTGATGTTGAATTTCAGTTAATTTTATATATTTCTTTCCCTTGCTAGATTTTAAACATCTTGAGAACAAAAATAAGCATTCTTGTAACTGCTGTAGTTTAGAAGAATATTTTAAAAGGCATTTAATGAATATTTCTTTAAATAATGGAACATTTCAAAGTTTCCTGTTTAAACCCTATGTGGGTTTATTTGTTACAGAATAACATATCTGGTTTTCAGCAGATACTCTATTGAGTAAAGAGACATTGTATTTGTTCTCTCACTTTAGTAAATAAGTCCCAATCTAAACATGTCTCCTTATGTCAATTATATAAGTATAAAGTTTCCTCACAGGTGTCATGTTTACACTGGGACTTAGATACTAAGTTATAGAACAAAGAGTGTGTCTCTATACTTGAAAAAAAAGAGTCAAAATTAGGGTGAAAAATAGAATGTGTTAAAAATGTGAACATCTGTGGTTCAGGAGATAGTTTTACAAGTAAAGTTGATATTTTTATTACTCACAGAAGGCCACCTTTAAAATCTGTTCATTACATGGTAGTTCTCAATTTTTGCCTTGATGTTTATTAAGAAAGAATAGAATTAGTGACATTAACATTAAAATGATATAAAGCTGAGAAACCATAACGATATAGTAGAATAGAAAGGGACAAAAGTAGAATTATGTTCTTAATAAAGATTCCCTTAGCACATTTCTACAATAGGAGCAATAGCATCTTCCCTCTAATATGCTCTCGGAATCAACAACAAATTATCAGATACTTTATCCATATTTGATAGCCCTATAACATTTTCTGACACAATTTTTGTTCAGTTAAAATAAGTTTCAAGAATTTGAATAGAAGTTAACTGCAGTCTAAGTTATATTTTTAAGAATTGAATTAGATTACTATATCTATAATTCTACTGAAAACCGTAGAGGCTTATAAACGTGTTCTTGTGTGTGAAAGCCGTTTGGAGCCCTTGATTCACTGTTAATTATCTGGCACACAGTATTTATGTTCTGTAGTCAATACTTTATGGCTTTTCTGCCCTGTAAAAAATGTGCTTGCAAAATGGAGTTGCTGATGTTACAAAGAGCCTTCATATCTTAATCTTTTTTATGTCATTTTGTGAATAGTAATTAAAATCTTCCCTTCAGTGCAAACACAGCCCTCCAGAACATCTTTGTGATTTTTTAAACTTCTAGGAGGCTTAGGTTTTTTTCCCTAGTGGAAAATATTCAATTAGTTGAGTTACATTCTAACTGAGGTATGGCTAGAGTAATAACCGGTGACCCACTGCATGTTTCTTCTGCTCCTTGTACATCAGTTATTTTCAGGTAAAGTACTTCAGGGACAGCTGCCCAATACTTAACCCCACAGCTTAATGATACAGGAAAAAATCTCATTGAACTGCACAGCTCACCCCTCAATAAATTAACATTTCCTTCTTGTTTCTTCCTGGCTTCAGCATAAAATAAAGGAGAATTATGTCTAAGCATATGATTTTCTGTGTAGGACTGAACCAATTAATTATCACTAAATAAGAAACGATTTTAAGCATTTTTCTCTTTTCCACTCACCGATTATTATCCATCTTTAAAATGAAAATTGTTTTCCTTCAAAATAAGTAATTCTGAAAAATGTAAATTATAGATTTTGAAGTGATACAGAGGGGGTTTGTATGTGAACTCTACCATTTATGCTCAGTAATAAGTTTAATTTGGGGGAAATTACTTCTTAAATCTCAGTTTTCTCACTTATAAAATATGGCTGTTAATGAATACTCCATAGTAGAGTGAGGATGCAATAATTATGGTGTATCAAGTATATTTCAGAGTGTCTGGAACTTAGAAAAATCTCAGTTATGTTACAACTTGTATTTCTATAAACATTGAATAGAGATACTTATAATAATCTTTTTAAAAAGCAAACCACATTTAAGTAATATGTAATATTTAATAATATGGTATAGTCTTCTTAAACACTTCCTATTTCTTGTTAGGAAAGAAATAGTTACTGTTTAAAGATTATGACCTGGAAATTACACAGTGAGGTCCACTACCACCTCATTGACCAGAGCTCAGTCACTTGTCAGTATAATCAAAAACGACAACTGGGAAAATCAGTGTTTAGGTGGGAGATCATTTGACCAACCGTAACTCATATTCAATTACTGAA
The DNA here is from genome assembly GCF_005190385.1 of Monodon monoceros. Taxonomy (NCBI): domain Eukaryota; kingdom Metazoa; phylum Chordata; class Mammalia; order Artiodactyla; family Monodontidae; genus Monodon; species Monodon monoceros. The sequence goes on along the minus strand of NW_021703785.1, from coordinate 21,697,329 downwards.
GGTCAATGCTTAGCCTGGGTGTGAGGGATAAGTAGAAGTCTCTCCCAAAACCTCTTTACATTTATGATATGTGTATAATTTTATTTTTTATCCTGTTTTATATTTATTCATGTTACAATGTGTTCCTTTTCCTTACCCTTACATGCACGGGCTTGATAAAATTCTCTTCTTTTTCACTACCATTACACTCCAGGTAATCTGGATGTACTTGGCTGTCCCTAGCAACAGTCATTCTCACCTTCATTCTTCCTTGTCACACTGAATGTGAACATGCAGTCTGCCCCATGTCCCACTGCAACCCCATCTCTCTGTGCAGACATCTTCTCTTTAGATATGTACAGAGGTAGTTCAGCAAATTCACCTGGAGTTTTCTTGGAGGCTCTGTGTTGATTTTAGAAAATCTTGGGTCACATGTCACAATGTGCCCACTAACAGCTCATGTCATAAAACCTACATGAAAAAACAATTCAGCAGAAAGAAAAATCTCTTTCCCACTAGAGACTGCACAACTTCAGATCTTGTCCCCCATTGGCTTATCTTGGATTACACATTGGCAAACCAGTCAATGAGCGTTGAACCACAGACTGTGGGATTACATAGGCATTCCCCCATCCGCACACAAGAACTCATCTCCAGGCAGTCTTTCTATCTGTATGTTTATGTATCAGCTTATTTAAATTCATATGCATAGGTTTAATTTTGTTTTATCTCAGATCGAGTGTTGAGGAATTTTTTCCCCTGAAGTTCATACTTCTGTTCGTATTTTCTCTGCTTTTCTTTAATGTCTTTTCTTTTTGCTCATGAAACCTTATTACATTATGTAGATGTGTCTTTAGACTCTTCTTTGTTGTCACAGTTTCTCAGATTTTCCCTGTTTCTGATGATGTTATGAATTTGTCAAGTGAACACTTGTTAAGTGGATTACAGGGTGTTGAATGGTGAACATGGTTCAACAACAGACTACAAGGGAAATTGAAATAGAGAATTTTATTACTCACAGGTCCTGGAGGGTGTACCTGGCATGCCTTGAGGGGCTGTGTGTGGAGTCAAGGCAGAGTTCAAACAGAGAGAGAAAGAGAGAGAGAGAGATAGAGAGAGAGAGAGAAAGACCTGGGGCACATGCCTTTATTAGGGTCCCTGAGTAGAGTGCTTTGGGTTCCTGGGCTAAGGCTGGATTGGTCAATTCAAACCTAAAGAGTGAAGGTTTGGTAGCCCCAAGGGAGTCTTACCTAAGGGTAACAAAAGGGGAAGGCATCTGGAGGCAGAGGAGACTCTTGATCACAAGGGCTGTTGGAGAGTTGCTATCAGGGACTTACATTTGCTTGTGACTCTGCAAGCTTCTGTATAGGGCACCTCATGCATGAATAGTTGATTGTCAATTTAAAGCACCTTATATTCAGCTTGGCCAAACAAACTGTATGCTAAAGCAGCAACACCATGGAGTAGCATAGCTAAACTCTCAACAAATGAGCTTTATGGATTTAAAGATTACTAGTCAGGTATTTTATAGAATCCCCCTCAATCTAGGGTTGAAATTTAATTCTATTCAGTTTATTTTTCCATTCCCCTTTCAATCCTTTGTCTCCTAAAAGTGGCAATTCTGATGTACCAAATGTATATTTTTGCTGTTTGGATGTGTTTGTTCTTGGAAAGTGTATAAATGATGAACATTTCATATTTGATTAAATCGTCTTTTTCCTTTTTTACTTTAGCTTGGATAATGTCTACTAACCTATTTTCCAGTATGGTTTTCAACTGCTTTCCTGTGTTAAATTTTTGTTAAACACATCTTTTGTGTTTTTAATACTAGTTGTTGGATTTTTTCCCAGCTTTATTGAGGTATAATTGATAAATACATATTGTATATATTTAAGGTAAACAGTGTGATAATTTGATATAAGTATATATAGAGAAATGATTACCACAATCAATTTAATTAACATCCATCACCTCACATAGTTACCATATTTTGGTGTGTGGTAAAAACACTGAAGATCTACTCTCTTAGCAATTTCAGGTATACAATACTCTATTATAAGCTATAGTCACTGTGCTGTACATTAGAGCTGCAGAACTTATTCATCTTATAACTGAAACTTTGTACATTTTGACTAACATCTCCCCATTTCCCCCACCCCTGGTCTTTGAAAACTACCACTCTAGTCTCTACTTCTGTAAGTCTGACTTTTTTAGATTCTACATATAAGTGGGATCATACAGTACTTGTCTTCATCTGACTCATTTTAATAATTATATGTAAATATATATACATAATTATATCATTTCCTTGTCTGCAGGAATACATATAATTATGTATTATAAATAATTTATTTCTACATAGTTATTTTATAGATTTATATATAATCCTACACTTGAGGAAAAGATAATGAATACAGTTACATATGTCATATATATTATATAACATAATATATATAGTACATATAAATATATATATCTTTATTTTAATTATGCTATCACATTGCCTAAAATAAGGTGTGATTTAAAACAATGTCTTTGAATGTGTGATTTTTTTGGTAGATTAGAACCATTGTGAAAACAGAAAAATGAACATAGATATCATTCATAATTTTTAAATAATTAGTATAACTGTTTGGCAAAAGTAAACTGATTTCCACAGAGGCTTCATTTATCATCAGGGAATATTTTAGGACTGACAGATTAGGATATTAATAGTCATAGACACAATCTGTTGTTCATTAAGCATTGCACCTGAACAGATATTTCAGATCACCTGTAGAAAATAAGACCAATCATTCTAAAATTTTCAAGCAACCCAAGGAGAAGTTACAGCAGGAGCTAATCAGCTTGTAGAAAATTATTCTAATGAGCTTCAGAAGTGCTGTTTTCATCTCTTTTGTGGCTTGAATATATTTCATCTATTACTTGTATCTAAAATATTATCCATCTAACAAGTTTTTGTTCTTTATGTTTTACGATTTCATGTTCTAGCTCCTGGGGATATAAGAGTAAACAAACTGTAATAGACAAAATATATGTATAAAGAGTATAACATCATACAAGAGGATATGGATTTGGGAAAAATTAAGCAAGGAAGGAGGATAAGGAGTTGAAAAATGGTATTTTAAAATACTGTGGGGTGTGGGAAACGTCACTGAAAAAAACAACAGTTGAATAAATACTTGAAGAAGGCAAGGAAGTGAGTGATATGGATATAGGAGGGAAGAGCTTTCCAGGCAGTGGGAACATAGTAATATACTTTTCATTGAGTGGCTCTATCCTCCTCTAGAAACTCTGATCGCTTACTATCCAGATAACAGGTGGGGAAAAATAACATGCAGAAGGCACTTCTGCTTCTTAACTTTTTATGAACTAAAATGACACATCATTTCTGCTCACATTTCTTTGGCGATAACTAGGCACACAGTATCTTATATTGCTAGAGATGCCGGGAAATGTACAGTAAGCCCCCTACATATGAATGAGTTCTGTTCCGAGAGCACGTTTATAAGTCCAATTTGTTCGTAAGTCCAACAAAGTGAGCTAGATACCCAACTAACACAATCAGCTATATGGTACTGTACTGTAATAGGTTTATAATACTTTTCACACACATAATACATAAAAAACAAACAAATGCAAAAAATAAAGAAAACATTTTAAATCCTACAGTACAGTACTTTGAAAAGGGCAGTAGTACAGTACAACAGCTGGCGTACAGGGGCTGGCATGGAGTGAACAGGCAAGAAGAGTTACTGACTGGAGGAGGGAGAGGAGGTGGGAGGTGGTAGAGCTGAAGGATCGTCAGCAACAGGAGACAGGAGGGCAAGCTGCAATGTCACTCACACCTGACATTTATGGAATGCACGTTCACATCCTTGAAAGTTCGCAACTTGAAGTTTCATATGTAGGAGAATTACTGTACTCCAGATGTGTGCCTGGAGGCTGCTGGAGTGGGGCTAGGAGCTTGGTGTAGTAGCAATGGTCTCCTCTGCATTGATAAAGGTGTTGTTGTTAATTTAATAAAATTTATTGTTTTCATTTTTAAATGTTAGAAGAGTTTTTGATTTAGGAAAAAAATTGCAGACATAGCAGAGACACTCTCATGTAACCCACATCCGGTTTCCTCATTTTTAATATCTTGCATCACTATGGTATATTTGTCACCATTAATAACGTTATTAATAAATTATTATTAACTAAAGTCCATATTTTATCCAATTTCCTAAGATTTTTACTTACTGTCTTTTTTTTCTGTTGCAAGGTGCATATTATATTTTGTTGTCACGCCTCCTTAAGCTCCTTGGCTGAAATTCTCAAATTTTCCTTGTTATTGATGACCTTGATAGTTTTCAAGAGTCTTGGATAGGTATTTTGTAGAATGTCTTGTTGATTGGGATTTGTCTACTGTTTTTCTCATGATTTAATTGGGTTCCTAAGTTTTGAGAGAAAGACAACATAGATAAAATGTCATTCTCATCCCTTCATACCAAGGGTACACACTATCCAGGTGGCTTATTATTGTTTATGTGAACTCTGATTATCTGCCTGATTAACCTTCATCACCTGGCTGATTTTTTGAACAAGATAAATAATAGCATATGTGCAAGCTTTTTGGGAAAATAGAGAAGAAAGTTGAAAATGGCAGATGTAAGAGAATTAGGGAAGATGACATTAACCTAGTCCACATATTGTGGTGTTTGTAAGAAGCAAGGACAGGTCTTTCTTAGGAACTAGAGGAAAGGGAGGGTATCGGACACATTGCTTCTCTTTCCTTAGGGAAATGGAGACAAAGTCATCAGCTGAGTGTGTGGATGGGGTAGCATATGCTGAATGTTTCCGGACAAGTAAGAAAGCATATGGAATTTGAAGTTATCTGTCTTTATTTATGAAAGGGCATATCAATATCTGTGTGTCTTGTATTTATCTGTTACACATGGACATGGTCATATATGCAAAACTGAAAGCCAAAGTGAATCACAAATATGTTCCATGTATTATTTTTTAACTGTATTGGTGCCTATGTACACAGAGTGTGTTTGTGTGTGCATCTGTGTTTATATATATTCAGTGTGATCTAATGGCAGTTACTCAGAATTTCACCTGTTCACCTGATTGAAAATGATTCTTTGACTCATTCCATGAGGGTTCACATCTACAGGAGAAACAAAATATTTTGTAATAAAGAAGATAAACCGATTGCTACATTACTACACAGATACTGAAATCCAAGTACAATGAAGAAAATATCTTTTTTATTGCTGTGTGCATGTAACCCATGTCATCTTGTGTATCATTTATGTAAATATATGTGCACATTAATATTATATCAGAGAATTAGTTTGTGGTAAATCTTTTAATGATGATATATCAAATGATCTTGAAATTTATATCTAATCCTAATTCATAGCTTTAATTTAAATACTTTCACTTTTGAAGAGAATGCTTTTATCTGATATTAAAATGAAAACAGATGGTTATTACAACTTATGGAAACCCTTGCTGTTTCATATGGAACATCTGTTTACAAATGAGCCTTCTGTTTCCATACTCATGGTAGTTTTCCTCTTTTGTATGAGAGAAACTGTGAGTAATGTGAGTTTTTTCAAATGGAGGTGAATCAAACAACCATAAAATGTACTTGAATTTGTACAATCAAAATAGATTTCAAGGACATGATAGCTTTGCTTTAGGCCACTTGACTACTAGAACATTAATTTCACTTTTATATCTTGAATCGTTGACAGGCAAGTGAATTTTCTCCAAGGTTATATATAGTTTTTGGTTGTTGTTATCCGTGTAACACCTTTATTCTGAGGAAGTAAAAGTTGCTTGCAAGGCCTAACTCACATAACTCTCTTTGAAACATAACCATATCATTTCAGGTTATTTATCTAGATAAATATTTTTCATTGTTAATAGACTTACTAATTCAAAAGGATCAACAAATCTACCTAAAATTGTTTATTTTGCATTTTTACTTTAAAATTATATTTTTTTTCAAAAAGTAAATTGCTGACATCATAAGAATATAATTCTTCTGCATTAAAGGAAAGAAACAGAACGTTTAATTTACAAGAAGAGACAATAGTGTGAATCAGTACTTTGCTTCCAATTAAGAAAAAGTTTGCCCCAATTACACAGATATGTCATACAAAGATTATTGTGATTAATATTTTAAGAACACTTAAAAATTTGTATCCCTCTTATATTAATGTTGTTCAATGAGACAATTTACAATTGCTCTTGTGCATTTGAAATATACATTCTGCTACACGCTATTGAAACCAACCATATGCATACAATTCTGTTTTTTTTTAGTGTGTTCTAATTTTTAATTTTGCTTTTCAAGAACAAAGGGATACAACACTAACAATTTAAAAGAGGAAAAAGCTCAGACCATAAAAACAAGTATAAAAAGAGTTGTTGAATAATTCTGAGGCCTGCTGAGGCAGTTCCTATTATTAGCTAATTAAAGAAAGACTGAATGTGAAGTTTCTAAGTGATCTTTGGTATCTGAAATGTAACAGAGTATATACCCCGACCAGCTACAGGGGTCAGAGGGCGGGAGAGTCGGAAGGCAACACCCAGGGGGAGGCCCCATCTCTTTAACATCACGGCTTCCGTAAGCCTCACAGTCTAGGAATATTATTGAAATGATCTGTATCTCTCGTTCAAAAGAGCTAACGTCTAACATGGGCTCGGAAGTCAAAACGACAGGGCTCATACCAGGCCTCTAATACTCACGAGCCGCAATGTGGTCACGTGGTACTTCGTTGCTCTGGGTCCGGGTTCCCTCTTCATCTCCAAAAAGATGTGTCATAAGCCTGCTAAATGTTTGGTTAAGGTCAAACTCTACAAGCTTCGTGGCCTCCAGTGTATGTGTCTCCTGTTTATGGGCAGAGCGAGAACTCTGTTCAAAAAGCTGCAGGTTTTCTCCATCCTTTATGCCAGCAAATAACTGGTGCCGGGAGAAGAGCCGCACGGCTTCCAGCTGGTGGAACTCAGGGTAGTGCTGGGCGTCGATCTGGTCGCGCCGGTACACGTCGCCCACCACCAAGAAGGCCTTCAGACCCGCGCGCAGCAGGTCCCACAGGTGCGCGGACTTGTGCACGCGCAGCATGTGGGTCGAGTTAAGGTAATAGCTGCCGCCCTTCTTCCGGCTGGGGTGGTCGGCCGGGAAGAGCAGGCTGTGGAAGCGGGCGGCGGGCTCCGGGGCAGCGGGCCTCGCGCCCAAGGCCTGATGCTCAGGGCCTCGGCAGACCCCGCTGGCCTTCCTCGCCAGGTGGACGCGCACCTGGGCAGCTCTCCTGCGAGCCCAGCAAACTATCGCAGCAACTTCTTTCCCGGGTTCTCTAATCTGCAGAAACTGGAGCCTGGTGCACAAATGATGGGAATGCAAAATGGTGCAGCTGCTGTAGAAAAACAGTCTGGGAGTTCCCGCCGCTGCCCTGGAGACGGGAGACCAGCCCGGGGGTCCAAATCCTGGGCGCGGCAGGCTCGCCCCTCTCCGGGCCCGGCTGCCGCTCACCTCGGCGCGACGCGGCCCGCCTGGGCGCCGCCATCTTGCAGCCTCAGCTATCACATTTTAAAAGTAAGATATTTAAAAACCTTTTTAAAAGCACTATATTTGGGCATATTCTTAGAAATGTTGTCAGAATTCTTAAAGACAAAAATGCTTCGATAGACATTATGTAGTCTATATTTTCTCTTCCTCTTTTTTTCTTTTCTTTCCTCCCTCTCTCCCTACTTTCCTCCCTCTCTCCCTACTTTCCTCCCTC